>NW_026453665.1:0-310790 GCF_943734755.1 Anopheles moucheti
ATAGCAAAGTACAAAGTTCGTATCGGATGGACGAATTAAGTTGAAATAGACAGTTTTTGCATGAAAACTCATTCCTGGTAGAACTTCATAGCAAAGTACAAAGTTCGTATCGGATGGACGAATTAAGTTGAAATAGACAGTTTTTGCATGAAAACTCATTCCTGGTAGAACTTCATAGCAAAGTACAAAGTTCGTTTTGGATGGATCAATTTAGTTGAAATAGACAGTTTTTGCATGAAAACTCATTCCTGGTGAAACTTCATAGCAAAGTACAAAGTTCGTTTTGGATGGATCCATTTAGTTGAAATAGACAGTTTTTGCATGAAAACTCATTCCTGGTAGAACTTCATAGCAAAGTACAAAGTTCGTATCGGATGGACGAATTAAGTTGAAATAGACAGTTTTTGCATGAAAACTCATTCCTGGTAGAACTTCATAGCAAAGTACAAAGTTCGTTTTGGATGGATCAATTTAGTTGAAATAGACAGTTTTTGCATGAAAACTCATTCCTGGTGAAACTTCATAGCAAAGTACAAAGTTCGTTTTGGATGGATCCATTTAGTTGAAATAGACAGTTTTTGCATGAAAACTCATTCCTGGTAGAACTTCATAGCAAAGTACAAAGTTCGTATCGGATGGATCAATTTAGTTGAAATAGACAGTTTTTGCATGAAAACTCATTCCTGGTAGAACTTCATAGCAAAGTACAAAGTTCGTTTTGGATGGATCCATTTAGTTGAAATAGACAGTTTTTGCATGAAAACTCATTCCTGGTGGAACTTCATAGCAAAGTACAAAGTTCGTTTTGGATGGATCAATTTAGTTGAAATAGACAGTTTTTGCATGAAAACTCATTCCTGGTGGAACTTCATAGCAAAGTACAAAGTTCGTTTTGGATGGATCAATTTAGTTGAAATAGACAGTTTTTGCATGAAAACTCATTCCTGGTGAAACTTCATAGCAAAGTACAAAGTTCGTTTTGGATGGATCCATTTAGTTGAAATAGACAGTTTTTGCATGAAAACTCATTCCTGGTAGAACTTCATAGCAAAGTACAAAGTTCGTATCGGATGGACGAATTAAGTTGAAATAGACAGTTTTTGCATGAAAACTCATTCCTGGTAGAACTTCATAGCAAAGTACAAAGTTCGTATCGGATGGACGAATTAAGTTGAAATAGACAGTTTTTGCATGAAAACTCATTCCTGGTAGAACTTCATAGCAAAGTACAAAGTTCGTTTTGGATGGATCAATTTAGTTGAAATAGACAGTTTTTGCATGAAAACTCATTCCTGGTGAAACTTCATAGCAAAGTACAAAGTTCGTTTTGGATGGATCCATTTAGTTGAAATAGACAGTTTTTGCATGAAAACTCATTCCTGGTAGAACTTCATAGCAAAGTACAAAGTTCGTATCGGATGGACGAATTAAGTTGAAATAGACAGTTTTTGCATGAAAACTCATTCCTGGTAGAACTTCATAGCAAAGTACAAAGTTCGTTTTGGATGGATCCATTTAGTTGAAATAGACAGTTTTTGCATGAAAACTCATTCCTGGTAGAACTTCATAGCAAAGTACAAAGTTCGTATCGGATGGACGAATTAAGTTGAAATAGACAGTTTTTGCATGAAAACTCATTCCTGGTAGAACTTCATAGCAAAGTACAAAGTTCGTTTTGGATGGATCAATTTAGTTGAAATAGACAGTTTTTGCATGAAAACTCATTCCTGGTGAAACTTCATAGCAAAGTACAAAGTTCGTTTTGGATGGATCCATTTAGTTGAAATAGACAGTTTTTGCATGAAAACTCATTCCTGGTAGAACTTCATAGCAAAGTACAAAGTTCGTATCGGATGGATCAATTTAGTTGAAATAGACAGTTTTTGCATGAAAACTCATTCCTGGTAGAACTTCATAGCAAAGTACAAAGTTCGTTTTGGATGGATCAATTTAGTTGAAATAGACAGTTTTTGCATGAAAACTCATTCCTGGTGGAACTTCATAGCAAAGTACAAAGTTCGTTTTGGATGGATCAATTTAGTTGAAATAGACAGTTTTTGCATGAAAACTCATTCCTGGTGGAACTTCATAGCAAAGTACAAAGTTCGTTTTGGATGGATCAATTTAGTTGAAATAGACAGTTTTTGCATGAAAACTCATTCCTGGTGAAACTTCATAGCAAAGTACAAAGTTCGTATCGGATGGATCAATTTAGTTGAAATAGACAGTTTTTGCATGAAAACTCATTCCTGGTAGAACTTCATAGCAAAGTACAAAGTTCGTATCGGATGGATCAATTTAGTTGAAATAGACAGTTTTTGCATGAAAACTCATTCCTGGTAGAACTTCATAGCAAAGTACAAAGTTCGTTTTGGATGGGTCAATTTAGTTGAAATAGACAGTTTTTGCATGAAAACTCATTCCTGGTAGAACTTCATAGCAAAGTACAAAGTTCGTATCGGATGGACGAATTAAGTTGAAATAGACAGTTTTTGCATGAAAACTCATTCCTGGTAGAACTTCATAGCAAAGTACAAAGTTCGTATCGGATGGACGAATTAAGTTGAAATAGACAGTTTTTGCATGAAAACTCATTCCTGGTAGAACTTCATAGCAAAGTACAAAGTTCGTTTTGGATGGATCAATTTAGTTGAAATAGACAGTTTTTGCATGAAAACTCATTCCTGGTGAAACTTCATAGCAAAGTACAAAGTTCGTTTTGGATGGATCCATTTAGTTGAAATAGACAGTTTTTGCATGAAAACTCATTCCTGGTAGAACTTCATAGCAAAGTACAAAGTTCGTATCGGATGGACGAATTAAGTTGAAATAGACAGTTTTTGCATGAAAACTCATTCCTGGTAGAACTTCATAGCAAAGTACAAAGTTCGTTTTGGATGGATCAATTTAGTTGAAATAGACAGTTTTTGCATGAAAACTCATTCCTGGTGAAACTTCATAGCAAAGTACAAAGTTCGTTTTGGATGGATCCATTTAGTTGAAATAGACAGTTTTTGCATGAAAACTCATTCCTGGTAGAACTTCATAGCAAAGTACAAAGTTCGTATCGGATGGATCAATTTAGTTGAAATAGACAGTTTTTGCATGAAAACTCATTCCTGGTAGAACTTCATAGCAAAGTACAAAGTTCGTTTTGGATGGATCAATTTAGTTGAAATAGACAGTTTTTGCATGAAAACTCATTCCTGGTGGAACTTCATAGCAAAGTACAAAGTTCGTTTTGGATGGATCAATTTAGTTGAAATAGACAGTTTTTGCATGAAAACTCATTCCTGGTGGAACTTCATAGCAAAGTACAAAGTTCGTTTTGGATGGATCAATTTAGTTGAAATAGACAGTTTTTGCATGAAAACTCATTCCTGGTGAAACTTCATAGCAAAGTACAAAGTTCGTTTTGGATGGATCCATTTAGTTGAAATAGACAGTTTTTGCATGAAAACTCATTCCTGGTAGAACTTCATAGCAAAGTACAAAGTTCGTATCGGATGGACGAATTAAGTTGAAATAGACAGTTTTTGCATGAAAACTCATTCCTGGTGGAACTTCATAGCAAAGTACAAAGTTCGTTTTGGATGGGTCAATTTAGTTGAAATAGACAGTTTTTGCATGAAAACTCATTCCTGGTAGAACTTCATAGCAAAGTACAAAGTTCGTATCGGATGGATCAATTTAGTTGAAATAGACAGTTTTTGCATGAAAACTCATTCCTGGTAGAACTTCATAGCAAAGTACAAAGTTCGTTTTGGATGGATCAATTTAGTTGAAATAGACAGTTTTTGCATGAAAACTCATTCCTGGTGGAACTTCATAGCAAAGTACAAAGTTCGTTTTGGATGGATCCATTTAGTTGAAATAGACAGTTTTTGCATGAAAACTCATTCCTGGTGAAACTTCATAGCAAAGTACAAAGTTCGTATCGGATGGATCAATTTAGTTGAAATAGACAGTTTTTGCATGAAAACTCATTCCTGGTGGAACTTCATAGCAAAGTACAAAGTTCGTTTTGGATGGGTCAATTTAGTTGAAATAGACAGTTTTTGCATGAAAACTCATTCCTGGTAGAACTTCATAGCAAAGTACAAAGTTCGTATCGGATGGATCAATTTAGTTGAAATAGACAGTTTTTGCATGAAAACTCATTCCTGGTGAAACTTCATAGCAAAATACAAAGTTCGTATCGGATGGATCAATTTAGTTGAAATAGACAGTTTTTGCATGAAAACTCATTCCTGGTAGAACTTCATAGCAAAGTACAAAGTTCGTATCGGATGGATCAATTTAGTTGAAATAGACAGTTTTTGCATGAAAACTCATTCCTGGTAGAACTTCATAGCAAAGTACAAAGTTCGTTTTGGATGGATCAATTTAGTTGAAATAGACAGTTTTTGCATGAAAACTCATTCCTGGTAGAACTTCATAGCAAAGTACAAAGTTCGTTTTGGATGGATCAATTTAGTTGAAATAGACAGTTTTTGCATGAAAACTCATTCCTGGTGGAACTTCATAGCAAAGTACAAAGTTCGTTTTGGATGGATCCATTTAGTTGAAATAGACAGTTTTTGCATGAAAACTCATTCCTGGTGAAACTTCATAGCAAAGTACAAAGTTCGTATCGGATGGATCAATTTAGTTGAAATAGACAGTTTTTGCATGAAAACTCATTCCTGGTGGAACTTCATAGCAAAGTACAAAGTTCGTTTTGGATGGGTCAATTTAGTTGAAATAGACAGTTTTTGCATGAAAACTCATTCCTGGTAGAACTTCATAGCAAAGTACAAAGTTCGTATCGGATGGATCAATTTAGTTGAAATAGACAGTTTTTGCATGAAAACTCATTCCTGGTGAAACTTCATAGCAAAGTACAAAGTTCGTATCGGATGGATCAATTTAGTTGAAATAGACAGTTTTTGCATGAAAACTCATTCCTGGTAGAACTTCATAGCAAAGTACAAAGTTCGTTTTGGATGGATCAATTTAGTTGAAATAGACAGTTTTTGCATGAAAACTCATTCCTGGTAGAACTTCATAGCAAAGTACAAAGTTCGTATCGGATGGATCAATTTCGTTGATATAGACAGTTTTTGCATGAAAACTCATTCCTGGTAGAACTTCATAGCAAAGTACAAAGTTCGTTTTGGATGGATCAATTTAGTTGAAATAGACAGTTTTTGCATGAAAACTCATTCCTGGTGGAACTTCATAGCAAAGTACAAAGTTCGTTTTGGATGGATCCATTTAGTTGAAATAGACAGTTTTTGCATGAAAACTCATTCCTGGTAGAACTTCATAGCAAAGTACAAAGTTCGTATCGGATGGATCAATTTAGTTGAAATAGACAGTTTTTGCATGAAAACTCATTCCTGGTAGAACTTCATAGCAAAGTACAAAGTTCGTTTTGGATGGATCAATTTAGTTGAAATAGACAGTTTTTGCATGAAAACTCATTCCTGGTGAAACTTCATAGCAAAGTACAAAGTTCGTTTTGGATGGATCAATTTAGTTGAAATAGACAGTTTTTGCATGAAAACTCATTCCTGGTGAAACTTCATAGCAAAGTACAAAGTTCGTATCGGATGGATCAATTTAGTTGAAATAGACAGTTTTTGCATGAAAACTCATTCCTGGTGGAACTTCATAGCAAAGTACAAAGTTCGTTTTGGATGGATCAATTTAGTTGAAATAGACAGTTTTTGCATGAAAACTCATTCCTGGTGGAACTTCATAGCAAAGTACAAAGTTCGTATCGGATGGACGAATTAAGTTGAAATAGACAGTTTTTGCATGAAAACTCATTCCTGGTAGAACTTCATAGCAAAGTACAAAGTTCGTATCGGATGGATCAATTTAGTTGAAATAGACAGTTTTTGCATGAAAACTCATTCCTGGTGGAACTTCATAGCAAAGTACAAAGTTCGTATCGGATGGACGAATTAAGTTGAAATAGACAGTTTTTGCATGAAAACTCATTCCTGGTGAAACTTCATAGCAAAGTACAAAGTTCGTATCGGATGGATCAATTTAGTTGAAATAGACAGTTTTTGCATGAAAACTCATTCCTGGTAGAACTTCATAGCAAAGTACAAAGTTCGTATCGGATGGATCAATTTAGTTGAAATAGACAGTTTTTGCATGAAAACTCATTCCTGGTAGAACTTCATAGCAAAGTACAAAGTTCGTTTTGGATGGATCAATTTAGTTGAAATAGACAGTTTTTGCATGAAAACTCATTCCTGGTAGAACTTCATAGCAAAGTACAAAGTTCGTTTTGGCTGGATCCATTTAGTTGAAATAGACAGTTTTTGCATGAAAACTCATTCCTGGTAGAACTTCATAGCAAAGTACAAAGTTCGTTTTGGATGGATCAATTTAGTTGAAATAGACAGTTTTTGCATGAAAACTCATTCCTGGTAGAACTTCATAGCAAAGTACAAAGTTCGTTTTGGCTGGATCCATTTAGTTGAAATAGACAGTTTTTGCATTAAAACTCATTCCTGGTAGAACTTCATAGCAAAGTACAAAGTTCGTTTTGGCTGGATCCATTTAGTTGAAATAGACAGTTTTTGAATTAAAACTCATTCCTGGTAGAACTTCATAGCAAAGTACAAAGTTCGTTTTGGATGGATCCATTTAGTTGAAATAGACAGTTTTTGCATGAAAACTCATTCCTGGTAGAACTTCATAGCAAAGTACAAAGTTCGTATCGGATGGATCAATTTAGTTGAAATAGACAGTTTTTGCATGAAAACTCATTCCTGGTAGAACTTCATAGCAAAGTACAAAGTTCGTTTTGGATGGATCAATTTAGTTGAAATAGACAGTTTTTGCATGAAAACTCATTCCTGGTGAAACTTCATAGCAAAGTACAAAGTTCGTTTTGGGATGGATCAATTTAGTTGAAATAGACAGTTTTTGCATGAAAACTCATTCCTGGTAGAACTTCATAGCAAAGTACAAAGTTCGTATCGGATGGATCAATTTAGTTGAAATAGACAGTTTTTGCATGAAAACTCATTCCTGGTGGAACTTCATAGCAAAGTACAAAGTTCGTTTTGGATGGATCAATTTAGTTGAAATAGACAGTTTTTGCATAAAAACTCATTCCTGGTAGAACTTCATAGCAAAGTACAAAGTTCGTTTTGGATGGATCAATTTAGTTGAAATAGACAGTTTTTGCATGAAAACTCATTCCTGGTGAAACTTCATAGCAAAGTACAAAGTTCGTATCGGATGGATCAATTTAGTTGAAATAGACAGTTTTTGCATGAAAACTCATTCCTGGTGGAACTTCATAGCAAAGTACAAAGTTCGTTTTGGATGGATCAATTTAGTTGAAATAGACAGTTTTTGCATAAAAACTCATTCCTGGTAGAACTTCATAGCAAAGTACAAAGTTCGTTTTGGATGGATCAATTTAGTTGAAATAGACAGTTTTTGCATGAAAACTCATTCCTGGTAGAACTTCATAGCAAAGTACAAAGTTCGTATCGGATGGATCAATTTAGTTGAAATAGACAGTTTTTGCATGAAAACTCATTCCTGGTGAAACTTCATAGCAAAGTACAAAGTTCGTATCGGATGGATCAATTTAGTTGAAATAGACAGTTTTTGCATGAAAACTCATTCCTGGTGGAACTTCGTAGCAAAGTACAAAGTTCGAATCGGATGGATCAATTTAGTTGAAATAGACAGTTTTTGCATGAAAACTCATTCCTGGTGGAACTTCATAGCAAAGTACAAAGTTCGTTTTGGATGGATCAATTTAGTTGAAATAGACAGTTTTTGCATGAAAACTCATTCCTGGTAGAACTTCATAGCAAAGTACAAAGTTCGTATCGGATGGATCAATTTAGTTGAAATAGACAGTTTTTGCATGAAAACTCATTCCTGGTAGAACTTCATAGCAAAGTACAAAGTTCGTATCGGATGGATCAATTTAGTTGAAATAGACAGTTTTTGCATGAAAACTCATTCCTGGTAGAACTTCATAGCAAAGTACAAAGTTCGTATCGGATGGATCAATTTAGTTGAAATAGACAGTTTTTGCATGAAAACTCATTCCTGGTAGAACTTCATAGCAAAGTACAAAGTTCGTTTTGGATGGATCAATTTAGTTGAAATAGACAGTTTTTGCATGAAAACTCATTCCTGGTGAAACTTCATAGCAAAGTACAAAGTTCGTTTTGGATGGATCAATTTAGTTGAAATAGACAGTTTTTGCATGAAAACTCATTCCTGGTAGAACTTCATAGCAAAGTACAAAGTTCGTATCGGATGGATCAATTTAGTTGAAATAGACAGTTTTTGCATGAAAACTCATTCCTGGTGGAACTTCATAGCAAAGTACAAAGTTCGTTTTGGATGGATCAATTTAGTTGAAATAGACAGTTTTTGCATAAAAACTCATTCCTGGTAGAACTTCATAGCAAAGTACAAAGTTCGTTTTGGATGGATCAATTTAGTTGAAATAGACAGTTTTTGCATGAAAACTCATTCCTGGTGAAACTTCATAGCAAAGTACAAAGTTCGTATCGGATGGATCAATTTAGTTGAAATAGACAGTTTTTGCATGAAAACTCATTCCTGGTGGAACTTCATAGCAAAGTACAAAGTTGGTTTTGGATGGATCAATTTAGTTGAAATAGACAGTTTTTGCATAAAAACTCATTCCTGGTAGAACTTCATAGCAAAGTACAAAGTTCGTTTTGGATGGATCAATTTAGTTGAAATAGACAGTTTTTGCATGAAAACTCATTCCTGGTAGAACTTCATAGCAAAGTACAAAGTTCGTATCGGATGGATCAATTTAGTTGAAATAGACAGTTTTTGCATGAAAACTCATTCCTGGTGAAACTTCATAGCAAAGTACAAAGTTCGTATCGGATGGATCAATTTAGTTGAAATAGACAGTTTTTCCATGAAAACTCATTCCTGGTGGAACTTCATAGCAAAGTACAAAGTTCGTTTTGGATGGATCAATTTAGTTGAAATAGACAGTTTTTGCATGAAAACTCATTCCTGGTGGAACTTCATAGCAAAGTACAAAGTTCGTTTTGGATGGATCAATTTAGTTGAAATAGACAGTTTTTGCATGAAAACTCATTCCTGGTGGAACTTCATAGCAAAGTACAAAGTTCGTTTTGGATGGATCAATTTAGTTGAAATAGACAGTTTTTGCATGAAAACTCATTCCTGGTGGAACTTCATAGCAAAGTACAAAGTTCGTTTTGGATGGATCAATTTAGTTGAAATAGACAGTTTTTGCATGAAAACTCATTCCTGGTGGAACTTCATAGCAAAGTACAAAGTTCGTTTTGGATGGACAAAGTTAGTTGAAATAGACAGTTTTTGCATGAAAACTCATTCCTGGTGGAACTTCATAGCAAAGTACAAAGTTCGTATCGGATGGATCAATTTAGTTGAAATAGACAGTTTTTGCATGAAAACTCATTCCTGGTGGAACTTCATAGCAAAGTACAAAGTTCGTTTTGGATGGACAAAGTTAGTTGAAATAGACAGTTTTTGCATGAAAACTCATTCCTGGTGGAACTTCATAGCAAAGTACAAAGTTCGTTTTGGATGGATCAATTTAGTTGAAATAGACAGTTTTTGCATGAAAACTCATTCCTGGTGGAACTTCATAGCAAAGTACAAAGTTCGTTTTGGATGGATCAATTTAGTTGAAATAGACAGTTTTTGCATGAAAACTCATTCCTGGTGGAACTTCATAGCAAAGTACAAAGTTCGTTTTGGATGGATCAATTTAGTTGAAATAGACAGTTTTTGCATGAAAACTCATTCCTGGTGGAACTTCATAGCAAAGTACAAAGTTCGTTTTGGATGGACAAAGTTAGTTGAAATAGACAGTTTTTGCATAAAAACTCATTCCTGGTGGAACTTCATAGCAAAGTACAAAGTTCGTTTTGGATGGACAAAGTTAGTTGAAATAGACAGTTTTTGCATGAAAACTCATTCCTGGTGGAACTTCATAGCAAAGTACAAAGTTCGTTTTGGATGGATCAATTTAGTTGAAATAGACAGTTTTTGCATGAAAACTCATTCCTGGTGGAACTTCATAGCAAAGTACAAAGTTCGTTTTGGATGGACAAAGTTAGTTGAAATAGACAGTTTTTGCATAAAAACTCATTCCTGGTGGAACTTCATAGCAAAGTACAAAGTTCGTTTTGGATGGACAAAGTTAGTTGAAATAGACAGTTTTTGCATGAAAACTCATTCCTGGTGGAACTTCATAGCAAAGTACAAAGTTCGTTTTGGATGGATCAATTCAGTTGAAATAGACAGTTTTTGCATGAAAACTCATTCCTGGTGGAACTTCATAGCAAAGTACAAAGTTCGTTTTGGATGGACAAAGTTAGTTGAAATAGACAGTTTTTGCATGAAAACTCATTCCTGGTGGAACTTCATAGCAAAGTACAAAGTTCGTTTTGGATGGACGAATTAAGTTGAAATAGACAGTTTTTGTATGAAAACTCATTCCTGGTGGAACTTCATAGCAAAGTACAAAGTTCGAATCAGATGGACGAATTAAGTTGAAATAGACAGTTTTTGCATGAAAACTCATTCCTGGTAGAACTTCATAGCAAAGTACAAAGTTCGTTTTAGATGGACAAAGTTAGTTGAAATAGACAGTTTTTGCATGAAAACTCATTCCTGGTGGAACTTCATAGCAAAGTACAAAGTTCGTTTTGGATGGACAAAGTTAGTTGAAATAGACAGTTTTTGCATGAAAACTCATTCCTGGTGGAACTTCATAGCAAAGTACAAAGTTCGTTTTGGATGGACGAATTAAGTTGAAATAGACAGTTTTTGTATGAAAACTCATTCCTGGTGGAACTTCATAGCAAAGTACAAAGTTCGAATCAGATGGACGAATTAAGTTGAAATAGACAGTTTTTGCATGAAAACTCATTCCTGGTGGAACTTCATAGCAAAGTACAAAGTTCGTTTTAGATGGACAAAGTTAGTTGAAATAGACAGTTTTTGCATGAAAACTCATTCCTGGTGGAACTTCATAGCAAAGTACAAAGTTCGTTTTGGATGGACAAAGTTAGTTGAAATAGACAGTTTTTGCATGAAAACTCATTCCTGGTGGAACTTCATAGCAAAGTACAAAGTTCGTTTTAGATGGACAAAGTTAGTTGAAATAGACAGTTTTTGCATGAAAACTCATTCCTGGTGGAACTTCATAGCAAAGTACAAAGTTCGTTTTGGATGGACGAATTAAGTTGAAATAGACAGTTTTTGTATGAAAACTCATTCCTGGTGGAACTTCATAGCAAAGTACAAAGTTCGAATCAGATGGACGAATTAAGTTGAAATAGACAGTTTTTGCATGAAAACTCATTCCTGGTAGAACTTCATAGCAAAGTACAAAGTTCGTTTTAGATGGACAAAGTTAGTTGAAATAGACAGTTTTTGCATGAAAACTCATTCCTGGTGGAACTTCATAGCAAAGTACAAAGTTCGTTTTGGATGGACGAATTAAGTTGAAATAGACAGTTTTTGTATGAAAACTCATTCCTGGTGGAACTTCATAGCAAAGTACAAAGTTCGAATCAGATGGACGAATTAAGTTGAAATAGACAGTTTTTGCATGAAAACTCATTCCTGGTGGAACTTCATAGCAAAGTACAAAGTTCGTTTTGGATGGATCAATTTAGTTGAAATAGACAGTTTTTGCATGAAAACTCATTCCTGGTGGAACTTCATAGCAAAGTACAAAGTTCGTTTTGGATGGATCAATTTAGTTGAAATAGACAGTTTTTGCATGAAAACTCATTCCTGGTGGAACTTCATAGCAAAGTACAAAGTTCGTTTTGGATGGACAAAGTTAGTTGAAATAGACAGTTTTTGCATAAAAACTCATTCCTGGTGGAACTTCATAGCAAAGTACAAAGTTCGTTTTGGATGGACAAAGTTAGTTGAAATAGACAGTTTTTGCATGAAAACTCATTCCTGGTGGAACTTCATAGCAAAGTACAAAGTTCGTTTTGGATGGATCAATTTAGTTGAAATAGACAGTTTTTGCATGAAAACTCATTCCTGGTGGAACTTCATAGCAAAGTACAAAGTTCGTTTTGGATGCACAAAGTTAGTTGAAATAGACAGTTTTTGCATAAAAACTCATTCCTGGTGGAACTTCATAGCAAAGTACAAAGTTCGTTTTGGATGGACAAAGTTAGTTGAAATAGACAGTTTTTGCATGAAAACTCATTCCTGGTGGAACTTCATAGCAAAGTACAAAGTTCGTTTTGGATGGATCAATTTAGTTGAAATAGACAGTTTTTGCATGAAAACTCATTCCTGGTGGAACTTCATAGCAAAGTACAAAGTTCGTTTTGGATGGACAAAGTTAGTTGAAATAGACAGTTTTTGCATGAAAACTCATTCCTGGTGGAACTTCATAGCAAAGTACAAAGTTCGAATCAGATGGACAAAGTTAGTTGAAATAGACAGTTTTTGCATGAAAACTCATTCCTGGTGGAACTTCATAGCAAAGTACAAAGTTCGTTTTGGATGGATCAATTTAGTTGAAATAGACAGTTTTTGCATGAAAACTCATTCCTGGTGGAACTTCATAGCAAAGTACAAAGTTCGTTTTGGATGGACAAAGTTAGTTGAAATAGACAGTTTTTGCATGAAAACTCATTCCTGGTGGAACTTCATAGCAAAGTACAAAGTTCGAATCAGATGGACGAATTAAGTTGAAATAGACAGTTTTTGCATGAAAACTCATTCCTGGTGGAACTTCATAGCAAAGTACAAAGTTCGAATCAGATGGACGAATTAAGTTGAAATAGACAGTTTTTGCATGAAAACTCATTCCTGGTAGAACTTCATAGCAAAGTACAAAGTTCGTTTTAGATGGACAAAGTTAGTTGAAATAGACAGTTTTTGCATGAAAACTCATTCCTGGTGGAACTTCATAGCAAAGTACAAAGTTCGTTTTGGATGGATCAATTTAGTTGAAATAGACAGTTTTTGCATGAAAACTCATTCCTGGTGGAACTTCATAGCAAAGTACAAAGTTCGTTTTGGATGGACAAAGTTAGTTGAAATAGACAGTTTTTGCATAAAAACTCATTCCTGGTGGAACTTCATAGCAAAGTACAAAGTTCGTTTTGGATGGATCAATTTAGTTGAAATAGACAGTTTTTGCATGAAAACTCATTCCTGGTGGAACTTCATAGCAAAGTACAAAGTTCGTTTTGGATGGACAAAGTTAGTTGAAATAGACAGTTTTTGCATAAAAACTCATTCCTGGTGGAACTTCATAGCAAAGTACAAAGTTCGTTTTGGATGGATCAATTTAGTTGAAATAGAAAGTTTTTGTATGAAAACTCATTCCTGGTAGAACTTCATAGCAAAGTACAAAGTTCGTTTTAGATGGACAAAGTTAGTTGAAATAGACAGTTTTTGCATAAAAACTCATTCCTGGTGGAACTTCATAGCAAAGTACAAAGTTCGTTTTGGATGGACAAAGTTAGTTGAAATAGACAGCTTTTGCATAAAAACTCATTCCTGGTGGAACTTCATAGCAAAGTACAAAGTTCGTTTTGGATGGACAAAGTTAGTTGAAATAGACAGTTTTTGCATAAAAACTCATTCCTGGTGGAACTTCATAGCAAAGTACAAAGTTCGTTTTGGATGGACAAAGTTAGTTGAAATAGACAGCTTTTGCATAAAAACTCATTCCTGGTGGAACTTCATAGCAAAGTACAAAGTTCGTTTTGGATGGATCAATTTAGTTGAAATAGACAGTTTTTGCATGAAAACTCATTCCTGGTGGAACTTCATAGCAAAGTACAAAGTTCGTTTTGGATGGACAAAGTTAGTTGAAATAGACAGCTTTTGCATAAAAACTCATTCCTGGTGGAACTTCATAGCAAAGTAAAAAGTTCGTTTTGGATGGATCAATTTAGTTGAAATAGACAGTTTTTGCATGAAAACTCATTCCTGGTGGAACTTCATAGCAAAGTACAAAGTTCGTTTTGGATGGACAAAGTTAGTTGAAATAGACAGTTTTTGCATGAAAACTCATTCCTGGTGGAACTTCATAGCAAAGTACAAAGTTCGTTTTAGATGGACAAAGTTAGTTGAAATAGACAGTTTTTGCATGAAAACTCATTCCTGGTGGAACTTCATAGCAAAGTACAAAGTTCGTTTTGGATGGATCAATTTAGTTGAAATAGACAGTTTTTGTATGAAAACTCATTCCTGGTAGAACTTCATAGCAAAGTACAAAGTTCGTTTCGGATGGATCAATTTAGTTGAAATAGACAGTTTTTGCATGAAAACTCATTCCTGGTGGAACTTCATAGCAAAGTACAAAGTTCGTTTTGGATGGACAAAGTTAGTTGAAATAGACAGTTTTTGCATAAAAACTCATTCCTGGTGGAACTTCATAGCAAAGTAAAAAGTTCGTTTTGGATGGATCAATTTAGTTGAAATAGACAGTTTTTGCATGAAAACTCATTCCTGGTGGAACTTCATAGCAAAGTACAAACTTCGTTTTGGATGGACAAAGTTAGTTGAAATAGACAGTTTTTGCATAAAAGCTCATTCCTGGTGGAACTTCATAGCAAAGTACAAAGTTCGTTTTGGATGGATCAATTTAGTTGAAATAGACAGTTTTTGTATGAAAACTCATTCCTGGTAGAACTTCATAGCAAAGTACAAAGTTCGTTTTAGATGGACAAAGTTAGTTGAAATAGACAGTTTTGGCATGAAAACTCATTCCTGGTGGAACTTCATAGCAAAGTACAAAGTTCGTTTTGGATGGACAAAGTTAGTTGAAATAGACAGCTTTTGCATAAAAACTCATTCCTGGTGGAACTTCATAGCAAAGTACAAAGTTCGTTTTGGATGGATCAATTTAGTTGAAATAGACAGTTTTTGCATGAAAACTCATTCCTGGTGGAACTTCATAGCAAAGTACAAAGTTCGTTTTGGATGGACAAAGTTAGTTGAAATAGACAGCTTTTGCATAAAAACTCATTCCTGGTGGAACTTCATAGCAAAGTAAAAAGTTCGTTTTGGATGGATCAATTTAGTTGAAATAGACAGTTTTTGCATGAAAACTCATTCCTGGTGGAACTTCATAGCAAAGTACAAAGTTCGTTTTGGATGGACAAAGTTAGTTGAAATAGACAGTTTTTGCATGAAAACTCATTCCTGGTGGAACTTCATAGCAAAGTACAAAGTTCGAATCAGATGGACGAATTAAGTTGAAATAGACAGTTTTTGCATGAAAACTCATTCCTGGTGGAACTTCATAGCAAAGTACAAAGTTCGTTTTAGATGGACAAAGTTAGTTGAAATAGACAGTTTTTGCATGAAAACTCATTCCTGGTGGAACTTCATAGCAAAGTACAAAGTTCGTTTTGGATGGATCAATTTAGTTGAAATAGACAGTTTTTGCATGAAAACTCATTCCTGGTGGAACTTCATAGCAAAGTACAAAGTTCGTTTTGGATGGACAAAGTTAGTTGAAATAGACAGTTTTTGCATAAAAACTCATTCCTGGTGGAACTTCATAGCAAAGTACAAAGTTCGTTTTGGATGGATCAATTTAGTTGAAATAGAAAGTTTTTGTATGAAAACTCATTCCTGGTGGAACTTCATAGCAAAGTACAAAGTTCGTTTTGGATGGACAAAGTTAGTTGAAATAGACAGTTTTTGCATGAAAACTCATTCCTGGTGGAACTTCATAGCAAAGTACAAAGTTCGAATCAGATGGACGAATTAAGTTGAAATAGACAGTTTTTGCATGAAAACTCATTCCTGGTGGAACTTCATAGCAAAGTACAAAGTTCGAATCAGATGGACGAATTAAGTTGAAATAGACAGTTTTTGCATGAAAACTCATTCCTGGTAGAACTTCATAGCAAAGTACAAAGTTCGTTTTAGATGGACAAAGTTAGTTGAAATAGACAGTTTTTGCATAAAAACTCATTCCTGGTGGAACTTCATAGCAAAGTAAAAAGTTCGTTTTGGATGGATCAATTTAGTTGAAATAGACAGTTTTTGCATGAAAACTCATTCCTGGTGGAACTTCATAGCAAAGTACAAAGTTCGAATCAGATGGACGAATTAAGTTGAAATAGACAGTTTTTGCATGAAAACTCATTCCTGGTGGAACTTCATAGCAAAGTACAAAGTTCGAATCAGATGGACGAATTAAGTTGAAATAGACAGTTTTTGCATGAAAACTCATTCCTGGTAGAACTTCATAGCAAAGTACAAAGTTCGTTTTAGATGGACAAAGTTAGTTGAAATAGACAGTTTTTGCATAAAAACTCATTCCTGGTGGAACTTCATAGCAAAGTAAAAAGTTCGTTTTGGATGGATCAATTTAGTTGAAATAGACAGTTTTTGCATGAAAACTCATTCCTGGTGGAACTTCATAGCAAAGTACAAAGTTTGTTTTGGATGGATGAATTTAGTTGAAATAGACAGTTTTTGCATGAAAACTCATTCCTGGTGGAACTTCATAGCAAAGTACAAAGTTCGTTTTGGATGGACGAATTAAGTTGAAATAGACAGTTTTTGCATGAAAACTCATTCCTGGTGGAACTTCATAGCAAAGTACAAAGTTCGTTTTGGATGGACGAATTAAGTTGAAATAGACAGTTTTTGCATGAAAACTCATTCCTGGTGGAACTTCATAGCAAAGTACAAAGTTTGTTTTGGATGGATGAATTTAGTTGAAATAGACAGTTTTTGCATGAAAACTCATTCCTGGTGGAACTTCATAGCAAAGTACAAAGTTCGTTTTGGATGGACGAATTAAGTTGAAATAGACAGTTTTTGCATGAAAACTCATTCCTGGTGGAACTTCATAGCAAAGTACAAAGTTCGTTTTGGATGGACAAAGTTAGTTGAAATAGACAGTTTTTGCATAAAAACTCATTCCTGGTGGAACTTCATAGCAAAGTAAAAAGTTCGTTTTGGATGGATCAATTTAGTTGAAATAGACAGTTTTTGTATGAAAACTCATTCCTGGTAGAACTTCATAGCAAAGTACAAAGTTCGTTTTGGATGGACGAATTAAGTTGAAATAGACAGTTTTTGCATGAAAACTCATTCCTGGTGGAACTTCATAGCAAAGTACAAAGTTTGTTTTGGATGGATGAATTTAGTTGAAATAGACAGTTTTTGCATGAAAACTCATTCCTGGTGGAACTTCATAGCAAAGTACAAAGTTCGTTTTGGATGGACGAATTAAGTTGAAATAGACAGTTTTTGCATGAAAACTCATTCCTGGTGGAACTTCATAGCAAAGTACAAAGTTCGTTTTGGATGGATCAATTTAGTTGAAATAGACAGTTTTTGCATGAAAACTCATTCCTGGTGGAACTTCATAGCAAAGTACAAAGTTCGTTTTGGATGGATGAATTTAGTTGAAATAGACAGTTTTTGCATGAAAACCCATTCTTGGTGGAACTTCATAGCAAAGTACAAAGTTCGTTTTGGATGGATAAATTTAGTTGAAATAGACAGTTTTTGCATAAAAACTCATTCCTGGTGGAACTTCATAGCAAAGTAAAAAGTTCGTTTTGGATGGATCAATTTAGTTGAAATAGACAGTTTTTGTATGAAAACTCATTCCTGGTAGAACTTCATAGCAAAGTACAAAGTTCGTTTTGGATGGACGAATTAAGTTGAAATAGACAGTTTTTGCATGAAAACTCATTCCTGGTGGAACTTCATAGCAAAGTACAAAGTTCGTTTTGGATGGATCAATTTAGTTGAAATAGACAGTTTTTGCATGAAAACTCATTCCTGGTGGAACTTCATAGCAAAGTACAAAGTTCGTTTTGGATGGATGAATTTAGTTGAAATAGACAGTTTTTGCATGAAAACCCATTCTTGGTGGAACTTCATAGCAAAGTACAAAGTTCGTTTTGGATGGACAAAGTTAGTTGAAATAGACAGTTTTTGCATAAAAACTCATTCCTGGTGGAACTTCATAGCAAAGTAAAAAGTTCGTTTTGGATGGATCAATTTAGTTGAAATAGACAGTTTTTGTATGAAAACTCATTCCTGGTAGAACTTCATAGCAAAGTACAAAGTTCGTTTTGGATGGACGAATTAAGTTGAAATAGACAGTTTTTGCATGAAAACTCATTCCTGGTGGAACTTCATAGCAAAGTACAAAGTTTGTTTTGGATGGATGAATTTAGTTGAAATAGACAGTTTTTGCATGAAAACTCATTCCTGGTGGAACTTCATAGCAAAGTACAAAGTTCGTTTTGGATGGACGAATTAAGTTGAAATAGACAGTTTTTGCATGAAAACTCATTCCTGGTGGAACTTCATAGCAAAGTACAAAGTTCGTTTTGGATGGACGAATTAAGTTGAAATAGA
This sequence comes from Anopheles moucheti, assembly GCF_943734755.1. NCBI lineage: Eukaryota > Metazoa > Arthropoda > Insecta > Diptera > Culicidae > Anopheles > Anopheles moucheti. Next base: position 18,409 of record NW_026453665.1, read on the forward strand.
CAGTTTTTGCATGAAAACTCATTCCTGGTGGAACTTCATAGCAAAGTACAAAGTTTGTTTTGGATGGATGAATTTAGTTGAAATAGACAGTTTTTGCATGAAAACTCATTCCTGGTGGAACTTCATAGCAAAGTACAAAGTTCGTTTTGGATGGACGAATTAAGTTGAAATAGACAGTTTTTGCATGAAAACTCATTCCTGGTGGAACTTCATAGCAAAGTACAAAGTTCGTTTTGGATGGACAAAGTTAGTTGAAATAGACAGTTTTTGCATAAAAACTCATTCCTGGTGGAACTTCATAGCAAAGTAAAAAGTTCGTTTTGGATGGATCAATTTAGTTGAAATAGACAGTTTTTGTATGAAAACTCATTCCTGGTAGAACTTCATAGCAAAGTACAAAGTTCGTTTTGGATGGACGAATTAAGTTGAAATAGACAGTTTTTGCATGAAAACTCATTCCTGGTGGAACTTCATAGCAAAGTACAAAGTTTGTTTTGGATGGATGAATTTAGTTGAAATAGACAGTTTTTGCATGAAAACTCATTCCTGGTGGAACTTCATAGCAAAGTACAAAGTTCGTTTTGGATGGACGAATTAAGTTGAAATAGACAGTTTTTGCATGAAAACTCATTCCTGGTGGAACTTCATAGCAAAGTACAAAGTTTGTTTTGGATGGATGAATTTAGTTGAAATAGACAGTTTTTGCATGAAAACTCATTCCTGGTGGAACTTCATAGCAAAGTACAAAGTTCGTTTTGGATGGACGAATTAAGTTGAAATAGACAGTTTTTGCATGAAAACTCATTCCTGGTGGAACTTCATAGCAAAGTACAAAGTTCGTTTTGGATGGACAAAGTTAGTTGAAATAGACAGTTTTTGCATAAAAACTCATTCCTGGTGGAACTTCATAGCAAAGTAAAAAGTTCGTTTTGGATGGATCAATTTAGTTGAAATAGACAGTTTTTGTATGAAAACTCATTCCTGGTAGAACTTCATAGCAAAGTACAAAGTTCGTTTTGGATGGACGAATTAAGTTGAAATAGACAGTTTTTGCATGAAAACTCATTCCTGGTGGAACTTCATAGCAAAGTACAAAGTTTGTTTTGGATGGATGAATTTAGTTGAAATAGACAGTTTTTGCATGAAAACTCATTCCTGGTGGAACTTCATAGCAAAGTACAAAGTTCGTTTTGGATGGACGAATTAAGTTGAAATAGACAGTTTTTGCATGAAAACTCATTCCTGGTGGAACTTCATAGCAAAGTACAAAGTTCGTTTTGGATGGATCAATTTAGTTGAAATAGACAGTTTTTGCATGAAAACTCATTCCTGGTGGAACTTCATAGCAAAGTACAAAGTTCGTTTTGGATGGATGAATTTAGTTGAAATAGACAGTTTTTGCATGAAAACCCATTCTTGGTGGAACTTCATAGCAAAGTACAAAGTTCGTTTTGGATGGATAAATTTAGTTGAAATAGACAGTTTTTGCATGAAAACTCATTCCTGGTGGAACTTCATAGCAAAGTACAAAGTTTGTTTTGGATGGATGAATTTAGTTGAAATAGACAGTTTTTGCATGAAAACTCATTCCTGGTAGAACTTCATAGCAAAGTACAAAGTTCGTTTTGGATGGACGAATTAAGTTGAAATAGACAGTTTTTGCATGAAAACTCATTCCTGGTGGAACTTCATAGCAAAGTACAAAGTTTGTTTTGGATGGATGAATTTAGTTGAAATAGACAGTTTTTGCATGAAAACTCATTCCTGGTGGAACTTCATAGCAAAGTACAAAGTTCGTTTTGGATGGACGAATTAAGTTGAAATAGACAGTTTTTGCATGAAAACTCATTCCTGGTGGAACTTCATAGCAAAGTACAAAGTTCGTTTTGGATGGACAAAGTTAGTTGAAATAGACAGTTTTTGCATAAAAACTCATTCCTGGTGGAACTTCATAGCAAAGTAAAAAGTTCGTTTTGGATGGATCAATTTAGTTGAAATAGACAGTTTTTGTATGAAAACTCATTCCTGGTGGAACTTCATAGCAAAGTACAAAGTTTGTTTTGGATGGATGAATTTAGTTGAAATAGACAGTTTTTGCATGAAAACTCATTCCTGGTAGAACTTCATAGCAAAGTACAAAGTTCGTTTTGGATGGACGAATTAAGTTGAAATAGACAGTTTTTGCATGAAAACTCATTCCTGGTGGAACTTCATAGCAAAGTACAAAGTTTGTTTTGGATGGATGAATTTAGTTGAAATAGACAGTTTTTGCATGAAAACTCATTCCTGGTGGAACTTCATAGCAAAGTACAAAGTTCGTTTTGGATGGACGAATTAAGTTGAAATAGACAGTTTTTGCATGAAAACTCATTCCTGGTGGAACTTCATAGCAAAGTACAAAGTTCGTTTTGGATGGACGAATTAAGTTGAAATAGACAGTTTTTGCATGAAAACTCATTCCTGGTGGAACTTCATAGCAAAGTACAAAGTTTGTTTTGGATGGATGAATTTAGTTGAAATAGACAGTTTTTGCATGAAAACTCATTCCTGGTGGAACTTCATAGCAAAGTACAAAGTTCGTTTTGGATGGACGAATTAAGTTGAAATAGACAGTTTTTGCATGAAAACTCATTCCTGGTGGAACTTCATAGCAAAGTACAAAGTTCGTTTTGGATGGACAAAGTTAGTTGAAATAGACAGTTTTTGCATAAAAACTCATTCCTGGTGGAACTTCATAGCAAAGTAAAAAGTTCGTTTTGGATGGATCAATTTAGTTGAAATAGACAGTTTTTGTATGAAAACTCATTCCTGGTAGAACTTCATAGCAAAGTACAAAGTTCGTTTTGGATGGACGAATTAAGTTGAAATAGACAGTTTTTGCATGAAAACTCATTCCTGGTGGAACTTCATAGCAAAGTACAAAGTTTGTTTTGGATGGATGAATTTAGTTGAAATAGACAGTTTTTGCATGAAAACTCATTCCTGGTGGAACTTCATAGCAAAGTACAAAGTTTGTTTTGGATGGATGAATTTAGTTGAAATAGACAGTTTTTGCATGAAAACTCATTCCTGGTGGAACTTCATAGCAAAGTACAAAGTTCGTTTTGGATGGACGAATTAAGTTGAAATAGACAGTTTTTGCATGAAAACTCATTCCTGGTGGAACTTCATAGCAAAGTACAAAGTTCGTTTTGGATGGACGAATTAAGTTGAAATAGACAGTTTTTGCATGAAAACTCATTCCTGGTGGAACTTCATAGCAAAGTAAAAAGTTCGTTTTGGATGGATAAATTTAGTTGAAATAGACAGTTTTTGCATGAAAACTCATTCCTGGTGGAACTTCATAGCAAAGTACAAAGTTTGTTTTGGATGGATGAATTTAGTTGAAATAGACAGTTTTTGCATGAAAACTCATTCCTGGTAGAACTTCATAGCAAAGTACAAAGTTCGTTTTGGATGGATAAATTTAGTTGAAATAGACAGTTTTTGCATGAAAACTCATTCCTGGTGGAACTTCATAGCAAAGTACAAAGTTTGTTTTGGATGGATGAATTTAGTTGAAATAGACAGTTTTTGCATGAAAACTCATTCCTGGTGGAACTTCATAGCAAAGTACAAAGTTCGTTTTGGATGGACGAATTAAGTTGAAATAGACAGTTTTTGCATGAAAACTCATTCCTGGTGGAACTTCATAGCAAAGTACAAAGTTCGTTTTGGATGGACGAATTAAGTTGAAATAGACAGTTTTTGCATGAAAACTCATTCCTGGTGGAACTTCATAGCAAAGTACAAAGTTTGTTTTGGATGGATGAATTTAGTTGAAATAGACAGTTTTTGCATGAAAACTCATTCCTGGTGGAACTTCATAGCAAAGTACAAAGTTCGTTTTGGATGGACGAATTAAGTTGAAATAGACAGTTTTTGCATGAAAACTCATTCCTGGTGGAACTTCATAGCAAAGTACAAAGTTCGTTTTGGATGGACAAAGTTAGTTGAAATAGACAGTTTTTGCATAAAAACTCATTCCTGGTGGAACTTCATAGCAAAGTAAAAAGTTCGTTTTGGATGGATCAATTTAGTTGAAATAGACAGTTTTTGTATGAAAACTCATTCCTGGTAGAACTTCATAGCAAAGTACAAAGTTCGTTTTGGATGGACGAATTAAGTTGAAATAGACAGTTTTTGCATGAAAACTCATTCCTGGTGGAACTTCATAGCAAAGTACAAAGTTTGTTTTGGATGGATGAATTTAGTTGAAATAGACAGTTTTTGCATGAAAACTCATTCCTGGTGGAACTTCATAGCAAAGTACAAAGTTCGTTTTGGATGGACGAATTAAGTTGAAATAGACAGTTTTTGCATGAAAACTCATTCCTGGTGGAACTTCATAGCAAAGTACAAAGTTCGTTTTGGATGGATCAATTTAGTTGAAATAGACAGTTTTTGCATGAAAACTCATTCCTGGTGGAACTTCATAGCAAAGTACAAAGTTCGTTTTGGATGGATGAATTTAGTTGAAATAGACAGTTTTTGCATGAAAACCCATTCTTGGTGGAACTTCATAGCAAAGTACAAAGTTCGTTTTGGATGGATAAATTTAGTTGAAATAGACAGTTTTTGCATGAAAACTCATTCCTGGTGGAACTTCATAGCAAAGTACAAAGTTTGTTTTGGATGGATGAATTTAGTTGAAATAGACAGTTTTTGCATGAAAACTCATTCCTGGTAGAACTTCATAGCAAAGTACAAAGTTCGTTTTGGATGGACGAATTAAGTTGAAATAGACAGTTTTTGCATGAAAACTCATTCCTGGTGGAACTTCATAGCAAAGTACAAAGTTTGTTTTGGATGGATGAATTTAGTTGAAATAGACAGTTTTTGCATGAAAACTCATTCCTGGTGGAACTTCATAGCAAAGTACAAAGTTCGTTTTGGATGGACGAATTAAGTTGAAATAGACAGTTTTTGCATGAAAACTCATTCCTGGTGGAACTTCATAGCAAAGTACAAAGTTCGTTTTGGATGGACAAAGTTAGTTGAAATAGACAGTTTTTGCATAAAAACTCATTCCTGGTGGAACTTCATAGCAAAGTAAAAAGTTCGTTTTGGATGGATCAATTTAGTTGAAATAGACAGTTTTTGTATGAAAACTCATTCCTGGTGGAACTTCATAGCAAAGTACAAAGTTTGTTTTGGATGGATGAATTTAGTTGAAATAGACAGTTTTTGCATGAAAACTCATTCCTGGTAGAACTTCATAGCAAAGTACAAAGTTCGTTTTGGATGGACGAATTAAGTTGAAATAGACAGTTTTTGCATGAAAACTCATTCCTGGTGGAACTTCATAGCAAAGTACAAAGTTTGTTTTGGATGGATGAATTTAGTTGAAATAGACAGTTTTTGCATGAAAACTCATTCCTGGTGGAACTTCATAGCAAAGTACAAAGTTCGTTTTGGATGGACGAATTAAGTTGAAATAGACAGTTTTTGCATGAAAACTCATTCCTGGTGGAACTTCATAGCAAAGTACAAAGTTCGTTTTGGATGGACGAATTAAGTTGAAATAGACAGTTTTTGCATGAAAACTCATTCCTGGTGGAACTTCATAGCAAAGTACAAAGTTTGTTTTGGATGGATGAATTTAGTTGAAATAGACAGTTTTTGCATGAAAACTCATTCCTGGTGGAACTTCATAGCAAAGTACAAAGTTCGTTTTGGATGGACGAATTAAGTTGAAATAGACAGTTTTTGCATGAAAACTCATTCCTGGTGGAACTTCATAGCAAAGTACAAAGTTCGTTTTGGATGGACAAAGTTAGTTGAAATAGACAGTTTTTGCATAAAAACTCATTCCTGGTGGAACTTCATAGCAAAGTAAAAAGTTCGTTTTGGATGGATCAATTTAGTTGAAATAGACAGTTTTTGTATGAAAACTCATTCCTGGTAGAACTTCATAGCAAAGTACAAAGTTCGTTTTGGATGGACGAATTAAGTTGAAATAGACAGTTTTTGCATGAAAACTCATTCCTGGTGGAACTTCATAGCAAAGTACAAAGTTTGTTTTGGATGGATGAATTTAGTTGAAATAGACAGTTTTTGCATGAAAACTCATTCCTGGTGGAACTTCATAGCAAAGTACAAAGTTCGTTTTGGATGGACGAATTAAGTTGAAATAGACAGTTTTTGCATGAAAACTCATTCCTGGTGGAACTTCATAGCAAAGTACAAAGTTTGTTTTGGATGGATGAATTTAGTTGAAATAGACAGTTTTTGCATGAAAACTCATTCCTGGTGGAACTTCATAGCAAAGTACAAAGTTCGTTTTGGATGGACGAATTAAGTTGAAATAGACAGTTTTTGCATGAAAACTCATTCCTGGTGGAACTTCATAGCAAAGTACAAAGTTCGTTTTGGATGGACAAAGTTAGTTGAAATAGACAGTTTTTGCATAAAAACTCATTCCTGGTGGAACTTCATAGCAAAGTAAAAAGTTCGTTTTGGATGGATCAATTTAGTTGAAATAGACAGTTTTTGTATGAAAACTCATTCCTGGTAGAACTTCATAGCAAAGTACAAAGTTCGTTTTGGATGGACGAATTAAGTTGAAATAGACAGTTTTTGCATGAAAACTCATTCCTGGTGGAACTTCATAGCAAAGTACAAAGTTTGTTTTGGATGGATGAATTTAGTTGAAATAGACAGTTTTTGCATGAAAACTCATTCCTGGTGGAACTTCATAGCAAAGTACAAAGTTCGTTTTGGATGGACGAATTAAGTTGAAATAGACAGTTTTTGCATGAAAACTCATTCCTGGTGGAACTTCATAGCAAAGTACAAAGTTCGTTTTGGATGGATCAATTTAGTTGAAATAGACAGTTTTTGCATGAAAACTCATTCCTGGTGGAACTTCATAGCAAAGTACAAAGTTCGTTTTGGATGGACGAATTAAGTTGAAATAGACAGTTTTTGCATGAAAACTCATTCCTGGTGGAACTTCATAGCAAAGTACAAAGTTCGTTTTGGATGGACAAAGTTAGTTGAAATAGACAGTTTTTGCATAAAAACTCATTCCTGGTGGAACTTCATAGCAAAGTAAAAAGTTCGTTTTGGATGGATCAATTTAGTTGAAATAGACAGTTTTTGTATGAAAACTCATTCCTGGTAGAACTTCATAGCAAAGTACAAAGTTCGTTTTGGATGGACGAATTAAGTTGAAATAGACAGTTTTTGCATGAAAACTCATTCCTGGTGGAACTTCATAGCAAAGTACAAAGTTTGTTTTGGATGGATGAATTTAGTTGAAATAGACAGTTTTTGCATGAAAACTCATTCCTGGTGGAACTTCATAGCAAAGTACAAAGTTCGTTTTGGATGGATCAATTTAGTTGAAATAGACAGTTTTTGTATGAAAACTCATTCCTGGTAGAACTTCATAGCAAAGTACAAAGTTCGTTTTGGATGGACGAATTAAGTTGAAATAGACAGTTTTTGCATGAAAACTCATTCCTGGTGGAACTTCATAGCAAAGTACAAAGTTTGTTTTGGATGGATGAATTTAGTTGAAATAGACAGTTTTTGCATGAAAACTCATTCCTGGTGGAACTTCATAGCAAAGTACAAAGTTCGTTTTGGATGGACGAATTAAGTTGAAATAGACAGTTTTTGCATGAAAACTCATTCCTGGTGGAACTTCATAGCAAAGTACAAAGTTCGTTTTGGATGGATCAATTTAGTTGAAATAGACAGTTTTTGCATGAAAACTCATTCCTGGTGGAACTTCATAGCAAAGTACAAAGTTCGTTTTGGATGGATGAATTTAGTTGAAATAGACAGTTTTTGCATGAAAACCCATTCTTGGTGGAACTTCATAGCAAAGTACAAAGTTCGTTTTGGATGGATAAATTTAGTTGAAATAGACAGTTTTTGCATGAAAACTCATTCCTGGTGGAACTTCATAGCAAAGTACAAAGTTTGTTTTGGATGGATGAATTTAGTTGAAATAGACAGTTTTTGCATGAAAACTCATTCCTGGTAGAACTTCATAGCAAAGTACAAAGTTCGTTTTGGATGGACGAATTAAGTTGAAATAGACAGTTTTTGCATGAAAACTCATTCCTGGTGGAACTTCATAGCAAAGTACAAAGTTTGTTTTGGATGGATGAATTTAGTTGAAATAGACAGTTTTTGCATGAAAACTCATTCCTGGTGGAACTTCATAGCAAAGTACAAAGTTCGTTTTGGATGGACGAATTAAGTTGAAATAGACAGTTTTTGCATGAAAACTCATTCCTGGTGGAACTTCATAGCAAAGTACAAAGTTCGTTTTGGATGGACAAAGTTAGTTGAAATAGACAGTTTTTGCATAAAAACTCATTCCTGGTGGAACTTCATAGCAAAGTAAAAAGTTCGTTTTGGATGGATCAATTTAGTTGAAATAGACAGTTTTTGTATGAAAACTCATTCCTGGTGGAACTTCATAGCAAAGTACAAAGTTTGTTTTGGATGGATGAATTTAGTTGAAATAGACAGTTTTTGCATGAAAACTCATTCCTGGTAGAACTTCATAGCAAAGTACAAAGTTCGTTTTGGATGGACGAATTAAGTTGAAATAGACAGTTTTTGCATGAAAACTCATTCCTGGTGGAACTTCATAGCAAAGTACAAAGTTTGTTTTGGATGGATGAATTTAGTTGAAATAGACAGTTTTTGCATGAAAACTCATTCCTGGTGGAACTTCATAGCAAAGTACAAAGTTCGTTTTGGATGGACGAATTAAGTTGAAATAGACAGTTTTTGCATGAAAACTCATTCCTGGTGGAACTTCATAGCAAAGTACAAAGTTCGTTTTGGATGGACGAATTAAGTTGAAATAGACAGTTTTTGCATGAAAACTCATTCCTGGTGGAACTTCATAGCAAAGTACAAAGTTTGTTTTGGATGGATGAATTTAGTTGAAATAGACAGTTTTTGCATGAAAACTCATTCCTGGTGGAACTTCATAGCAAAGTACAAAGTTCGTTTTGGATGGACGAATTAAGTTGAAATAGACAGTTTTTGCATGAAAACTCATTCCTGGTGGAACTTCATAGCAAAGTACAAAGTTCGTTTTGGATGGACAAAGTTAGTTGAAATAGACAGTTTTTGCATAAAAACTCATTCCTGGTGGAACTTCATAGCAAAGTAAAAAGTTCGTTTTGGATGGATCAATTTAGTTGAAATAGACAGTTTTTGTATGAAAACTCATTCCTGGTAGAACTTCATAGCAAAGTACAAAGTTCGTTTTGGATGGACGAATTAAGTTGAAATAGACAGTTTTTGCATGAAAACTCATTCCTGGTGGAACTTCATAGCAAAGTACAAAGTTTGTTTTGGATGGATGAATTTAGTTGAAATAGACAGTTTTTGCATGAAAACTCATTCCTGGTGGAACTTCATAGCAAAGTACAAAGTTCGTTTTGGATGGACGAATTAAGTTGAAATAGACAGTTTTTGCATGAAAACTCATTCCTGGTGGAACTTCATAGCAAAGTACAAAGTTTGTTTTGGATGGATGAATTTAGTTGAAATAGACAGTTTTTGCATGAAAACTCATTCCTGGTGGAACTTCATAGCAAAGTACAAAGTTCGTTTTGGATGGACGAATTAAGTTGAAATAGACAGTTTTTGCATGAAAACTCATTCCTGGTGGAACTTCATAGCAAAGTACAAAGTTCGTTTTGGATGGACAAAGTTAGTTGAAATAGACAGTTTTTGCATAAAAACTCATTCCTGGTGGAACTTCATAGCAAAGTAAAAAGTTCGTTTTGGATGGATCAATTTAGTTGAAATAGACAGTTTTTGTATGAAAACTCATTCCTGGTAGAACTTCATAGCAAAGTACAAAGTTCGTTTTGGATGGACGAATTAAGTTGAAATAGACAGTTTTTGCATGAAAACTCATTCCTGGTGGAACTTCATAGCAAAGTACAAAGTTTGTTTTGGATGGATGAATTTAGTTGAAATAGACAGTTTTTGCATGAAAACTCATTCCTGGTGGAACTTCATAGCAAAGTACAAAGTTCGTTTTGGATGGACGAATTAAGTTGAAATAGACAGTTTTTGCATGAAAACTCATTCCTGGTGGAACTTCATAGCAAAGTACAAAGTTCGTTTTGGATGGATCAATTTAGTTGAAATAGACAGTTTTTGCATGAAAACTCATTCCTGGTGGAACTTCATAGCAAAGTACAAAGTTCGTTTTGGATGGATGAATTTAGTTGAAATAGACAGTTTTTGCATGAAAACCCATTCTTGGTGGAACTTCATAGCAAAGTACAAAGTTCGTTTTGGATGGATAAATTTAGTTGAAATAGACAGTTTTTGCATGAAAACTCATTCCTGGTGGAACTTCATAGCAAAGTACAAAGTTTGTTTTGGATGGATGAATTTAGTTGAAATAGACAGTTTTTGCATGAAAACTCATTCCTGGTAGAACTTCATAGCAAAGTACAAAGTTCGTTTTGGATGGACGAATTAAGTTGAAATAGACAGTTTTTGCATGAAAACTCATTCCTGGTGGAACTTCATAGCAAAGTACAAAGTTTGTTTTGGATGGATGAATTTAGTTGAAATAGACAGTTTTTGCATGAAAACTCATTCCTGGTGGAACTTCATAGCAAAGTACAAAGTTCGTTTTGGATGGACGAATTAAGTTGAAATAGACAGTTTTTGCATGAAAACTCATTCCTGGTGGAACTTCATAGCAAAGTACAAAGTTCGTTTTGGATGGACAAAGTTAGTTGAAATAGACAGTTTTTGCATAAAAACTCATTCCTGGTGGAACTTCATAGCAAAGTAAAAAGTTCGTTTTGGATGGATCAATTTAGTTGAAATAGACAGTTTTTGTATGAAAACTCATTCCTGGTGGAACTTCATAGCAAAGTACAAAGTTTGTTTTGGATGGATGAATTTAGTTGAAATAGACAGTTTTTGCATGAAAACTCATTCCTGGTGGAACTTCATAGCAAAGTACAAAGTTCGTTTTGGATGGACAAAGTTAGTTGAAATAGACAGTTTTTGCATAAAAACTCATTCCTGGTGGAACTTCATAGCAAAGTAAAAAGTTCGTTTTGGATGGATCAATTTAGTTGAAATAGACAGTTTTTGTATGAAAACTCATTCCTGGTGGAACTTCATAGCAAAGTACAAAGTTCGTTTTGGATGGACGAATTAAGTTGAAATAGACAGTTTTTGCATGAAAACTCATTCCTGGTGGAACTTCATAGCAAAGTACAAAGTTCGTTTTGGATGGACAAAGTTAGTTGAAATAGACAGTTTTTGCATAAAAACTCATTCCTGGTGGAACTTCATAGCAAAGTAAAAAGTTCGTTTTGGATGGATCAATTTAGTTGAAATAGACAGTTTTTGTATGAAAACTCATTCCTGGTGGAACTTCATAGCAAAGTACAAAGTTTGTTTTGGATGGATGAATTTAGTTGAAATAGACAGTTTTTGCATGAAAACTCATTCCTGGTGGAACTTCATAGCAAAGTACAAAGTTCGTTTTGGATGGACAAAGTTAGTTGAAATAGACAGTTTTTGCATAAAAACTCATTCCTGGTGGAACTTCATAGCAAAGTAAAAAGTTCGTTTTGGATGGATCAATTTAGTTGAAATAGACAGTTTTTGCATGAAAACTCATTCCTGGTAGAACTTCATAGCAAAGTACAAAGTTCGTTTTGGATGGACGAATTAAGTTGAAATAGACAGTTTTTGCATGAAAACTCATTCCTGGTGGAACTTCATAGCAAAGTACAAAGTTCGTTTTGGATGGACAAAGTTAGTTGAAATAGACAGTTTTTGCATAAAAACTCATTCCTGGTGGAACTTCATAGCAAAGTAAAAAGTTCGTTTTGGATGGATCAATTTAGTTGAAATAGACAGTTTTTGTATGAAAACTCATTCCTGGTGGAACTTCATAGCAAAGTACAAAGTTTGTTTTGGATGGATGAATTTAGTTGAAATAGACAGTTTTTGCATGAAAACTCATTCCTGGTAGAACTTCATAGCAAAGTACAAAGTTCGTTTTGGATGGACGAATTAAGTTGAAATAGACAGTTTTTGCATGAAAACTCATTCCTGGTGGAACTTCATAGCAAAGTACAAAGTTTGTTTTGGATGGATGAATTTAGTTGAAATAGACAGTTTTTGCATGAAAACTCATTCCTGGTAGAACTTCATAGCAAAGTACAAAGTTCGTTTTGGATGGACGAATTAAGTTGAAATAGACAGTTTTTGCATGAAAACTCATTCCTGGTGGAACTTCATAGCAAAGTACAAAGTTTGTTTTGGATGGATGAATTTAGTTGAAATAGACAGTTTTTGCATGAAAACTCATTCCTGGTGGAACTTCATAGCAAAGTACAAAGTTCGTTTTGGATGGACGAATTAAGTTGAAATAGACAGTTTTTGCATGAAAACTCATTCCTGGTGGAACTTCATAGCAAAGTACAAAGTTCGTTTTGGATGGACAAAGTTAGTTGAAATAGACAGTTTTTGCATAAAAACTCATTCCTGGTGGAACTTCATAGCAAAGTAAAAAGTTCGTTTTGGATGGATCAATTTAGTTGAAATAGACAGTTTTTGTATGAAAACTCATTCCTGGTGGAACTTCATAGCAAAGTACAAAGTTTGTTTTGGATGGATGAATTTAGTTGAAATAGACAGTTTTTGCATGAAAACTCATTCCTGGTAGAACTTCATAGCAAAGTACAAAGTTCGTTTTGGATGGACGAATTAAGTTGAAATAGACAGTTTTTGCATGAAAACTCATTCCTGGTGGAACTTCATAGCAAAGTACAAAGTTTGTTTTGGATGGATGAATTTAGTTGAAATAGACAGTTTTTGCATGAAAACTCATTCCTGGTGGAACTTCATAGCAAAGTACAAAGTTCGTTTTGGATGGACGAATTAAGTTGAAATAGACAGTTTTTGCATGAAAACTCATTCCTGGTGGAACTTCATAGCAAAGTACAAAGTTCGTTTTGGATGGACGAATTAAGTTGAAATAGACAGTTTTTGCATGAAAACTCATTCCTGGTGGAACTTCATAGCAAAGTACAAAGTTTGTTTTGGATGGATGAATTTAGTTGAAATAGACAGTTTTTGCATGAAAACTCATTCCTGGTGGAACTTCATAGCAAAGTACAAAGTTCGTTTTGGATGGACGAATTAAGTTGAAATAGACAGTTTTTGCATGAAAACTCATTCCTGGTGGAACTTCATAGCAAAGTACAAAGTTCGTTTTGGATGGACAAAGTTAGTTGAAATAGACAGTTTTTGCATAAAAACTCATTCCTGGTGGAACTTCATAGCAAAGTAAAAAGTTCGTTTTGGATGGATCAATTTAGTTGAAATAGACAGTTTTTGTATGAAAACTCATTCCTGGTAGAACTTCATAGCAAAGTACAAAGTTCGTTTTGGATGGACGAATTAAGTTGAAATAGACAGTTTTTGCATGAAAACTCATTCCTGGTGGAACTTCATAGCAAAGTACAAAGTTTGTTTTGGATGGATGAATTTAGTTGAAATAGACAGTTTTTGCATGAAAACTCATTCCTGGTGGAACTTCATAGCAAAGTACAAAGTTCGTTTTGGATGGACGAATTAAGTTGAAATAGACAGTTTTTGCATGAAAACTCATTCCTGGTGGAACTTCATAGCAAAGTACAAAGTTTGTTTTGGATGGATGAATTTAGTTGAAATAGACAGTTTTTGCATGAAAACTCATTCCTGGTGGAACTTCATAGCAAAGTACAAAGTTCGTTTTGGATGGACGAATTAAGTTGAAATAGACAGTTTTTGCATGAAAACTCATTCCTGGTGGAACTTCATAGCAAAGTACAAAGTTCGTTTTGGATGGACAAAGTTAGTTGAAATAGACAGTTTTTGCATAAAAACTCATTCCTGGTGGAACTTCATAGCAAAGTAAAAAGTTCGTTTTGGATGGATCAATTTAGTTGAAATAGACAGTTTTTGTATGAAAACTCATTCCTGGTGGAACTTCATAGCAAAGTACAAAGTTTGTTTTGGATGGATGAATTTAGTTGAAATAGACAGTTTTTGCATGAAAACTCATTCCTGGTAGAACTTCATAGCAAAGTACAAAGTTCGTTTTGGATGGACGAATTAAGTTGAAATAGACAGTTTTTGCATGAAAACTCATTCCTGGTGGAACTTCATAGCAAAGTACAAAGTTTGTTTTGGATGGATGAATTTAGTTGAAATAGACAGTTTTTGCATGAAAACTCATTCCTGGTGGAACTTCATAGCAAAGTACAAAGTTCGTTTTGGATGGACGAATTAAGTTGAAATAGACAGTTTTTGCATGAAAACTCATTCCTGGTGGAACTTCATAGCAAAGTACAAAGTTCGTTTTGGATGGACGAATTAAGTTGAAATAGACAGTTTTTGCATGAAAACTCATTCCTGGTGGAACTTCATAGCAAAGTACAAAGTTTGTTTTGGATGGATGAATTTAGTTGAAATAGACAGTTTTTGCATGAAAACTCATTCCTGGTGGAACTTCATAGCAAAGTACAAAGTTCGTTTTGGATGGACGAATTAAGTTGAAATAGACAGTTTTTGCATGAAAACTCATTCCTGGTGGAACTTCATAGCAAAGTACAAAGTTCGTTTTGGATGGACAAAGTTAGTTGAAATAGACAGTTTTTGCATAAAAACTCATTCCTGGTGGAACTTCATAGCAAAGTAAAAAGTTCGTTTTGGATGGATCAATTTAGTTGAAATAGACAGTTTTTGTATGAAAACTCATTCCTGGTAGAACTTCATAGCAAAGTACAAAGTTCGTTTTGGATGGACGAATTAAGTTGAAATAGACAGTTTTTGCATGAAAACTCATTCCTGGTGGAACTTCATAGCAAAGTACAAAGTTTGTTTTGGATGGATGAATTTAGTTGAAATAGACAGTTTTTGCATGAAAACTCATTCCTGGTGGAACTTCATAGCAAAGTACAAAGTTTGTTTTGGATGGATGAATTTAGTTGAAATAGACAGTTTTTGCATGAAAACTCATTCCTGGTGGAACTTCATAGCAAAGTACAAAGTTCGTTTTGGATGGACGAATTAAGTTGAAATAGACAGTTTTTGCATGAAAACTCATTCCTGGTGGAACTTCATAGCAAAGTACAAAGTTCGTTTTGGATGGACAAAGTTAGTTGAAATAGACAGTTTTTGCATAAAAACTCATTCCTGGTGGAACTTCATAGCAAAGTAAAAAGTTCGTTTTGGATGGATCAATTTAGTTGAAATAGACAGTTTTTGTATGAAAACTCATTCCTGGTGGAACTTCATAGCAAAGTACAAAGTTTGTTTTGGATGGATGAATTTAGTTGAAATAGACAGTTTTTGCATGAAAACTCATTCCTGGTAGAACTTCATAGCAAAGTACAAAGTTCGTTTTGGATGGACGAATTAAGTTGAAATAGACAGTTTTTGCATGAAAACTCATTCCTGGTGGAACTTCATAGCAAAGTACAAAGTTTGTTTTGGATGGATGAATTTAGTTGAAATAGACAGTTTTTGCATGAAAACTCATTCCTGGTAGAACTTCATAGCAAAGTACAAAGTTCGTTTTGGATGGACGAATTAAGTTGAAATAGACAGTTTTTGCATGAAAACTCATTCCTGGTGGAACTTCATAGCAAAGTACAAAGTTTGTTTTGGATGGATGAATTTAGTTGAAATAGACAGTTTTTGCATGAAAACTCATTCCTGGTGGAACTTCATAGCAAAGTACAAAGTTCGTTTTGGATGGACGAATTAAGTTGAAATAGACAGTTTTTGCATGAAAACTCATTCCTGGTGGAACTTCATAGCAAAGTACAAAGTTCGTTTTGGATGGACGAATTAAGTTGAAATAGACAGTTTTTGCATGAAAACTCATTCCTGGTGGAACTTCATAGCAAAGTACAAAGTTTGTTTTGGATGGATGAATTTAGTTGAAATAGACAGTTTTTGCATGAAAACTCATTCCTGGTGGAACTTCATAGCAAAGTACAAAGTTCGTTTTGGATGGACGAATTAAGTTGAAATAGACAGTTTTTGCATGAAAACTCATTCCTGGTGGAACTTCATAGCAAAGTACAAAGTTCGTTTTGGATGGACAAAGTTAGTTGAAATAGACAGTTTTTGCATAAAAACTCATTCCTGGTGGAACTTCATAGCAAAGTAAAAAGTTCGTTTTGGATGGATCAATTTAGTTGAAATAGACAGTTTTTGTATGAAAACTCATTCCTGGTAGAACTTCATAGCAAAGTACAAAGTTCGTTTTGGATGGACGAATTAAGTTGAAATAGACAGTTTTTGCATGAAAACTCATTCCTGGTGGAACTTCATAGCAAAGTACAAAGTTTGTTTTGGATGGATGAATTTAGTTGAAATAGACAGTTTTTGCATGAAAACTCATTCCTGGTGGAACTTCATAGCAAAGTACAAAGTTCGTTTTGGATGGACGAATTAAGTTGAAATAGACAGTTTTTGCATGAAAACTCATTCCTGGTGGAACTTCATAGCAAAGTACAAAGTTTGTTTTGGATGGATGAATTTAGTTGAAATAGACAGTTTTTGCATGAAAACTCATTCCTGGTGGAACTTCATAGCAAAGTACAAAGTTCGTTTTGGATGGACGAATTAAGTTGAAATAGACAGTTTTTGCATGAAAACTCATTCCTGGTGGAACTTCATAGCAAAGTACAAAGTTCGTTTTGGATGGACAAAGTTAGTTGAAATAGACAGTTTTTGCATAAAAACTCATTCCTGGTGGAACTTCATAGCAAAGTAAAAAGTTCGTTTTGGATGGATCAATTTAGTTGAAATAGACAGTTTTTGTATGAAAACTCATTCCTGGTAGAACTTCATAGCAAAGTACAAAGTTCGTTTTGGATGGACGAATTAAGTTGAAATAGACAGTTTTTGCATGAAAACTCATTCCTGGTGGAACTTCATAGCAAAGTACAAAGTTTGTTTTGGATGGATGAATTTAGTTGAAATAGACAGTTTTTGCATGAAAACTCATTCCTGGTGGAACTTCATAGCAAAGTACAAAGTTTGTTTTGGATGGATGAATTTAGTTGAAATAGACAGTTTTTGCATGAAAACTCATTCCTGGTGGAACTTCATAGCAAAGTACAAAGTTCGTTTTGGATGGACGAATTAAGTTGAAATAGACAGTTTTTGCATGAAAACTCATTCCTGGTGGAACTTCATAGCAAAGTACAAAGTTCGTTTTGGATGGACAAAGTTAGTTGAAATAGACAGTTTTTGCATAAAAACTCATTCCTGGTGGAACTTCATAGCAAAGTAAAAAGTTCGTTTTGGATGGATCAATTTAGTTGAAATAGACAGTTTTTGTATGAAAACTCATTCCTGGTGGAACTTCATAGCAAAGTACAAAGTTCGTTTTGGATGGATCAATTTAGTTGAAATAGACAGTTTTTGTATGAAAACTCATTCCTGGTAGAACTTCATAGCAAAGTACAAAGTTCGTTTTAGATGGACAAAGTTAGTTGAAATAGACAGTTTTTGCATGAAAACTCATTCCTGGTGGAACTTCATAGCAAAGTACAAAGTTCGTTTTAGATGGACAAAGTTAGTTGAAATAGACAGTTTTTGTATGAAAACTCATTCCTGGTAGAACTTCATAGCAAAGTACAAAGTTCGTTTTAGATGGACAAAGTTAGTTGAAATAGACAGTTTTTGCATAAAAACTCATTCCTGGTGGAACTTCATAGCAAAGTAAAAAGTTCGTTTTGGATGGATCAATTAAGTTGAAATAGACAGTTTTTGCATGAAAACTCATTCCTGGTGGAACTTCATAGCAAAGTACAAAGTTCGTTTTGGATGGACAAAGTTAGTTGAAATAGACAGTTTTTGCATAAAAACTCATTCCTGGTGGAACTTCATAGCAAAGTAAAAAGTTCGTTTTGGATGGATCAATTTAGTTGAAATAGACAGTTTTTGTATGAAAACTCATTCCTGGTAGAACTTCATAGCAAAGTAAAAAGTTCGTTTTGGATGGACGAATTAAGTTGAAATAGACAGTTTTTGCATGAAAACTCATTCCTGGTGGAACTTCATAGCAAAGTACAAAGTTCGTTTTGGATGGACGAATTAAGTTGAAATAGACAGTTTTTGCATGAAAACTCATTCCTGGTGGAACTTCATAGCAAAGTACAAAGTTTGTTTTGGATGGATGAATTTAGTTGAAATAGACAGTTTTTGCATGAAAACTCATTCCTGGTGGAACTTCATAGCAAAGTACAAAGTTCGTTTTGGATGGACGAATTAAGTTGAAATAGACAGTTTTTGCATGAAAACTCATTCCTGGTGGAACTTCATAGCAAAGTACAAAGTTCGTTTTGGATGGATCAATTTAGTTGAAATAGACAGTTTTTGCATGAAAACTCATTCCTGGTGGAACTTCATAGCAAAGTACAAAGTTCGTTTTGGATGGATGAATTTAGTTGAAATAGACAGTTTTTGCATGAAAACCCATTCTTGGTGGAACTTCATAGCAAAGTACAAAGTTCGTTTTGGATGGATAAATTTAGTTGAAATAGACAGTTTTTGCATGAAAACTCATTCCTGGTGGAACTTCATAGCAAAGTACAAAGTTTGTTTTGGATGGATGAATTTAGTTGAAATAGACAGTTTTTGCATGAAAACTCATTCCTGGTGGAACTTCATAGCAAAGTACAAAGTTCGTTTTGGATGGATAAATTTAGTTGAAATAGACAGTTTTTGCATGAAAACTCATTCCTGGTGGAACTTCATAGCAAAGTACAAAGTTCGTTTTGGATGGACAAAGTTAGTTGAAATAGACAGTTTTTGCATGAAAACTCATTCCTGGTGGAACTTCATAGCAAAGTACAAAGTTCGTTTTGGATGGATGAATTTAGTTGAAATAGACAGTTTTTGCATGAAAACTCATTCCTGGTGGAACTTCATAGCAAAGTACAAAGTTCGTTTTGGATGGACGAATTAAGTTGAAATAGACAGTTTTTGCATGAAAAACTCATTCCTGGTGGAACTTCATAGCAAAGTACAAAGTTCGTTTTGGATGGATCAATTTAGTTGAAATAGACAGTTTTTGCATGAAAACTCATTCCTGGTGGAACTTCATAGCAAAGTACAAAGTTCGTTTTGGATGGACGAATTAAGTTGAAATAGACAGTTTTTGCATGAAAACTCATTCCTGGTGGAACTTCATAGCAAAGTACAAAGTTTGTTTTGGATGGATGAATTTAGTTGAAATAGACAGTTTTTGCATGAAAACTCATTCCTGGTGGAACTTCATAGCAAAGTACAAAGTTCGTTTTGGATGGACGAATTAAGTTGAAATAGACAGTTTTTGCATGAAAACTCATTCCTGGTGGAACTTCATAGCAAAGTACAAAGTTCGTTTTGGATGGACGAATTAAGTTGAAATAGACAGTTTTTGCATGAAAACTCATTCCTGGTGGAACTTCATAGCAAAGTACAAAGTTCGTTTTGGATGGACAAAGTTAGTTGAAATAGACAGTTTTTGCATAAAAACTCATTCCTGGTGGAACTTCATAGCAAAGTAAAAAGTTCGTTTTGGATGGATCAATTTAGTTGAAATAGACAGTTTTTGTATGAAAACTCATTCCTGGTAGAACTTCATAGCAAAGTACAAAGTTCGTTTTGGATGGACGAATTAAGTTGAAATAGACAGTTTTTGCATGAAAACTCATTCCTGGTGGAACTTCATAGCAAAGTACAAAGTTTGTTTTGGATGGATGAATTTAGTTGAAATAGACAGTTTTTGCATGAAAACTCATTCCTGGTGGAACTTCATAGCAAAGTACAAAGTTTGTTTTGGATGGATGAATTTAGTTGAAATAGACAGTTTTTGCATGAAAACTCATTCCTGGTGGAACTTCATAGCAAAGTACAAAGTTCGTTTTGGATGGACGAATTAAGTTGAAATAGACAGTTTTTGCATGAAAACTCATTCCTGGTGGAACTTCATAGCAAAGTACAAAGTTTGTTTTGGATGGATGAATTTAGTTGAAATAGACAGTTTTTGCATGAAAACTCATTCCTGGTGGAACTTCATAGCAAAGTACAAAGTTCGTTTTGGATGGACGAATTAAGTTGAAATAGACAGTTTTTGCATGAAAACTCATTCCTGGTGGAACTTCATAGCAAAGTACAAAGTTCGTTTTGGATGGATCAATTTAGTTGAAATAGACAGTTTTTGCATGAAAACTCATTCCTGGTGGAACTTCATAGCAAAGTACAAAGTTTGTTTTGGATGGATGAATTTAGTTGAAATAGACAGTTTTTGCATGAAAACTCATTCCTGGTGGAACTTCATAGCAAAGTACAAAGTTCGTTTTGGATGGACGAATTAAGTTGAAATAGACAGTTTTTGCATGAAAACTCATTCCTGGTGGAACTTCATAGCAAAGTACAAAGTTCGTTTTGGATGGACAAAGTTAGTTGAAATAGACAGTTTTTGCATAAAACTCATTCCTGGTGGAACTTCATAGCAAAGTAAAAAGTTCGTTTTGGATGGATCAATTTAGTTGAAATAGACAGTTTTTGTATGAAAACTCATTCCTGGTGGAACTTCATAGCAAAGTACAAAGTTCGTTTTGGATGGACGAATTAAGTTGAAATAGACAGTTTTTGCATGAAAACTCATTCCTGGTGGAACTTCATAGCAAAGTACAAAGTTCGTTTTGGATGGACAAAGTTAGTTGAAATAGACAGTTTTTGCATAAAAACTCATTCCTGGTGGAACTTCATAGCAAAGTAAAAAGTTCGTTTTGGATGGATCAATTTAGTTGAAATAGACAGTTTTTGTATGAAAACTCATTCCTGGTGGAACTTCATAGCAAAGTACAAAGTTTGTTTTGGATGGATGAATTTAGTTGAAATAGACAGTTTTTGCATGAAAACTCATTCCTGGTAGAACTTCATAGCAAAGTACAAAGTTCGTTTTGGATGGACGAATTAAGTTGAAATAGACAGTTTTTGCATGAAAACTCATTCCTGGTGGAACTTCATAGCAAAGTACAAAGTTTGTTTTGGATGGATGAATTTAGTTGAAATAGACAGTTTTTGCATGAAAACTCATTCCTGGTGGAACTTCATAGCAAAGTACAAAGTTCGTTTTGGATGGACGAATTAAGTTGAAATAGACAGTTTTTGCATGAAAACTCATTCCTGGTGGAACTTCATAGCAAAGTACAAAGTTCGTTTTGGATGGACGAATTAAGTTGAAATAGACAGTTTTTGCATGAAAACTCATTCCTGGTGGAACTTCATAGCAAAGTACAAAGTTTGTTTTGGATGGATGAATTTAGTTGAAATAGACAGTTTTTGCATGAAAACTCATTCCTGGTGGAACTTCATAGCAAAGTACAAAGTTCGTTTTGGATGGACGAATTAAGTTGAAATAGACAGTTTTTGCATGAAAACCCATTCTTGGTGGAACTTCATAGCAAAGTACAAAGTTCGTTTTGGATGGATAAATTTAGTTGAAATAGACAGTTTTTGCATGAAAACTCATTCCTGGTGGAACTTCATAGCAAAGTACAAAGTTTGTTTTGGATGGATGAATTTAGTTGAAATAGACAGTTTTTGCATGAAAACTCATTCCTGGTGGAACTTCATAGCAAAGTACAAAGTTCGTTTTGGATGGACGAATTAAGTTGAAATAGACAGTTTTTGCATGAAAACTCATTCCTGGTGGAACTTCATAGCAAAGTACAAAGTTCGTTTTGGATGGACGAATTAAGTTGAAATAGACAGTTTTTGCATGAAAACCCATTCTTGGTGGAACTTCATAGCAAAGTACAAAGTTCGTTTTGGATGGATAAATTTAGTTGAAATAGACAGTTTTTGCATGAAAACTCATTCCTGGTGGAACTTCATAGCAAAGTACAAAGTTTGTTTTGGATGGATGAATTTAGTTGAAATAGACAGTTTTTGCATGAAAACTCATTCCTGGTGGAACTTCATAGCAAAGTACAAAGTTTGTTTTGGATGGATGAATTTAGTTGAAATAGACAGTTTTTGCATGAAAACTCATTCCTGGTGGAACTTCATAGCAAAGTACAAAGTTCGTTTTGGATGGACGAATTAAGTTGAAATAGACAGTTTTTGCATGAAAACTCATTCCTGGTGGAACTTCATAGCAAAGTACAAAGTTCGTTTTGGATGGACAAAGTTAGTTGAAATAGACAGTTTTTGCATAAAAACTCATTCCTGGTGGAACTTCATAGCAAAGTAAAAAGTTCGTTTTGGATGGATCAATTTAGTTGAAATAGACAGTTTTTGTATGAAAACTCATTCCTGGTAGAACTTCATAGCAAAGTACAAAGTTTGTTTTGGATGGATGAATTTAGTTGAAATAGACAGTTTTTGCATGAAAACTCATTCCTGGTGGAACTTCATAGCAAAGTACAAAGTTCGTTTTGGATGGACGAATTAAGTTGAAATAGACAGTTTTTGCATGAAAACTCATTCCTGGTGGAACTTCATAGCAAAGTACAAAGTTCGTTTTGGATGGATCAATTTAGTTGAAATAGACAGTTTTTGCATGAAAACTCATTCCTGGTGGAACTTCATAGCAAAGTACAAAGTTTGTTTTGGATGGATGAATTTAGTTGAAATAGACAGTTTTTGCATGAAAACTCATTCCTGGTGGAACTTCATAGCAAAGTACAAAGTTCGTTTTGGATGGACGAATTAAGTTGAAATAGACAGTTTTTGCATGAAAACTCATTCCTGGTGGAACTTCATAGCAAAGTACAAAGTTCGTTTTGGATGGACGAATTAAGTTGAAATAGACAGTTTTTGCATGAAAACCCATTCTTGGTGGAACTTCATAGCAAAGTACAAAGTTCGTTTTGGATGGATAAATTTAGTTGAAATAGACAGTTTTTGCATGAAAACTCATTCCTGGTGGAACTTCATAGCAAAGTACAAAGTTCGTTTTGGATGGACGAATTAAGTTGAAATAGACAGTTTTTGCATGAAAACTCATTCCTGGTGGAACTTCATAGCAAAGTACAAAGTTCGTTTTGGATGGACAAAGTTAGTTGAAATAGACAGTTTTTGCATAAAAACTCATTCCTGGTGGAACTTCATAGCAAAGTACAAAGTTTGTTTTGGATGGATGAATTTAGTTGAAATAGACAGTTTTTGCATGAAAACTCATTCCTGGTGGAACTTCATAGCAAAGTACAAAGTTTGTTTTGGATGGATGAATTTAGTTGAAATAGACAGTTTTTGCATGAAAACTCATTCCTGGTAGAACTTCATAGCAAAGTACAAAGTTCGTTTTGGATGGACGAATTAAGTTGAAATAGACAGTTTTTGCATGAAAACTCATTCCTGGTGGAACTTCATAGCAAAGTACAAAGTTTGTTTTGGATGGATGAATTTAGTTGAAATAGACAGTTTTTGCATGAAAACTCATTCCTGGTGGAACTTCATAGCAAAGTACAAAGTTCGTTTTGGATGGACGAATTAAGTTGAAATAGACAGTTTTTGCATGAAAACTCATTCCTGGTGGAACTTCATAGCAAAGTACAAAGTTCGTTTTGGATGGACGAATTAAGTTGAAATAGACAGTTTTTGCATGAAAACTCATTCCTGGTGGAACTTCATAGCAAAGTACAAAGTTCGTTTTGGATGGACAAAGTTAGTTGAAATAGACAGTTTTTGCATAAAAACTCATTCCTGGTGGAACTTCATAGCAAAGTAAAAAGTTCGTTTTGGATGGATCAATTTAGTTGAAATAGACAGTTTTTGTATGAAAACTCATTCCTGGTAGAACTTCATAGCAAAGTACAAAGTTCGTTTTGGATGGACGAATTAAGTTGAAATAGACAGTTTTTGCATGAAAACTCATTCCTGGTGGAACTTCATAGCAAAGTACAAAGTTTGTTTTGGATGGATGAATTTAGTTGAAATAGACAGTTTTTGCATGAAAACTCATTCCTGGTGGAACTTCATAGCAAAGTACAAAGTTTGTTTTGGATGGATGAATTTAGTTGAAATAGACAGTTTTTGCATGAAAACTCATTCCTGGTGGAACTTCATAGCAAAGTACAAAGTTCGTTTTGGATGGACGAATTAAGTTGAAATAGACAGTTTTTGCATGAAAACTCATTCCTGGTGGAACTTCATAGCAAAGTACAAAGTTTGTTTTGGATGGATGAATTTAGTTGAAATAGACAGTTTTTGCATGAAAACTCATTCCTGGTGGAACTTCATAGCAAAGTACAAAGTTCGTTTTGGATGGACGAATTAAGTTGAAATAGACAGTTTTTGCATGAAAACTCATTCCTGGTGGAACTTCATAGCAAAGTACAAAGTTCGTTTTGGATGGATCAATTTAGTTGAAATAGACAGTTTTTGCATGAAAACTCATTCCTGGTGGAACTTCATAGCAAAGTACAAAGTTTGTTTTGGATGGATGAATTTAGTTGAAATAGACAGTTTTTGCATGAAAACTCATTCCTGGTGGAACTTCATAGCAAAGTACAAAGTTCGTTTTGGATGGACGAATTAAGTTGAAATAGACAGTTTTTGCATGAAAACTCATTCCTGGTGGAACTTCATAGCAAAGTACAAAGTTCGTTTTGGATGGACAAAGTTAGTTGAAATAGACAGTTTTTGCATAAAAACTCATTCCTGGTGGAACTTCATAGCAAAGTAAAAAGTTCGTTTTGGATGGATCAATTTAGTTGAAATAGACAGTTTTTGTATGAAAACTCATTCCTGGTGGAACTTCATAGCAAAGTACAAAGTTCGTTTTGGATGGACGAATTAAGTTGAAATAGACAGTTTTTGCATGAAAACTCATTCCTGGTGGAACTTCATAGCAAAGTACAAAGTTCGTTTTGGATGGACAAAGTTAGTTGAAATAGACAGTTTTTGCATAAAAACTCATTCCTGGTGGAACTTCATAGCAAAGTACAAAGTTCGTTTTGGATGGATCAATTTAGTTGAAATAGACAGTTTTTGCATGAAAACTCATTCCTGGTGGAACTTCATAGCAAAGTACAAAGTTCGTTTTGGATGGACAAAGTTAGTTGAAATAGACAGCTTTTGCATAAAAACTCATTCCTGGTGGAACTTCATAGCAAAGTAAAAAGTTCGTTTTGGATGGATCAATTTAGTTGAAATAGACAGTTTTTGTATGAAAACTCATTCCTGGTAGAACTTCATAGCAAAGTACAAAGTTCGTTTTAGATGGACAAAGTTAGTTGAAATAGACAGTTTTTGCATGAAAACTCATTCCTGGTGGAACTTCATAGCAAAGTACAAAGTTTGTTTTGGATGGATGAATTTAGTTGAAATAGACAGTTTTTGCATGAAAACTCATTCCTGGTGGAACTTCATAGCAAAGTAAAAAGTTCGTTTTGGATGGATCAATTTAGTTGAAATAGACAGTTTTTGTATGAAAACTCATTCCTGGTAGAACTTCATAGCAAAGTACAAAGTTCGTTTTGGATGGACGAATTAAGTTGAAATAGACAGTTTTTGCATGAAAACTCATTCCTGGTGGAACTTCATAGCAAAGTACAAAGTTTGTTTTGGATGGATGAATTTAGTTGAAATAGACAGTTTTTGCATGAAAACTCATTCCTGGTGGAACTTCATAGCAAAGTACAAAGTTTGTTTTGGATGGATGAATTTAGTTGAAATAGACAGTTTTTGCATGAAAACTCATTCCTG
The DNA here is from genome assembly GCF_943734755.1 of Anopheles moucheti. NCBI lineage: Eukaryota > Metazoa > Arthropoda > Insecta > Diptera > Culicidae > Anopheles > Anopheles moucheti. The sequence continues at coordinate 44,188 of NW_026453665.1, forward strand.
GTGGAACTTCATAGCAAAGTACAAAGTTCGTTTTGGATGGACGAATTAAGTTGAAATAGACAGTTTTTGCATGAAAACTCATTCCTGGTGGAACTTCATAGCAAAGTACAAAGTTCGTTTTGGATGGACGAATTAAGTTGAAATAGACAGTTTTTGCATGAAAACTCATTCCTGGTGGAACTTCATAGCAAAGTACAAAGTTTGTTTTGGATGGATGAATTTAGTTGAAATAGACAGTTTTTGCATGAAAACTCATTCCTGGTGGAACTTCATAGCAAAGTACAAAGTTCGTTTTGGATGGACGAATTAAGTTGAAATAGACAGTTTTTGCATGAAAACTCATTCCTGGTGGAACTTCATAGCAAAGTACAAAGTTCGTTTTGGATGGACGAATTAAGTTGAAATAGACAGTTTTTGCATGAAAACTCATTCCTGGTGGAACTTCATAGCAAAGTACAAAGTTCGTTTTGGATGGACAAAGTTAGTTGAAATAGACAGTTTTTGCATAAAAACTCATTCCTGGTGGAACTTCATAGCAAAGTAAAAAGTTCGTTTTGGATGGATCAATTTAGTTGAAATAGACAGTTTTTGTATGAAAACTCATTCCTGGTAGAACTTCATAGCAAAGTACAAAGTTCGTTTTGGATGGACGAATTAAGTTGAAATAGACAGTTTTTGCATGAAAACTCATTCCTGGTGGAACTTCATAGCAAAGTACAAAGTTTGTTTTGGATGGATGAATTTAGTTGAAATAGACAGTTTTTGCATGAAAACTCATTCCTGGTGGAACTTCATAGCAAAGTACAAAGTTTGTTTTGGATGGATGAATTTAGTTGAAATAGACAGTTTTTGCATGAAAACTCATTCCTGGTGGAACTTCATAGCAAAGTACAAAGTTCGTTTTGGATGGACGAATTAAGTTGAAATAGACAGTTTTTGCATGAAAACTCATTCCTGGTGGAACTTCATAGCAAAGTACAAAGTTTGTTTTGGATGGATGAATTTAGTTGAAATAGACAGTTTTTGCATGAAAACTCATTCCTGGTGGAACTTCATAGCAAAGTACAAAGTTCGTTTTGGATGGACGAATTAAGTTGAAATAGACAGTTTTTGCATGAAAACTCATTCCTGGTGGAACTTCATAGCAAAGTACAAAGTTCGTTTTGGATGGATCAATTTAGTTGAAATAGACAGTTTTTGCATGAAAACTCATTCCTGGTGGAACTTCATAGCAAAGTACAAAGTTTGTTTTGGATGGATGAATTTAGTTGAAATAGACAGTTTTTGCATGAAAACTCATTCCTGGTGGAACTTCATAGCAAAGTACAAAGTTCGTTTTGGATGGACAAAGTTAGTTGAAATAGACAGTTTTTGCATAAAAACTCATTCCTGGTGGAACTTCATAGCAAAGTAAAAAGTTCGTTTTGGATGGATCAATTTAGTTGAAATAGACAGTTTTTGCATGAAAACTCATTCCTGGTGGAACTTCATAGCAAAGTACAAAGTTCGTTTTGGATGGACGAATTAAGTTGAAATAGACAGTTTTTGCATGAAAACTCATTCCTGGTGGAACTTCATAGCAAAGTACAAAGTTTGTTTTGGATGGATGAATTTAGTTGAAATAGACAGTTTTTGCATGAAAACTCATTCCTGGTGGAACTTCATAGCAAAGTACAAAGTTCGTTTTGGATGGACGAATTAAGTTGAAATAGACAGTTTTTGCATGAAAACTCATTCCTGGTGGAACTTCATAGCAAAGTACAAAGTTCGTTTTGGATGGATCAATTTAGTTGAAATAGACAGTTTTTGCATGAAAACTCATTCCTGGTGGAACTTCATAGCAAAGTACAAAGTTTGTTTTGGATGGATGAATTTAGTTGAAATAGACAGTTTTTGCATGAAAACTCATTCCTGGTGGAACTTCATAGCAAAGTACAAAGTTCGTTTTGGATGGACGAATTAAGTTGAAATAGACAGTTTTTGCATGAAAACTCATTCCTGGTGGAACTTCATAGCAAAGTACAAAGTTCGTTTTGGATGGACAAAGTTAGTTGAAATAGACAGTTTTTGCATAAAAACTCATTCCTGGTGGAACTTCATAGCAAAGTAAAAAGTTCGTTTTGGATGGATCAATTTAGTTGAAATAGACAGTTTTTGTATGAAAACTCATTCCTGGTGGAACTTCATAGCAAAGTACAAAGTTCGTTTTGGATGGACGAATTAAGTTGAAATAGACAGTTTTTGCATGAAAACTCATTCCTGGTGGAACTTCATAGCAAAGTACAAAGTTCGTTTTGGATGGACAAAGTTAGTTGAAATAGACAGTTTTTGCATAAAAACTCATTCCTGGTGGAACTTCATAGCAAAGTACAAAGTTCGTTTTGGATGGATCAATTTAGTTGAAATAGACAGTTTTTGCATGAAAACTCATTCCTGGTGGAACTTCATAGCAAAGTACAAAGTTCGTTTTGGATGGACAAAGTTAGTTGAAATAGACAGCTTTTGCATAAAAACTCATTCCTGGTGGAACTTCATAGCAAAGTAAAAAGTTCGTTTTGGATGGATCAATTTAGTTGAAATAGACAGTTTTTGTATGAAAACTCATTCCTGGTAGAACTTCATAGCAAAGTACAAAGTTCGTTTTAGATGGACAAAGTTAGTTGAAATAGACAGTTTTTGCATGAAAACTCATTCCTGGTGGAACTTCATAGCAAAGTACAAAGTTTGTTTTGGATGGATGAATTTAGTTGAAATAGACAGTTTTTGCATGAAAACTCATTCCTGGTGGAACTTCATAGCAAAGTAAAAAGTTCGTTTTGGATGGATCAATTTAGTTGAAATAGACAGTTTTTGTATGAAAACTCATTCCTGGTAGAACTTCATAGCAAAGTACAAAGTTCGTTTTGGATGGACGAATTAAGTTGAAATAGACAGTTTTTGCATGAAAACTCATTCCTGGTGGAACTTCATAGCAAAGTACAAAGTTTGTTTTGGATGGATGAATTTAGTTGAAATAGACAGTTTTTGCATGAAAACTCATTCCTGGTGGAACTTCATAGCAAAGTACAAAGTTTGTTTTGGATGGATGAATTTAGTTGAAATAGACAGTTTTTGCATGAAAACTCATTCCTGGTGGAACTTCATAGCAAAGTACAAAGTTCGTTTTGGATGGACGAATTAAGTTGAAATAGACAGTTTTTGCATGAAAACTCATTCCTGGTGGAACTTCATAGCAAAGTACAAAGTTCGTTTTGGATGGACGAATTAAGTTGAAATAGACAGTTTTTGCATGAAAACTCATTCCTGGTGGAACTTCATAGCAAAGTACAAAGTTTGTTTTGGATGGATGAATTTAGTTGAAATAGACAGTTTTTGCATGAAAACTCATTCCTGGTGGAACTTCATAGCAAAGTACAAAGTTCGTTTTGGATGGACGAATTAAGTTGAAATAGACAGTTTTTGCATGAAAACTCATTCCTGGTGGAACTTCATAGCAAAGTACAAAGTTCGTTTTGGATGGACGAATTAAGTTGAAATAGACAGTTTTTGCATGAAAACTCATTCCTGGTGGAACTTCATAGCAAAGTACAAAGTTCGTTTTGGATGGACAAAGTTAGTTGAAATAGACAGTTTTTGCATAAAAACTCATTCCTGGTGGAACTTCATAGCAAAGTAAAAAGTTCGTTTTGGATGGATCAATTTAGTTGAAATAGACAGTTTTTGTATGAAAACTCATTCCTGGTAGAACTTCATAGCAAAGTACAAAGTTCGTTTTGGATGGACGAATTAAGTTGAAATAGACAGTTTTTGCATGAAAACTCATTCCTGGTGGAACTTCATAGCAAAGTACAAAGTTTGTTTTGGATGGATGAATTTAGTTGAAATAGACAGTTTTTGCATGAAAACTCATTCCTGGTGGAACTTCATAGCAAAGTACAAAGTTTGTTTTGGATGGATGAATTTAGTTGAAATAGACAGTTTTTGCATGAAAACTCATTCCTGGTGGAACTTCATAGCAAAGTACAAAGTTCGTTTTGGATGGACGAATTAAGTTGAAATAGACAGTTTTTGCATGAAAACTCATTCCTGGTGGAACTTCATAGCAAAGTACAAAGTTTGTTTTGGATGGATGAATTTAGTTGAAATAGACAGTTTTTGCATGAAAACTCATTCCTGGTGGAACTTCATAGCAAAGTACAAAGTTCGTTTTGGATGGACGAATTAAGTTGAAATAGACAGTTTTTGCATGAAAACTCATTCCTGGTGGAACTTCATAGCAAAGTACAAAGTTCGTTTTGGATGGATCAATTTAGTTGAAATAGACAGTTTTTGCATGAAAACTCATTCCTGGTGGAACTTCATAGCAAAGTACAAAGTTCGTTTTGGATGGACAAAGTTAGTTGAAATAGACAGTTTTTGCATAAAAACTCATTCCTGGTGGAACTTCATAGCAAAGTAAAAAGTTCGTTTTGGATGGATCAATTTAGTTGAAATAGACAGTTTTTGTATGAAAACTCATTCCTGGTGGAACTTCATAGCAAAGTACAAAGTTCGTTTTGGATGGACGAATTAAGTTGAAATAGACAGTTTTTGCATGAAAACTCATTCCTGGTGGAACTTCATAGCAAAGTACAAAGTTCGTTTTGGATGGACAAAGTTAGTTGAAATAGACAGTTTTTGCATAAAAACTCATTCCTGGTGGAACTTCATAGCAAAGTACAAAGTTCGTTTTGGATGGATCAATTTAGTTGAAATAGACAGTTTTTGCATGAAAACTCATTCCTGGTGGAACTTCATAGCAAAGTACAAAGTTCGTTTTGGATGGACAAAGTTAGTTGAAATAGACAGTTTTTGCATAAAAACTCATTCCTGGTGGAACTTCATAGCAAAGTACAAAGTTTGTTTTGGATGGATGAATTTAGTTGAAATAGACAGTTTTTGCATGAAAACTCATTCCTGGTGGAACTTCATAGCAAAGTACAAAGTTCGTTTTGGATGGACGAATTAAGTTGAAATAGACAGTTTTTGCATGAAAACTCATTCCTGGTGGAACTTCATAGCAAAGTACAAAGTTTGTTTTGGATGGATGAATTTAGTTGAAATAGACAGTTTTTGCATGAAAACTCATTCCTGGTGGAACTTCATAGCAAAGTACAAAGTTCGTTTTGGATGGACGAATTAAGTTGAAATAGACAGTTTTTGCATGAAAACTCATTCCTGGTGGAACTTCATAGCAAAGTACAAAGTTCGTTTTGGATGGATCAATTTAGTTGAAATAGACAGTTTTTGCATGAAAACTCATTCCTGGTGGAACTTCATAGCAAAGTACAAAGTTTGTTTTGGATGGATGAATTTAGTTGAAATAGACAGTTTTTGCATGAAAACTCATTCCTGGTGGAACTTCATAGCAAAGTACAAAGTTCGTTTTGGATGGACGAATTAAGTTGAAATAGACAGTTTTTGCATGAAAACTCATTCCTGGTGGAACTTCATAGCAAAGTACAAAGTTCGTTTTGGATGGACAAAGTTAGTTGAAATAGACAGTTTTTGCATAAAAACTCATTCCTGGTGGAACTTCATAGCAAAGTAAAAAGTTCGTTTTGGATGGATCAATTTAGTTGAAATAGACAGTTTTTGTATGAAAACTCATTCCTGGTGGAACTTCATAGCAAAGTACAAAGTTCGTTTTGGATGGACGAATTAAGTTGAAATAGACAGTTTTTGCATGAAAACTCATTCCTGGTGGAACTTCATAGCAAAGTACAAAGTTCGTTTTGGATGGACAAAGTTAGTTGAAATAGACAGTTTTTGCATAAAAACTCATTCCTGGTGGAACTTCATAGCAAAGTACAAAGTTCGTTTTGGATGGATCAATTTAGTTGAAATAGACAGTTTTTGCATGAAAACTCATTCCTGGTGGAACTTCATAGCAAAGTACAAAGTTCGTTTTGGATGGACAAAGTTAGTTGAAATAGACAGCTTTTGCATAAAAACTCATTCCTGGTGGAACTTCATAGCAAAGTAAAAAGTTCGTTTTGGATGGATCAATTTAGTTGAAATAGACAGTTTTTGTATGAAAACTCATTCCTGGTAGAACTTCATAGCAAAGTACAAAGTTCGTTTTAGATGGACAAAGTTAGTTGAAATAGACAGTTTTTGCATGAAAACTCATTCCTGGTGGAACTTCATAGCAAAGTACAAAGTTCGTTTTGGATGGACGAATTAAGTTGAAATAGACAGTTTTTGCATGAAAACTCATTCCTGGTGGAACTTCATAGCAAAGTACAAAGTTCGTTTTGGATGGACAAAGTTAGTTGAAATAGACAGTTTTTGCATAAAAACTCATTCCTGGTGGAACTTCATAGCAAAGTAAAAAGTTCGTTTTGGATGGATCAATTTAGTTGAAATAGACAGTTTTTGCATGAAAACTCATTCCTGGTGGAACTTCATAGCAAAGTACAAAGTTTGTTTTGGATGGATGAATTTAGTTGAAATAGACAGTTTTTGCATGAAAACTCATTCCTGGTGGAACTTCATAGCAAAGTACAAAGTTCGTTTTGGATGGACGAATTAAGTTGAAATAGACAGTTTTTGCATGAAAACTCATTCCTGGTGGAACTTCATAGCAAAGTACAAAGTTTGTTTTGGATGGATGAATTTAGTTGAAATAGACAGTTTTTGCATGAAAACTCATTCCTGGTGGAACTTCATAGCAAAGTACAAAGTTCGTTTTGGATGGACGAATTAAGTTGAAATAGACAGCTTTTGCATAAAAACTCATTCCTGGTGGAACTTCATAGCAAAGTACAAAGTTCGTTTTGGATGGACGAATTAAGTTGAAATAGACAGTTTTTGCATGAAAACTCATTCCTGGTGGAACTTCATAGCAAAGTACAAAGTTCGTTTTGGATGGACAAAGTTAGTTGAAATAGACAGTTTTTGCATAAAAACTCATTCCTGGTGGAACTTCATAGCAAAGTAAAAAGTTCGTTTTGGATGGATCAATTTAGTTGAAATAGACAGTTTTTGTATGAAAACTCATTCCTGGTAGAACTTCATAGCAAAGTACAAAGTTCGTTTTGGATGGACGAATTAAGTTGAAATAGACAGTTTTTGCATGAAAACTCATTCCTGGTGGAACTTCATAGCAAAGTACAAAGTTTGTTTGGATGGATGAATTTAGTTGAAATAGACAGTTTTTGCATGAAAACTCATTCCTGGTGGAACTTCATAGCAAAGTACAAAGTTTGTTTTGGATGGATGAATTTAGTTGAAATAGACAGTTTTTGCATGAAAACTCATTCCTGGTGGAACTTCATAGCAAAGTACAAAGTTCGTTTTGGATGGATAAATTAAGTTGAAATAGACAGTTTTTGCATGAAAACTCATTCCTGGTGGAACTTCATAGCAAAGTACAAAGTTCGTTTTGGATGGATGAATTTAGTTGAAATAGACAGTTTTTGCATGAAAACTCATTCCTGGTGGAACTTCATAGCAAAGTACAAAGTTCGTTTTGGATGGACAAAGTTAGTTGAAATAGACAGTTTTTGCATAAAAACTCATTCCTGGTGGAACTTCATAGCAAAGTAAAAAGTTCGTTTTGGATGGATCAATTTAGTTGAAATAGACAGTTTTTGTATGAAAACTCATTCCTGGTAGAACTTCATAGCAAAGTACAAAGTTCGTTTTGGATGGACGAATTAAGTTGAAATAGACAGTTTTTGCATGAAAACTCATTCCTGGTGGAACTTCATAGCAAAGTACAAAGTTTGTTTTGGATGGATGAATTTAGTTGAAATAGACAGTTTTTGCATGAAAACTCATTCCTGGTGGAACTTCATAGCAAAGTACAAAGTTTGTTTTGGATGGATGAATTTAGTTGAAATAGACAGTTTTTGCATGAAAACTCATTCCTGGTGGAACTTCATAGCAAAGTACAAAGTTCGTTTTGGATGGACGAATTAAGTTGAAATAGACAGTTTTTGCATGAAAACTCATTCCTGGTGGAACTTCATAGCAAAGTACAAAGTTTGTTTTGGATGGATGAATTTAGTTGAAATAGACAGTTTTTGCATGAAAACTCATTCCTGGTGGAACTTCATAGCAAAGTACAAAGTTCGTTTTGGATGGACGAATTAAGTTGAAATAGACAGTTTTTGCATGAAAACTCATTCCTGGTGGAACTTCATAGCAAAGTACAAAGTTCGTTTTGGATGGATCAATTTAGTTGAAATAGACAGTTTTTGCATGAAAACTCATTCCTGGTGGAACTTCATAGCAAAGTACAAAGTTCGTTTTGGATGGACAAAGTTAGTTGAAATAGACAGTTTTTGCATAAAAACTCATTCCTGGTGGAACTTCATAGCAAAGTAAAAAGTTCGTTTTGGATGGATCAATTTAGTTGAAATAGACAGTTTTTGTATGAAAACTCATTCCTGGTGGAACTTCATAGCAAAGTACAAAGTTCGTTTTGGATGGACGAATTAAGTTGAAATAGACAGTTTTTGCATGAAAACTCATTCCTGGTGGAACTTCATAGCAAAGTACAAAGTTCGTTTTGGATGGACAAAGTTAGTTGAAATAGACAGTTTTTGCATAAAAACTCATTCCTGGTGGAACTTCATAGCAAAGTACAAAGTTCGTTTTGGATGGATCAATTTAGTTGAAATAGACAGTTTTTGCATGAAAACTCATTCCTGGTGGAACTTCATAGCAAAGTACAAAGTTCGTTTTGGATGGACGAATTAAGTTGAAATAGACAGTTTTTGCATGAAAACTCATTCCTGGTGGAACTTCATAGCAAAGTACAAAGTTCGTTTTGGATGGACGAATTAAGTTGAAATAGACAGTTTTTGCATGAAAACTCATTCCTGGTGGAACTTCATAGCAAAGTACAAAGTTTGTTTTGGATGGATGAATTTAGTTGAAATAGACAGTTTTTGCATGAAAACTCATTCCTGGTGGAACTTCATAGCAAAGTACAAAGTTCGTTTTGGATGGACGAATTAAGTTGAAATAGACAGTTTTTGCATGAAAACTCATTCCTGGTGGAACTTCATAGCAAAGTACAAAGTTCGTTTTGGATGGATCAATTTAGTTGAAATAGACAGTTTTTGCATGAAAAACTCATTCCTGGTGGAACTTCATAGCAAAGTACAAAGTTCGTTTTGGATGGATGAATTTAGTTGAAATAGACAGTTTTTGCATGAAAACCCATTCTTGGTGGAACTTCATAGCAAAGTACAAAGTTCGTTTTGGATGGATAAATTTAGTTGAAATAGACAGTTTTTGCATGAAAACTCATTCCTGGTGGAACTTCATAGCAAAGTACAAAGTTTGTTTTGGATGGATGAATTTAGTTGAAATAGACAGTTTTTGCATGAAAACTCATTCCTGGTGGAACTTCATAGCAAAGTACAAAGTTCGTTTTGGATGGATAAATTTAGTTGAAATAGACAGTTTTTGCATGAAAACTCATTCCTGGTGGAACTTCATAGCAAAGTACAAAGTTCGTTTTGGATGGACAAAGTTAGTTGAAATAGACAGTTTTTGCATGAAAACTCATTCCTGGTGGAACTTCATAGCAAAGTACAAAGTTCGTTTTGGATGGATGAATTTAGTTGAAATAGACAGTTTTTGCATGAAAACTCATTCCTGGTGGAACTTCATAGCAAAGTACAAAGTTCGTTTTGGATGGACGAATTAAGTTGAAATAGACAGTTTTTGCATGAAAACTCATTCCTGGTGGAACTTCATAGCAAAGTACAAAGTTCGTTTTGGATGGATCAATTTAGTTGAAATAGACAGTTTTTGCATGAAAACTCATTCCTGGTGGAACTTCATAGCAAAGTACAAAGTTTGTTTTGGATGGATGAATTTAGTTGAAATAGACAGTTTTTGCATGAAAACTCATTCCTGGTGGAACTTCATAGCAAAGTACAAAGTTCGTTTTGGATGGACGAATTAAGTTGAAATAGACAGTTTTTGCATGAAAACTCATTCCTGGTGGAACTTCATAGCAAAGTACAAAGTTCGTTTTGGATGGATAAATTTAGTTGAAATAGACAGTTTTTGCATGAAAACTCATTCCTGGTGGAACTTCATAGCAAAGTACAAAGTTCGTTTTGGATGGATAAATTTAGTTGAAATAGACAGTTTTTGCATGAAAACTCATTCCTGGTGGAACTTCATAGCAAAGTACAAAGTTCGTTTTGGATGGACGAATTAAGTTGAAATAGACAGTTTTTGCATGAAAACTCATTCCTGGTGGAACTTCATAGCAAAGTACAAAGTTCGTTTTGGATGGACAAAGTTAGTTGAAATAGACAGTTTTTGCATAAAAACTCATTCCTGGTGGAACTTCATAGCAAAGTAAAAAGTTCGTTTTGGATGGATCAATTTAGTTGAAATAGACAGTTTTTGTATGAAAACTCATTCCTGGTAGAACTTCATAGCAAAGTACAAAGTTCGTTTTGGATGGACGAATTAAGTTGAAATAGACAGTTTTTGCATGAAAACTCATTCCTGGTGGAACTTCATAGCAAAGTACAAAGTTTGTTTTGGATGGATGAATTTAGTTGAAATAGACAGTTTTTGCATGAAAACTCATTCCTGGTGGAACTTCATAGCAAAGTACAAAGTTTGTTTTGGATGGATGAATTTAGTTGAAATAGACAGTTTTTGCATGAAAACTCATTCCTGGTGGAACTTCATAGCAAAGTACAAAGTTCGTTTTGGATGGACGAATTAAGTTGAAATAGACAGTTTTTGCATGAAAACTCATTCCTGGTGGAACTTCATAGCAAAGTACAAAGTTTGTTTTGGATGGATGAATTTAGTTGAAATAGACAGTTTTTGCATGAAAACTCATTCCTGGTGGAACTTCATAGCAAAGTACAAAGTTCGTTTTGGATGGACGAATTAAGTTGAAATAGACAGTTTTTGCATGAAAACTCATTCCTGGTGGAACTTCATAGCAAAGTACAAAGTTCGTTTTGGATGGATCAATTTAGTTGAAATAGACAGTTTTTGCATGAAAACTCATTCCTGGTGGAACTTCATAGCAAAGTACAAAGTTCGTTTTGGATGGATGAATTTAGTTGAAATAGACAGTTTTTGCATGAAAACCCATTCTTGGTGGAACTTCATAGCAAAGTACAAAGTTCGTTTTGGATGGATAAATTTAGTTGAAATAGACAGTTTTTGCATGAAAACTCATTCCTGGTGGAACTTCATAGCAAAGTACAAAGTTTGTTTTGGATGGATGAATTTAGTTGAAATAGACAGTTTTTGCATGAAAACTCATTCCTGGTGGAACTTCATAGCAAAGTACAAAGTTCGTTTTGGATGGATAAATTTAGTTGAAATAGACAGTTTTTGCATGAAAACTCATTCCTGGTGGAACTTCATAGCAAAGTACAAAGTTCGTTTTGGATGGACAAAGTTAGTTGAAATAGACAGTTTTTGCATGAAAACTCATTCCTGGTGGAACTTCATAGCAAAGTACAAAGTTCGTTTTGGATGGATGAATTTAGTTGAAATAGACAGTTTTTGCATGAAAACTCATTCCTGGTGGAACTTCATAGCAAAGTACAAAGTTCGTTTTGGATGGACGAATTAAGTTGAAATAGACAGTTTTTGCATGAAAACTCATTCCTGGTGGAACTTCATAGCAAAGTACAAAGTTCGTTTTGGATGGATCAATTTAGTTGAAATAGACAGTTTTTGCATGAAAACTCATTCCTGGTGGAACTTCATAGCAAAGTACAAAGTTTGTTTTGGATGGATGAATTTAGTTGAAATAGACAGTTTTTGCATGAAAACTCATTCCTGGTGGAACTTCATAGCAAAGTACAAAGTTCGTTTTGGATGGACGAATTAAGTTGAAATAGACAGTTTTTGCATGAAAACTCATTCCTGGTGGAACTTCATAGCAAAGTACAAAGTTCGTTTTGGATGGATAAATTTAGTTGAAATAGACAGTTTTTGCATGAAAACTCATTCCTGGTGGAACTTCATAGCAAAGTACAAAGTTCGTTTTGGATGGATAAATTTAGTTGAAATAGACAGTTTTTGCATGAAAACTCATTCCTGGTGGAACTTCATAGCAAAGTACAAAGTTCGTTTTGGATGGACGAATTAAGTTGAAATAGACAGTTTTTGCATGAAAACTCATTCCTGGTGGAACTTCATAGCAAAGTACAAAGTTCGTTTTGGATGGATAAATTTAGTTGAAATAGACAGTTTTTGCATGAAAACTCATTCCTGGTGGAACTTCATAGCAAAGTACAAAGTTCGTTTTGGATGGATGAATTTAGTTGAAATAGACAGTTTTTGCATGAAAACTCATTCCTGGTGGAACTTCATAGCAAAGTACAAAGTTCGTTTTGGATGGATAAATTTAGTTGAAATAGACAGTTTTTGCATGAAAACTCATTCCTGGTGGAACTTCATAGCAAAGTACAAAGTTCGTTTTGGATGGATCAATTTAGTTGAAATAGACAGTTTTTGCATGAAAACTCATTCCTGGTGGAACTTCATAGCAAAGTACAAAGTTCGTTTTGGATGGACGAATTAAGTTGAAATAGACAGTTTTTGCATGAAAACTCATTCCTGGTGGAACTTCATAGCAAAGTACAAAGTTCGTTTTGGATGGATAAATTTAGTTGAAATAGACAGTTTTTGCATGAAAACTCATTCCTGGTGGAACTTCATAGCAAAGTACAAAGTTTGTTTTGGATGGATGAATTTAGTTGAAATAGACAGTTTTTGCATGAAAACTCATTCCTGGTGGAACTTCATAGCAAAGTACAAAGTTCGTTTTGGATGGACGAATTAAGTTGAAATAGACAGTTTTTGCATGAAAACTCATTCCTGGTGGAACTTCATAGCAAAGTACAAAGTTTGTTTTGGATGGATGAATTTAGTTGAAATAGACAGTTTTTGCATGAAAACTCATTCCTGGTGGAACTTCATAGCAAAGTACAAAGTTTGTTTTGGATGGATGAATTTAGTTGAAATAGACAGTTTTTGCATGAAAACTCATTCCTGGTGGAACTTCATAGCAAAGTACAAAGTTCGTTTTGGATGGACGAATTAAGTTAAAATAGACAGTTTTTGCATGAAAACTCATTCCTGGTGGAACTTCATAGCAAAGTACAAAGTTCGTTTTGGATGGACGAATTAAGTTGAACTAGACAGTTTTTGCATGAAAACTCATTCCTGGTGGAACTTCATAGCAAAGTACAAAGTTCGTTTTGGATGGATCAATTTAGTTGAAATAGACAGTTTTTGCTGAAAACTCATTCCTGGTGGAACTTCATAGCAAAGTACAAAGTTCGTTTTGGATGGATGAATTAAGTTGAAATAGACAGTTTTTGCATGTAAACTCATACCTGGTGGAACTTCATAGCAAAGTACAAAGTTCGTTTTGGATGGACGAATTAAGTTGAAATAGACAGTTTTTGCATGAAAACTCATTCCTGGTGAAACTTCATAGCAAAGTACAAAGTTCGAATCGGATGGATCAATTTAGTTGAAATAGACAGTTTTTGCATGAAAACTCATTCCTGGTGGAACTTCATAGCAAAGTACAAAGTTCGTTTTGGATGGACGAATTAAGTTGAAATAGACAGTTTTTGCATGAAAACTCATTCCTGGTGGAACTTCATAGCAAAGTACAAAGTTCGTTTTGGATGGACGAATTAAGTTGAACTAGACAGTTTTTGCATGAAAACTCATTCCTGGTGGAACTTCATAGCAAAGTACAAAGTTCGTTTTGGATGGATCAATTTAGTTGAAATAGACAGTTTTTGCTGAAAACTCATTCCTGGTGGAACTTCATAGCAAAGTACAAAGTTCGTTTTGGATGGATGAATTAAGTTGAAATAGACAGTTTTTGCATGTAAACTCATACCTGGTGGAACTTCATAGCAAAGTACAAAGTTCGTTTTGGATGGACGAATTAAGTTGAAATAGACAGTTTTTGCATGAAAACTCATTCCTGGTGAAACTTCATAGCAAAGTACAAAGTTCGAATCGGATGGATGAATTTAGTTGAAATAGACAGTTTTTGCATGAAAACTCATTCCTGGTGGAACTTCATAGCAAAGTACAAAGTTCGTTTTGGATGGACGAATTAAGTTGAAATAGACAGTTTTTGCATGAAAACTCATTCCTGGTGGAACTTCATAGCAAAGTACAAAGTTCGTTTTGGATGGACGAATTAAGTTGAACTAGACAGTTTTTGCATGAAAACTCATTCCTGGTGGAACTTCATAGCAAAGTACAAAGTTCGTTTTGGATGGATCAATTTAGTTGAAATAGACAGTTTTTGCATGAAAACTCATTCCTGGTGGAACTTCATAGCAAAGTACAAAGTTTGTTTTGGATGGATGAATTTAGTTGAAATAGACAGTTTTTGCATGAAAACTCATTCCTGGTGGAACTTCATAGCAAAGTACAAAGTTCGTTTTGGATGGACGAATTAAGTTGAAATAGACAGTTTTTGCATGAAAACTCATTCCTGGTGGAACTTCATAGCAAAGTACAAAGTTTGTTTTGGATGGATGAATTTAGTTGAAATAGACAGTTTTTGCATGAAAACTCATTCCTGGTGGAACTTCATAGCAAAGTACAAAGTTCGTTTTGGATGGATAAATTTAGTTGAAATAGACAGTTTTTGCATGAAAACTCATTCCTGGTGGAACTTCATAGCAAAGTACAAAGTTCGTTTTGGATGGATGAATTTAGTTGAAATAGACAGTTTTTGCATGAAAACTCATTCCTGGTGGAACTTCATAGCAAAGTACAAAGTTTGTTTTGGATGGACGAATTAAGTTGAAATAGACAGTTTTTGCATGAAAACTCATTCCTGGTGGAACTTCATAGCAAAGTACAAAGTTTGTTTTGGATGGATGAATTTAGTTGAAATAGACAGTTTTTGCATGAAAACTCATTCCTGGTGGAACTTCATAGCAAAGTACAAAGTTCGTTTTGGATGGACGAATTAAGTTGAAATAGACAGTTTTTGCATGAAAACTCATTCCTGGTGGAACTTCATAGCAAAGTACAAAGTTCGTTTTGGATGGATAAATTTAGTTGAAATAGACAGTTTTTGCATGAAAACTCATTCCTGGTGGAACTTCATAGCAAAGTACAAAGTTCTTTTTGGATGGATGAATTTAGTTGAAATAGACAGTTTTTGCATGAAAACTCATTCCTGGTGGAACTTCATAGCAAAGTACAAAGTTCGTTCTGGATGGACGAATTAAGTTGAAATAGACAGTTTTTGCATGAAAACTCATTCCTGGTGGAACTTCATAGCAAAGTACAAAGTTTGTTTTGGATGGATGAATTTAGTTGAAATAGACAGTTTTTGCATGAAAACTCATTCCTGGTGGAACTTCATAGCAAAGTACAAAGTTCGTTTTGGATGGATAAATTTAGTTGAAATAGACAGTTTTTGCATGAAAACTCATTCCTGGTGGAACTTCATAGCAAAGTACAAAGTTCGTTTTGGATGGATGAATTTAGTTGAAATAGACAGTTTTTGCATGAAAACTCATTCCTGGTGGAACTTCATAGCAAAGTACAAAGTTCGTTTTGGATGGATAAATTTAGTTGAAATAGACAGTTTTTGCATGAAAACTCATTCCTGGTGGAACTTCATAGCAAAGTACAAAGTTTGTTTTGGATGGATGAATTTAGTTGAAATAGACAGTTTTTGCATGAAAACTCATTCCTGGTGGAACTTCATAGCAAAGTACAAAGTTCGTTTTGGATGGACGAATTAAGTTGAAATAGACAGTTTTTGCATGAAAACTCATTCCTGGTGGAACTTCATAGCAAAGTACAAAGTTCGTTTTGGATGGATAAATTTAGTTGAAATAGACAGTTTTTGCATGAAAACTCATTCCTGGTGGAACTTCATAGCAAAGTACAAAGTTTGTTTTGGATGGATCAATTTAGTTGAAATAGACAGTTTTTGCATGAAAACTCATTCCTGGTGGAACTTCATAGCAAAGTACAAAGTTCGTTTTGGATGGACGAATTAAGTTGAAATAGACAGTTTTTGCATGAAAACTCATTCCTGGTGGAACTTCATAGCAAAGTACAAAGTTCGTTTTGGATGGATAAATTTAGTTGAAATAGACAGTTTTTGCATGAAAACTCATTCCTGGTGGAACTTCATAGCAAAGTACAAAGTTCGTTTTGGATGGACGAATTAAGTTGAAATAGACAGTTTTTGCATGAAAACTCATTCCTGGTGGAACTTCATAGCAAAGTACAAAGTTTGTTTTGGATGGATGAATTTAGTTGAAATAGACAGTTTTTGCATGAAAACTCATTCCTGGTGGAACTTCATAGCAAAGTACAAAGTTCGTTTTGGATGGACGAATTAAGTTGAAATAGACAGTTTTTGCATGAAAACTCATTCCTGGTGGAACTTCATAGCAAAGTACAAAGTTCGTTTTGGATGGATAAATTTAGTTGAAATAGACAGTTTTTGCATGAAAACTCATTCCTGGTGGAACTTCATAGCAAAGTACAAAGTTCGTTTTGGATGGATGAATTTAGTTGAAATAGACAGTTTTTGCATGAAAACTCATTCCTGGTGGAACTTCATAGCAAAGTACAAAGTTCGTTTTGGATGGATAAATTTAGTTGAAATAGACAGTTTTTGCATGAAAACTCATTCCTGGTGGAACTTCATAGCAAAGTACAAAGTTCGTTTTGGATGGACGAATTAAGTTGAAATAGACAGTTTTTGCATGAAAACTCATTCCTGGTGGAACTTCATAGCAAAGTACAAAGTTCGTTTTGGATGGATAAATTTAGTTGAAATAGACAGTTTTTGCATGAAAACTCATTCCTGGTGGAACTTCATAGCAAAGTACAAAGTTCGTTTTGGATGGACGAATTAAGTTGAAATAGACAGTTTTTGCATGAAAACTCATTCCTGGTGGAACTTCATAGCAAAGTACAAAGTTCGTTTTTAATGGATAAATTTAGTTGAAATAGACAGTTTTTGCATGAAAACTCATTCCTGGTGGAACTTCATAGCAAAGTACAAAGTTCGTTTTGGATGGATAAATTTAGTTGAAATAGACAGTTTTTGCATGAAAACTCATTCCTGGTGGAACTTCATAGCAAAGTACAAAGTTCGTTTTGGATGGATAAATTTAGTTGAAATAGACAGTTTTTGCATGAAAACTCATTCCTGGTGGAACTTCATAGCAAAGTACAAAGTTTGTTTTGGATGGATGAATTTAGTTGAAATAGACAGTTTTTGCATGAAAACTCATTCCTGGTGGAACTTCATAGCAAAGTACAAAGTTTGTTTTGGATGGATGAATTTAGTTGAAATAGACAGTTTTTGCATGAAAACTCATTCCTGGTGAAACTTCATAGCAAAGTACAAAGTTCGTTTTGGATGGATCAATTAAGTTGAAATAGACAGTTTTTGCATGAAAACTCATTCCTGGTGGAACTTCATAGCAAAGTACAAAGTTCGTTTTGGATGGATAAATTTAGTTGAAATAGACAGTTTTTGCATGAAAACTCATTCCTGGTGGAACTTCATAGCAAAGTACAAAGTTCGTTTTGGATGGATGAATTTAGTTGAAATAGACAGTTTTTGCATGAAAACTCATTCCTGGTGGAACTTCATAGCAAAGTACAAAGTTCGTTTTGGACGGATCAATTTAGTTGAAATAGACAGTTTTTGCATGAAAACTCATTCCTGGTGGAACTTCATAGCAAAGTACAAAGTTCGTTTTGGATGGATAAATTTAGTTGAAATAGACAGTTTTTGCATGAAAACTCATTCCTGGTGGAACTTCATAGCAAAGTACAAAGTTTGTTTTGGATGGATGAATTTAGTTGAAATAGACAGTTTTTGCATGAAAACTCATTCCTGGTGGAACTTCATAGCAAAGTACAAAGTTTGTTTTGGATGGATGAATTTAGTTGAAATAGACAGTTTTTGCATGAAAACTCATTCCTGGTGAAACTTCATAGCAAAGTACAAAGTTCGTTTTGGATGGATCAATTAAGTTGAAATAGACAGTTTTTGCATGAAAACTCATTCCTGGTGGAACTTCATAGCAAAGTACAAAGTTCGTTTTGGATGGATAAATTTAGTTGAAATAGACAGTTTTTGCATGAAAACTCATTCCTGGTGGAACTTCATAGCAAAGTACAAAGTTCGTTTTGGATGGATGAATTTAGTTGAAATAGACAGTTTTTGCATGAAAACTCATTCCTGGTGGAACTTCATAGCAAAGTACAAAGTTCGTTTTGGATGGATAAATTTAGTTGAAATAGACAGTTTTTGCATGAAAACTCATTCCTGGTGGAACTTCATAGCAAAGTACAAAGTTTGTTTTGGATGGATGAATTTAGTTGAAATAGACAGTTTTTGCATGAAAACTCATTCCTGGTGGAACTTCATAGCAAAGTACAAAGTTTGTTTTGGATGGATGAATTTAGTTGAAATAGACAGTTTTTGCATGAAAACTCATTCCTGGTGGAACTTCATAGCAAAGTACAAAGTTTGTTTTGGATGGATGAATTTAGTTGAAATAGACAGTTTTTGCATGAAAACTCATTCCTGGTGGAACTTCATAGCAAAGTACAAAGTTTGTTTTGGATGGATGAATTTAGTTGAAATAGACAGTTTTTGCATGAAAACTCATTCCTGGTGGAACTTCATAGCAAAGTACAAAGTTCGTTTTGGATGGACGAATTAAGTTGAAATAGACAGTTTTTGCATGAAAACTCATTCCTGGTGGAACTTCATAGCAAAGTACAAAGTTCGTTTTGGATGGATAAATTTAGTTGAAATAGACAGTTTTTGCATGAAAACTCATTCCTGGTGGAACTTCATAGCAAAGTACAAAGTTCGTTTTGGATGGATGAATTTAGTTGAAATAGACAGTTTTTGCATGAAAACTCATTCCTGGTGGAACTTCATAGCAAAGTACAAAGTTCGTTTTGGATGGATAAATTTAGTTGAAATAGACAGTTTTTGCATGAAAACTCATTCCTGGTGGAACTTCATAGCAAAGTACAAAGTTTGTTTTGGATGGATGAATTTAGTTGAAATAGACAGTTTTTGCATGAAAACTCATTCCTGGTGGAACTTCATAGCAAAGTACAAAGTTCGTTTTGGATGGACGAATTAAGTTGAAATAGACAGTTTTTGCATGAAAACTCATTCCTGGTGGAACTTCATAGGAAAGTACAAAGTTCGTTTTGGATGGATAAATTTAGTTGAAATAGACAGTTTTTGCATGAAAACTCATTCCTGGTGAAACTTCATAGCAAAGTACAAAGTTCGTATCGGATGGATCAATTTAGTTGAAATAGACAGTTTTTGCATGGAAACTCATTCCTGGTGGAACTTCATAGCAAAGTACAAAGTTCGAATCGGATGGACGAATTAAGTTGAAATAGACAGTTTTTGCATGAAAACTCATTCCTGGTGGAACTTCATAGCAAAGTACAAAGTTTGTTTTGGATGGATGAATTTAGTTGAAATAGACAGTTTTTGCATGAAAACTCATTCCTGGTGGAACTTCATAGCAAAGTACAAAGTTCGTATCGGATGGATCAATTTAGTTGAAATAGACAGTTTTTGCATGAAAACTCATTCCTGGTGAAACTTCATAGCAAAGTACAAAGTTCGTATCGGATGGATCAATTTAGTTGAAATAGACAGTTTTTGCATGAAAACTCATTCCTGGTGGAACTTCATAGCAAAGTACAAAGTTCGTATCGGATGGATCAATTTAGCTGAAATAGACAGTTTTTGCATGGAAACTCATTCCTGGTGGAACTTCATAGCAAAGTACAAAGTTCGAATCGGATGGACGAATTAAGTTGAAATAGACAGTTTTTGCATGAAAACTCATTCCTGGTGGAACTTCATAGCAAAGTACAAAGTTCGTTTTGGATGGATAAATTTAGTTGAAATAGACAGTTTTTGCATGAAAACTCATTCCTGGTGGAACTTCATAGCAAAGTACAAAGTTTGTTTTGGATGGATGAATTTAGTTGAAATAGACAGTTTTTGCATGAAAACTCATTCCTGGTGGAACTTCATAGCAAAGTACAAAGTTCGTTTTGGATGGACGAATTAAGTTGAAATAGACAGTTTTTGCATGAAAACTCATTCCTGGTGAAACTTCATAGCAAAGTACAAAGTTCGTATCGGATGGACCAATTAAGTTGAAATAGACAGTTTTTGCATGAAAACTCATTCCTGGTGAAACTTCATAGCAAAGTACAAAGTTCGTTTTGGATGGATCAATTTAGTTGAAATAGACAGTTTTTGTATGAAAACTCATTCCTGGTGGAACTTCATAGCAAAGTACAAAGTTCGTATCGGATGGATCAATTTAGCTGAAATAGACAGTTTTTGCATGAAAACTCATTCCTGGTGGAACTTCATAGCAAAGTACAAAGTTCGTATCGGATGGATCAATTTAGCTGAAATAGACAGTTTTTGCATGGAAACTCATTCCTGGTGGAACTTCATAGCAAAGTACAAAGTTCGAATCGGATGGACGAATTTAGTTGAAATAGACAGTTTTTGCATGGAAACTCATTCCTGGTGGAACTTCATAGCAAAGTACAAAGTTCGAATCGGATGGACGAATTAAGTTGAAATAGACAGTTTTTGCATGAAAACTCATTCCTGGTGGAACTTCATAGCAAAGTACAAAGTTTGTTTTGGATGGATGAATTTAGTTGAAATAGACAGTTTTTGCATGAAAACTCATTCCTGGTGGAACTTCATAGCAAAGTACAAAGTTCGTATCGGATGGATCAATTTAGTTGAAATAGACAGTTTTTGCATGAAAACTCATTCCTGGTGAAACTTCATAGCAAAGTACAAAGTTCGTATCGGATGGATCAATTTAGTTGAAATAGACAGTTTTTGCATGAAAACTCATTCCTGGTGGAACTTCATAGCAAAGTACAAAGTTCGTATCGGATGGATCAATTTAGTTGAAATAGACAGTTTTTGCATGAAAACTCATTCCTGGTGAAACTTCATAGCAAAGTACAAAGTTTGTTTTGGATGGATGAATTTAGTTGAAATAGACAGTTTTTGCATGAAAACTCATTCCTGGTGGAACTTCATAGCAAAGTACAAAGTTCGTTTTGGATGGACGAATTAAGTTGAAATAGACAGTTTTTGCATGAAAACTCATTCCTGGTGGAACTTCATAGCAAAGTACAAAGTTCGTTTTGGATGGATAAATTTAGTTGAAATAGACAGTTTTTGCATGAAAACTCATTCCTGGTGGAACTTCATAGCAAAGTACAAAGTTCGTTTTGGATGGATGAATTTAGTTGAAATAGACAGTTTTTGCATGAAAACTCATTCCTGGTGGAACTTCATAGCAAAGTACAAAGTTCGTTTTGGATGGATAAATTTAGTTGAAATAGACAGTTTTTGCATGAAAACTCATTCCTGGTGGAACTTCATAGCAAAGTACAAAGTTTGTTTTGGATGGATGAATTTAGTTGAAATAGACAGTTTTTGCATGAAAACTCATTCCTGGTGGAACTTCATAGCAAAGTACAAAGTTCGTTTTGGATGGACGAATTAAGTTGAAATAGACAGTTTTTGCATGAAAACTCATTCCTGGTGGAACTTCATAGGAAAGTACAAAGTTCGTTTTGGATGGATAAATTTAGTTGAAATAGACAGTTTTTGCATGAAAACTCATTCCTGGTGAAACTTCATAGCAAAGTACAAAGTTCGTATCGGATGGATCAATTTAGTTGAAATAGACAGTTTTTGCATGGAAACTCATTCCTGGTGGAACTTCATAGCAAAGTACAAAGTTCGAATCGGATGGACGAATTAAGTTGAAATAGACAGTTTTTGCATGAAAACTCATTCCTGGTGGAACTTCATAGCAAAGTACAAAGTTTGTTTTGGATGGATGAATTTAGTTGAAATAGACAGTTTTTGCATGAAAACTCATTCCTGGTGGAACTTCATAGCAAAGTACAAAGTTCGTATCGGATGGATCAATTTAGTTGAAATAGACAGTTTTTGCATGAAAACTCATTCCTGGTGAAACTTCATAGCAAAGTACAAAGTTCGTATCGGATGGATCAATTTAGTTGAAATAGACAGTTTTTGCATGAAAACTCATTCCTGGTGGAACTTCATAGCAAAGTACAAAGTTCGTATCGGATGGATCAATTTAGCTGAAATAGACAGTTTTTGCATGGAAACTCATTCCTGGTGGAACTTCATAGCAAAGTACAAAGTTCGAATCGGATGGACGAATTAAGTTGAAATAGACAGTTTTTGCATGAAAACTCATTCCTGGTGGAACTTCATAGCAAAGTACAAAGTTCGTTTTGGATGGATAAATTTAGTTGAAATAGACAGTTTTTGCATGAAAACTCATTCCTGGTGGAACTTCATAGCAAAGTACAAAGTTTGTTTTGGATGGATGAATTTAGTTGAAATAGACAGTTTTTGCATGAAAACTCATTCCTGGTGGAACTTCATAGCAAAGTACAAAGTTCGTTTTGGATGGACGAATTAAGTTGAAATAGACAGTTTTTGCATGAAAACTCATTCCTGGTGAAACTTCATAGCAAAGTACAAAGTTCGTATCGGATGGACCAATTAAGTTGAAATAGACAGTTTTTGCATGAAAACTCATTCCTGGTGAAACTTCATAGCAAAGTACAAAGTTCGTATCGGATGGATCAATTTAGTTGAAATAGACAGTTTTTGCATGAAAACTCATTCCTGGTGAAACTTCATAGCAAAGTACAAAGTTCGTATCGGATGGATCAATTTAGTTGAAATAGACAGTTTTTGCATGAAAACTCATTCCTGGTGGAACTTCATAGCAAAGTACAAAGTTCGTATCGGATGGATCAATTTAGCTGAAATAGACAGTTTTTGCATGGAAACTCATTCCTGGTGGAACTTCATAGCAAAGTACAAAGTTCGAATCGGATGGACGAATTTAGTTGAAATAGACAGTTTTTGCATGGAAACTCATTCCTGGTGGAACTTCATAGCAAAGTACAAAGTTCGAATCGGATGGACGAATTAAGTTGAAATAGACAGTTTTTGCATGAAAACTCATTCCTGGTGGAACTTCATAGCAAAGTACAAAGTTTGTTTTGGATGGATGAATTTAGTTGAAATAGACAGTTTTTGCATGAAAACTCATTCCTGGTGGAACTTCATAGCAAAGTACAAAGTTCGTATCGGATGGATCAATTTAGTTGAAATAGACAGTTTTTGCATGAAAACTCATTCCTGGTGAAACTTCATAGCAAAGTACAAAGTTCGTATCGGATGGATCAATTTAGTTGAAATAGACAGTTTTTGCATGAAAACTCATTCCTGGTGGAACTTCATAGCAAAGTACAAAGTTCGTATCGGATGGATCAATTTAGTTGAAATAGACAGTTTTTGCATGAAAACTCATTCCTGGTGAAACTTCATAGCAAAGTACAAAGTTCGTATCGGATGGATCAATTTAGTTGAAATAGACAGTTTTTGCATGAAAACTCATTCCTGGTGGAACTTCATAGCAAAGTACAAAGTTCGTATCGGATGGATCAATTTAGCTGAAATAGACAGTTTTTGCATGGAAACTCATTCCTGGTGGAACTTCATAGCAAAGTACAAAGTTCGTATCGGATGGACGAATTAAGTTGAAATAGACAGTTTTTGCATGAAAACTCATTCCTGGTGAAACTTCATAGCAAAGTACAAAGTTCGTATCGGATGGATCAATTTAGTTGAAATAGACAGTTTTTGCATGAAAACTCATTCCTGGTGAAACTTCATAGCAAAGTACAAAGTTCGTATCGGATGGACCAATTAAGTTGAAATAGACAGTTTTTGCATGAAAACTCATTCCTGGTGAAACTTCATAGCAAAGTACAAAGTTCGTTTTGGATGGATCAATTTAGTTGAAATAGACAGTTTTTGTATGAAAACTCATTCCTGGTGGAACTTCATAGCAAAGTACAAAGTTCGTATCGGATGGATCAATTTAGTTGAAATAGACAGTTTTTGCATGAAAACTCATTCCTGGTGAAACTTCATAGCAAAGTACAAAGTTCGTATCGGATGGATCAATTTAGTTGAAATAGACAGTTTTTGCATGGAAACTCATTCCTGGTGGAACTTCATAGCAAAGTACAAAGTTCGAATCGGATGGACGAATTAAGTTGAAATAGACAGTTTTTGCATGAAAACTCATTCCTGGTGGAACTTCATAGCAAAGTACAAAGTTCGTATCGGATGGATCAATTTAGTTGAAATAGACAGTTTTTGCATGAAAACTCATTCCTGGTGGAACTTCATAGCAAAGTACAAAGTTTGTTTTGGATGGATGAATTTAGTTGAAATAGACAGTTTTTGCATGAAAACTCATTCCTGGTGGAACTTCATAGCAAAGTACAAAGTTCGTTTTGGATGGATAAATTTAGTTGAAATAGACAGTTTTTGCATGAAAACTCATTCCTGGTGGAACTTCATAGCAAAGTACAAAGTTTGTTTTGGATGGATCAATTTAGTTGAAATAGACAGTTTTTGCATGAAAACTCATTCCTGGTGGAACTTCATAGCAAAGTACAAAGTTCGTTTTGGATGGACGAATTAAGTTGAAATAGACAGTTTTTGCATGAAAACTCATTCCTGGTGGAACTTCATAGCAAAGTACAAAGTTTGTTTTGGATGGATGAATTTAGTTGAAATAGACAGTTTTTGCATGAAAACTCATTCCTGGTGGAACTTCATAGCAAAGTACAAAGTTTGTTTTGGATGGATGAATTTAGTTGAAATAGACAGTTTTTGCATGAAAACTCATTCCTGGTGGAACTTCATAGCAAAGTACAAAGTTCGTTTTGGATGGACGAATTAAGTTGAAATAGACAGTTTTTGCATGAAAACTCATTCCTGGTGGAACTTCATAGCAAAGTACAAAGTTTGTTTTGGATGGATGAATTTAGTTGAAATAGACAGTTTTTGCATGAAAACTCATTCCTGGTGGAACTTCATAGCAAAGTACAAAGTTCGTTTTGGATGGACGAATTAAGTTGAAATAGACAGTTTTTGCATGAAAACTCATTCCTGGTGGAACTTCATAGCAAAGTACAAAGTTCGTTTTGGATGGACAAAGTTAGTTGAAATAGACAGTTTTTGCATGAAAACTCATTCCTGGTGGAACTTCATAGCAAAGTACAAAGTTCGTTTTGGATGGACGAATTAAGTTGAAATAGACAGTTTTTGCATGAAAACTCATTCCTGGTGGAACTTCATAGCAAAGTACAAAGTTCGTTTTGGATGGATCAATTTAGTTGAAATAGACAGTTTTTGCATGAAAACTCATTCCTGGTGGAACTTCATAGCAAAGTACAAAGTTTGTTTTGGATGGATCAATTTAGTTGAAATAGACAGTTTTTGCATGAAAACTCATTCCTGGTGGAACTTCATAGCAAAGTACAAAGTTCGTTTTGGATGGATGAATTAAGTTGAAATAGACAGTTTTTGCATGAAAACTCATTCCTGGTAGAACTTCATAGCAAAGTACAAAGTTCGTTTTGGATGGATGAATTAAGTTGAAATAGACAGTTTTTGCATGAAAACTCATTCCTGGTGGAACTTCATAGCAAAGTACAAAGTTTGTTTTGGATGGATCAATTTAGTTGAAATAGACAGTTTTTGTATGAAAACTCATTCCTGGTGGAACTTCATAGCAAAGTACAAAGTTCGTTTTGGATGGACAAAATTAGTTGAAATAGACAGTTTTTGCATGAAAACTCATTCCTGGTGGAACTTCATAGCAAAGTACAAAGTTCGTTTTGGATGGACGAATTAAGTTGAAATAGACAGTTTTTGCATGAAAACTCATTCCTGGTGGAACTTCATAGCAAAGTACAAAGTTCGTTTTGGATGGATCAATTTAGTTGAAATAGACAGTTTTTGCATGAAAACTCATTCCTGGTAGAACTTCATAGCAAAGTACAAAGTTCGCTTTGGATGGATCAATTTAGTTGAAATAGACAGTTTTTGCATGACAACTCATTCCTGGTGGAACTTCATAGCAAAGTACAAAGTTCGAATCGGATGGACGAATTAAGTTGAAATAGACAGTTTTTGTATGAAAACTCATTCCTGGTAGAACTTCATAGCAAAGTACAAAGTTCTTTTTGGATGGATCAATTTAATTGAAATAGACAGTTTTTGCATGAAAACTCATTCCTGGTAGAACTTCATAGCAAAGTACAAAGTTCGTTTTGGATGGATCAATTTAGTTGAAATAGACAGTTTTTGCATGAAAACTCATTCCTGGTGGAACTTCATAGCAAAGTACAAAGTTCGTTTTGGATGGATGAATTAAGTTGAAATAGACAGTTTTTGCATGAAAACTCATTCCTGGTGGAACTTCATAGCAAAGTACAAAGTTCGTTTTGGATGGATCAATTTAGTTGAAATAGACAGTTTTTGCATGAAAACTCATTCCTGGTGGAACTTCATAGCAAAGTACAAAGTTTGTTTTGGATGGATCAATTTAGTTGAAATAGACAGTTTTTGCATGAAAACTCATTCCTGGTGGAACTTCATAGCAAAGTACAAAGTTCGTTTTGGATGGATCAATTTAGTTGAAATAGACAGTTTTTGCATGAAAACTCATTCCTGGTGGAACTTCATAGCAAAGTACAAAGTTCGTTTTGGATGGACGAATTAAGTTGAAATAGACAGTTTTTGCATGAAAACTCATTCCTGGTGGAACTTCATAGCAAAGTACAAAGTTCGTTTTGGATGGATCAATTTAGTTGAAATAGACAGTTTTTGCATGAAAACTCATTCCTGGTGGAACTTCATAGCAAAGTACAAAGTTTGTTTTGGATGGATCAATTTAGTTGAAATAGACAGTTTTTGCATGAAAACTCATTCCTGGTGGAACTTCATAGCAAAGTACAAAGTTCGTTTTGGATGGATGAATTAAGTTGAAATAGACAGTTTTTGCATGAAAACTCATTCCTGGTAGAACTTCATAGCAAAGTACAAAGTTCGTTTTGGATGGATGAATTAAGTTGAAATAGACAGTTTTTGCATGAAAACTCATTCCTGGTGGAACTTCATAGCAAAGTACAAAGTTTGTTTTGGATGGATCAATTTAGTTGAAATAGACAGTTTTTGTATGAAAACTCATTCCTGGTGGAACTTCATAGCAAAGTACAAAGTTCGTTTTGGATGGACAAAATTAGTTGAAATAGACAGTTTTTGCATGAAAACTCATTCCTGGTGGAACTTCATAGCAAAGTACAAAGTTCGTTTTGGATGGACGAATTAAGTTGAAATAGACAGTTTTTGCATGAAATCTCATTCCTGGTGGAACTTCATAGCAAAGTACAAAGTTCGTATCGGATGGATCAATTTAGTTGAAATAGACAGTTTTTGCATGAAAACTCATTCCTGGTAGAACTTCATAGCAAAGTACAAAGTTCGCTTTGGATGGATCAATTTAGTTGAAATAGACAGTTTTTGCATGACAACTCATTCCTGGTGGAACTTCATGGCAAAGTACAAAGTTCGAATCGGATGGACGAATTAAGTTGAAATAGACAGTTTTTGTATGAAAACTCATTCCTGGTAGAACTTCATATAAAGTACAAAGTTCTTTTTGGATGGATCAATTTAATTGAAATAGACAGTTTTTGCATGAAAACTCATTCCTGGTAGAACTTCATAGCAAAGTACAAAGTTCGTTTTGGATGGATCAATTTAGTTGAAATAGACAGTTTTTGTATGAAAACTCATTCCTGGTGGAACTTCATAGCAAAGTACAAAGTTCGTTTTGGATGGATGAATTAAGTTGAAATAGACAGTTTTTGCATGAAAACTCATTCCTGGTGGAACTTCATAGCAAAGTACAAAGTTCGTTTTGGATGGACGAATTAAGTTGAAATAGACAGTTTTTGCATGAAAACTCATTCCTGGTGGAACTTCATAGCAAAGTACAAAGTTCTTTTTGGATGGATCAATTTAATTGAAATAGACAGTTTTTGCATGAAAACTCATTCCTGGTAGAACTTCATAGCAAAGTACAAAGTTCGTTTTGGATGGATCAATTTAGTTGAAATAGACAGTTTTTGTATGAAAACTCATTCCTGGTGGAACTTTATAGCAAAGTACAATGTTCGAATCGGATGGACGAATTAAGTTGAAATAGACAGTTTTTGTATGAAAACTCATTCCTGGTGAAACTTCATAGCAAAGTACAAAGTTCGTTTTGGATGGATCAATTTAGTTGAAATAGACAGTTTTTGTATGAAAACTCATTCCTGGTGGAACTTCATAGCAAAGTACAAAGTTCGTTTTGGATGGATGAATTAAGTTGAAATAGACAGTTTTTGCATGAAAACTCATTCCTGGTGAAACTTCATAGCAAAGTACAAAGTTCGACTCGGATGGATCAATTTAGTTGAAATAGACAGTTTTTGCATGACAACTCATTCCTGGTGGAACTTCATAGCAAAGTACAATGTTCGAATCGGATGGACGAATTAAGTTGAAATAGACAGTTTTTGTATGAAAACTCATTCCTGGTAGAACTTCATAGCAAAGTACAAAGTTCGTTTTGGATGGATCAATTTAGTTGAAATAGACAGTTTTTGTATGAAAACTCATTCCTGGTGGAACTTCATAGCAAAGTACAAAGTTCGTTTTGGATGGATGAATTAAGTTGAAATAGACAGTTTTTGCATGAAAACTCATTCCTGGTGGAACTTCATAGCAAAGTACAAAGTTCGTTTTGGATGGACGAATTAAGTTGAAATAGACAGTTTTTGCATGAAAACTCATTCCTGGTGGAACTTCATAGCAAAGTACAAAGTTCTTTTTGGATGGATC
This sequence comes from Anopheles moucheti, assembly GCF_943734755.1. Taxonomy (NCBI): domain Eukaryota; kingdom Metazoa; phylum Arthropoda; class Insecta; order Diptera; family Culicidae; genus Anopheles; species Anopheles moucheti. Next base: position 73,112 of record NW_026453665.1, read on the forward strand.
AATTTAATTGAAATAGACAGTTTTTGCATGAAAACTCATTCCTGGTAGAACTTCATAGCAAAGTACAAAGTTCGTTTTGGATGGATCAATTTAGTTGAAATAGACAGTTTTTGTATGAAAACTCATTCCTGGTGGAACTTCATAGCAAAGTACAAAGTTCGTTTTGGATGGATGAATTAAGTTGAAATAGACAGTTTTTGCATGAAAACTCATTCCTGGTGAAACTTCATAGCAAAGTACAAAGTTCGTTTTGGATGGATCAATTTAGTTGAAATAGACAGTTTTTGCATGAAAACTCATTCCTGGTGGAACTTCATAGCAGAGTACAAAGTTCGTTTTGGATGGATCAATTTAGTTGAAATAGACAGTTTTTGCATGAAAACTCATTCCTGGTGGAACTTCATAGCAAAGTACAAAGTTCGTTTTGGATGGACGAATTAAGTTGAAATAGACAGTTTTTGCATGAAAACTCATTCCTGGTGAAACTTCATAGCAAAGTACAAAGTTCGTTTTGGATGGATCAATTTAGTTGAAATAGACAGTTTTTGCATGAAAACTCATTCCTGGTGAAACTTCATAGCAAAGTACAAAGTTCGTTTTGGATGGATCAATTTAGTTGAAATAGACAGTTTTTGCATGAAAACTCATTCCTGGTGGAACTTCATAGCAGAGTACAAAGTTCGTTTTGGATGGATCAATTTAGTTGAAATAGACAGTTTTTGCATGAAAACTCATTCCTGGTGGAACTTCATAGCAAAGTGCAAAGTTCGTTTTGGATGGACGAATTAAGTTGAAATAGACAGTTTTTGCATGAAAACTCATTCCTGGTGAAACTTCATAGCAAAGTACAAAGTTCGTTTTGGATGGATCAATTTAGTTGAAATAGACAGTTTTTGTATGAAAACTCATTCCTGGTGGAACTTCATAGCAAAGTACAAAGTTCGTTTTGGATGGATCAATTTAGTTGAAATAGACAGTTTTTGCATGAAAACTCATTCCTGGTGGAACTTCATAGCAAAGTACAAAGTTCGTTTTGGATGGACGAATTAAGTTGAAATAGACAGTTTTTGCATGAAAACTCATTCCTGGTGAAACTTCATAGCAAAGTACAAAGTTCGTTTTGGATGGATCAATTTAGTTGAAATAGACAGTTTTTGCATGAAAACTCATTCCTGGTGAAACTTCATAGCAAAGTACAAAGTTCGTTTTGGATGGATCAATTTAGTTGAAATAGACAGTTTTTGCATGAAAACTCATTCCTGGTGGAACTTCATAGCAGAGTACAAAGTTCGTTTTGGATGGATCAATTTAGTTGAAATAGACAGTTTTTGCATGAAAACTCATTCCTGGTGGAACTTCATAGCAAAGTACAAAGTTCGTTTTGGATGGACGAATTAAGTTGAAATAGACAGTTTTTGCATGAAAACTCATTCCTGGTGGAACTTCATAGCAAAGTACAAAGTTCTTTTTGGATGGATCAATTTAATTGAAATAGACAGTTTTTGCATGAAAACTCATTCCTGGTAGAACTTCATAGCAAAGTACAAAGTTCGTTTTGGATGGATCAATTTAGTTGAAATAGACAGTTTTTGTATGAAAACTCATTCCTGGTGGAACTTCATAGCAAAGTACAAAGTTCGTTTTGGATGGATGAATTAAGTTGAAATAGACAGTTTTTGCATGAAAACTCATTCCTGGTGAAACTTCATAGCAAAGTACAAAGTTCGTTTTGGATGGATCAATTTAGTTGAAATAGACAGTTTTTGCATGAAAACTCATTCCTGGTGGAACTTCATAGCAGAGTACAAAGTTCGTTTTGGATGGATCAATTTAGTTGAAATAGACAGTTTTTGCATGAAAACTCATTCCTGGTGGAACTTCATAGCAAAGTACAAAGTTCGTTTTGGATGGACGAATTAAGTTGAAATAGACAGTTTTTGCATGAAAACTCATTCCTGGTGAAACTTCATAGCAAAGTACAAAGTTCGAATCGGATGGACGAATTAAGTTGAAATAGACAGTTTTTGTATGAAAACTCATTCCTGGTGAAACTTCATAGCAAAGTACAAAGTTCGTTTTGGATGGATCAATTTAGTTGAAATAGACAGTTTTTGTATGAAAACTCATTCCTGGTGGAACTTCATAGCAAAGTACAAAGTTCGTTTTGGATGGATCAATTTAGTTGAAATAGACAGTTTTTGCATGAAAACTCATTCCTGGTGGAACTTCATAGCAAAGTACAAAGTTCGTTTTGGATGGACGAATTAAGTTGAAATAGACAGTTTTTGCATGAAAACTCATTCCTGGTGAAACTTCATAGCAAAGTACAAAGTTCGTTTTGGATGGATCAATTTAGTTGAAATAGACAGTTTTTGCATGAAAACTCATTCCTGGTGAAACTTCATAGCAAAGTACAAAGTTCGTTTTGGATGGATCAATTTAGTTGAAATAGACAGTTTTTGCATGAAAACTCATTCCTGGTGGAACTTCATAGCAGAGTACAAAGTTCGTTTTGGATGGATCAATTTAGTTGAAATAGACAGTTTTTGCATGAAAACTCATTCCTGGTGGAACTTCATAGCAAAGTACAAAGTTCGTTTTGGATGGATCAATTTAGTTGAAATAGACAGTTTTTGCATGAAAACTCATTCCTGGTGGAACTTCATAGCAAAGTACAAAGTTCGTTTTGGATGGACGAATTAAGTTGAAATAGACAGTTTTTGCATGAAAACTCATTCCTGGTGAAACTTCATAGCAAAGTACAAAGTTCGTTTTGGATGGATCAATTTAGTTGAAATAGACAGTTTTTGCATGAAAACTCATTCCTGGTGAAACTTCATAGCAAAGTACAAAGTTCGTTTTGGATGGATCAATTTAGTTGAAATAGACAGTTTTTGTATGAAAACTCATTCCTGGTGGAACTTCATAGCAAAGTACAAAGTTCGTTTTGGATGGATGAATTAAGTTGAAATAGACAGTTTTTGCATGAAAACTCATTCCTGGTGAAACTTCATAGCAAAGTACAAAGTTCGTTTTGGATGGATCAATTTAGTTGAAATAGACAGTTTTTGCATGAAAACTCATTCCTGGTGGAACTTCATAGCAGAGTACAAAGTTCGTTTTGGATGGATCAATTTAGTTGAAATAGACAGTTTTTGCATGAAAACTCATTCCTGGTGGAACTTCATAGCAAAGTACAAAGTTCGTTTTGGATGGACGAATTAAGTTGAAATAGACAGTTTTTGCATGAAAACTCATTCCTGGTGGAACTTCATAGCAAAGTACAAAGTTCGTTTTGGATGGATGAATTAAGTTGAAATAGACAGTTTTTGCATGAAAACTCATTCCTGGTGGAACTTCATAGCAAAGTACAAAGTTCTTTTTGGATGGATCAATTTAGTTGAAATAGACAGTTTTTGTATGAAAACTCATTCCTGGTAGAACTTCATAGCAAAGTACAAAGTTCGTTTTGGATGGATCAATTAAGTTGAAATAGACAGTTTTTGCATGAAAACTCATTCCTGGTGAAACTTCATAGCAAAGTACAAAGTTCGAATCGGATGGACGAATTAAGTTGAAATAGACAGTTTTTGTATGAAAACTCATTCCTGGTGAAACTTCATAGCAAAGTACAAAGTTCGTTTTGGATGGATCAATTTAGTTGAAATAGACAGTTTTTGTATGAAAACTCATTCCTGGTGGAACTTCATAGCAGAGTACAAAGTTCGTTTTGGATGGATCAATTTAGTTGAAATAGACAGTTTTTGCATGAAAACTCATTCCTGGTGGAACTTCATAGCAAAGTACAAAGTTCGTTTTGGATGGATGAATTAAGTTGAAATAGACAGTTTTTGCATGAAAACTCATTCCTGGTGAAACTTCATAGCAAAGTACAAAGTTCGTTTTGGATGGATCAATTTAGTTGAAATAGACAGTTTTTGCATGAAAACTCATTCCTGGTGGAACTTCATAGCAGAGTACAAAGTTCGTTTTGGATGGATCAATTTAGTTGAAATAGACAGTTTTTGCATGAAAACTCATTCCTGGTGGAACTTCATAGCAAAGTACAAAGTTCGTTTTGGATGGACGAATTAAGTTGAAATAGACAGTTTTTGCATGAAAACTCATTCCTGGTGGAACTTCATAGCAAAGTACAAAGTTCGTTTTGGATGGATGAATTAAGTTGAAATAGACAGTTTTTGCATGAAAACTCATTCCTGGTGGAACTTCATAGCAAAGTACAAAGTTCGTTTTGGATGGACGAATTAAGTTGAAATAGACAGTTTTTGCATGAAAACTCATTCCTGGTGGAACTTCATAGCAAAGTACAAAGTTCTTTTTGGATGGATCAATTTAATTGAAATAGACAGTTTTTGCAAGAAAACTCATTCCTGGTGAAACTTCATAGGAAAGTACAAAGTTCGTTTTGGATGGATCAATTTAGTTGAAATAGACAGTTTTTGCATGAAAACTCATTCCTGGTGGAACTTCAAAGCAAAGTACAAAGTTCGAAACGGATGGACGAAATAAGTTGAAATAGACAGTTTTTGCATAAAAACTCATTCCTGGTGAAACTTCATAGGAAAGTACAAAGTTCGTTTTGGATGGATCAATTTAGTTGAAATAGACAGTTTTTGCATGAAAACTCATTCCTGGTGAAACTTCATAGGAAAGTACAAAGTTCGTTTTGGATGGATCAATTTAGTTGAAATAGACAGTTTTTGCAAGAAAACTCATTCCTGGTGAAACTTCATAGGAAAGTACAAAGTTCGTTTTGGATGGATCAATTTAGTTGAAATAGACAGTTTTTGCATAAAAACTCATTCCTGGTGAAACTTCATAGGAAAGTACAAAGTTCGTTTTGGATGGATCAATTTAGTTGAAATAGACAGTTTTTGCATGAAAACTCATTCCTGGTAGAACTTCATAGCAAAGTACAAAGTTCGTTTTGGATGGATCAATTTAGTTGAAATAGACAGTTTTTGCATGAAAACTCATTCCTGGTGAAACTTCATAGGAAAGTACAAAGTTCGTTTTGGATGGATCAATTTAGTTGAAATAGACAGTTTTTGCATGAAAACTCATTCCTGGTAGAACTTCATAGCAAAGTACAAAGTTCGAATCGGATGGACGAATTAAGTTGAAATAGACAGTTTTTGCATGAAAACTCATTCCTGGTAGAACTTCATAGCAAAGTACAAAGTTCATTTTGGATGGATCAATTTAGTTGAAATAGACAGTTTTTGCATGAAAACTCATTCCTGGTGGAACTTCATAGCAAAGTACAAAGTTCGTTTTGGATGGATCAATTTAGTTGAAATAGACAGTTTTTGCATGAAAACTCATTCCTGGTAGAACTTCATAGGAAAGTACAAAGTTCGTTTTGGATGGATCAATTTAGTTGAAATAGACAGTTTTTGCATGAAAACTCATTCCTGGTGAAACTTCATAGGAAAGTACAAAGTTCGTTTTGGATGGATCAATTTAGTTGAAATAGACAGTTTTTGCATGAAAACTCATTCCTGGTGAAACTTCATAGGAAAGTACAAAGTTCGTATCGGATGGATCAATTTAGTTGAAATAGACAGTTTTTGCATGAAAACTCATTCCTGGTGGAACTTCAAAGCAAAGTACAAAGTTCGAAACGGATGGACGAATTAAGTTGAAATAGACAGTTTTTGCAAGAAAACTCATTCCTGGTGAAACTTCATAGCAAAGTACAAAGTTCGTTTTGGATAGACGAAATAAGTTGAAATAGACAGTTTTTGCATAAAAACTCATTCCTGGTGAAACTTCATAGGAAAGTACAAAGTTCGTTTTGGATGGATCAATTTAGTTGAAATAGACAGTTTTTGCATGAAAACTCATTCCTGGTGGAACTTCATAGCAAAGTACAAAGTTCGTTTTGGATGGATCAATTTAGTTGAAATAGACAGTTTTTGCATGAAAACTCATTCCTGGTAGAACTTCATAGGAAAGTACAAAGTTCGTTTTGGATGGATCAATTTAGTTGAAATAGACAGTTTTTGCATGAAAACTCATTCCTGGTGGAACTTCGTAGCAAAGTACAAAGTTCGAATCGGATGGACGAATTAAGTTGAAATAGACAGTTTTTGCATGAAAACTCATTCCTGGTGGAACTTCATAGGAAACTACAAAGTTCGTTTTGGATGGATCAATTTAGTTGAAATAGACAGTTTTTGCATGAAAACTCATTCCTGGTGGAACTTCAAAGCAAAGTACAAAGTTCGTTTTGGATGGATCAATTTAGTTGAAATAGACAGTTTTTGCATGAAAACTCATTCCTGGTGAAACTTCATAGGAAAGTACAAAGTTCGTTTTGGATGGATCAATTTAGTTGAAATAGACAGTTTTTGCATGAAAACTCATTCCTGGTAGAACTTCATAGCAAAGTACAAAGTTCGAATCGGATGGACGAATTAAGTTGAAATAGACAGTTTTTGCATGAAAACTCATTCCTGGTAGAACTTCATAGCAAAGTACAAAGTTCGTTTTGGATGGATCAATTTAGTTGAAATAGACAGTTTTTGCATGAAAACTCATTCCTGGTGAAACTTCATAGGAAAGTACAAAGTTCATTTTGGATGGATCAATTTAGTTGAAATAGACAGTTTTTGCATGAAAACTCATTCCTGGTGGAACTTCATAGCAAAGTACAAAGTTCGTTTTGGATGGATCAATTTAGTTGAAATAGACAGTTTTTGCATGAAAACTCATTCCTGGTAGAACTTCATAGGAAAGTACAAAGTTCGTTTTGGATGGATCAATTTAGTTGAAATAGACAGTTTTTGCATGAAAACTCATTCCTGGTAGAACTTCATAGGAAAGTACAAAGTTCGTTTTGGATGGATCAATTTAGTTGAAATAGACAGTTTTTGCATGAAAACTCATTCCTGGTGGAACTTCGTAGCAAAGTACAAAGTTCGAATCGGATGGACGAATTAAGTTGAAATAGACAGTTTTTGCATGAAAACTCATTCCTGGTGAAACTTCATAGGAAAGTACAAAGTTCGTTTTGGATGGATCAATTTAGTTGAAACAGACAGTTTTTGCATGAAAACTCATTCCTGGTGGAACTTCAAAGCAAAGTACAAAGTTCGTTTTGGATGGATCAATTTAGTTGAAATAGACAGTTTTTGCATGAAAACTCATTCCTGGTGAAACTTCATAGGAAAGTACAAAGTTCGTTTTGGATGGATCAATTTAGTTGAAATAGACAGTTTTTGCATGAAAACTCATTCCTGGTAGAACTTCATAGCAAAGTACAAAGTTCGAATCGGATGGACGAATTAAGTTGAAATAGACAGTTTTTGCATGAAAACTCATTCCTGGTAGAACTTCATAGCAAAGTACAAAGTTCGTTTTGGATGGATCAATTTAGTTGAAATAGACAGTTTTTGCATGAAAACTCATTCCTGGTGAAACTTCATAGGAAAGTACAAAGTTCATTTTGGATGGATCAATTTAGTTGAAATAGACAGTTTTTGCATGAAAACTCATTCCTGGTGGAACTTCATAGCAAAGTACAAAGTTCGTTTTGGATGGATCAATTTAGTTGAAATAGACAGTTTTTGCATGAAAACTCATTCCTGGTAGAACTTCATAGGAAAGTACAAAGTTCGTTTTGGATGGATCAATTTAGTTGAAATAGACAGTTTTTGCATGAAAACTCATTCCTGGTAGAACTTCATAGGAAAGTACAAAGTTCGTTTTGGATGGATCAATTTAGTTGAAATAGACAGTTTTTGCATGAAAACTCATTCCTGGTGGAACTTCGTAGCAAAGTACAAAGTTCGAATCGGATGGACGAATTAAGTTGAAATAGACAGTTTTTGCATGAAAACTCATTCCTGGTGAAACTTCATAGGAAAGTACAAAGTTCGTTTTGGATGGATCAATTTAGTTGAAACAGACAGTTTTTGCATGAAAACTCATTCCTGGTGGAACTTCAAAGCAAAGTACAAAGTTCGTTTTGGATGGATCAATTTAGTTGAAATAGACAGTTTTTGCATGAAAACTCATTCCTGGTGAAACTTCATAGGAAAGTACAAAGTTCGTTTTGGATGGATCAATTTAGTTGAAATAGACAGTTTTTGCATGAAAACTCATTCCTGGTAGAACTTCATAGCAAAGTACAAAGTTCGAATCGGATGGACGAATTAAGTTGAAATAGACAGTTTTTGCATGAAAACTCATTCCTGGTAGAACTTCATAGCAAAGTACAAAGTTCGTTTTGGATGGATCAATTTAGTTGAAATAGACAGTTTTTGCATGAAAACTCATTCCTGGTGGAACTTCATAGCAAAGTACAAAGTTCGTTTTGGATGGATCAATTTAGTTGAAATAGACAGTTTTTGCATGAAAACTCATTCCTGGTAGAACTTCATAGGAAAGTACAAAGTTCGTTTTGGATGGATCAATTTAGTTGAAATAGACAGTTTTTGCATGAAAACTCATTCCTGGTGAAACTTCATAGGAAAGTACAAAGTTCGTTTTGGATGGATCAATTTAGTTGAAATAGACAGTTTTTGCATGAAAACTCATTCCTGGTGAAACTTCATAGGAAAGTACAAAGTTCGTTTTGGATGGATCAATTTAGTTGAAATAGACAGTTTTTGCATGAAAACTCATTCCTGGTGGAACTTCAAAGCAAAGTACAAAGTTCGAAACGGATGGACGAATTAAGTTGAAATAGACAGTTTTTGCAAGAAAACTCATTCCTGGTGAAACTTCATAGCAAAGTACAAAGTTCGTTTTGGATAGACGAAATAAGTTGAAATAGACAGTTTTTGCATAAAAACTCATTCCTGGTGAAACTTCATAGGAAAGTACAAAGTTCGTTTTGGATGGATCAATTTAGTTGAAATAGACAGTTTTTGCATGAAAACTCATTCCTGGTGGAACTTCATAGCAAAGTACAAAGTTCGTTTTGGATGGATCAATTTAGTTGAAATAGACAGTTTTTGCATGAAAACTCATTCCTGGTGGAACTTCAAAGCAAAGTACAAAGTTCGTTTTGGATGGATCAATTTAGTTGAAATAGACAGTTTTTGCATGAAAACTCATTCCTGGTGGAACTTCGTAGCAAAGTACAAAGTTCGAATCGGATGGACGAATTAAGTTGAAATAGACAGTTTTTGCATGAAAACTCATTCCTGGTGAAACTTCATAGGAAAGTACAAAGTTCGTTTTGGATGGATCAATTAAGTTGAAATAGACAGTTTTTGCATGAAAACTCATTCCTGGTGGAACTTCAAAGCAAAGTACAAAGTTCGTTTTGGATGGATCAATTTAGTTGAAATAGACAGTTTTTGCATGAAAACTCATTCCTGGTAGAACTTCATAGCAAAGTACAAAGTTCGTTTTGGATGGACGAAATAAGTTGAAATAGACAGTTTTTGCATAAAAACTCATTCCTGGTGAAACTTCATAGCAAAGTACAAAGTTCGTTTTGGATGGACGAAATAAGTTAAAATAGACAGTTTTTGCATGAAAACTCATTCCTGGTGGAACTTCATAGCAAAGTACAAAGTTCGAATCGGATGGACGAATTAAGTTGAAATAGACAGTTTTTGCATGAAAACTCATTCCTGGTGAAACTTCATAGGAAAGTACAAAGTTCGTTTTGGATGGATCAATTTAGTTGAAACAGACAGTTTTTGCATGAAAACTCATTCCTGGTGGAACTTCAAAGCAAAGTACAAAGTTCGTTTTTGTTGCGATTTGTAATTTTTTGGATCGAAGTATCCATAGGAAAAAGTAATATTGTAAGCCGCATGAAAAATAGTTTAAGGAAGCTATGATTTTTTGTTAAAATGGGTATATAAGCGGGAGCAATTGTTGAATAAAGCAGTTTTCGTTAATCGGTTGAAGTAGAAACAGCGAAGAGTGAAGGTTTCTTTTATCAGAGCTCTGGTTTTCGGCACCTTACCCCCTTCTGTCTGAATAGGCTCCCCAAGCATTGGATAAGGAGCAACTAGCGGGAAGGTCTGGTAAGCGGGACGAATAACCACCTCTGCTTCACCGGGAAAACTCCGTTACCGTCGCACTGAGTCTTCAGCAAAAGGATCAGTCCTTCGCGTGGTCTGCCGAAGAAGCTCGGCGTGTAACATTTGGTGGCTCCAGAGAGGAAGAAATCAGAAGACGTCGTACCGTCGAATCGAGAAAAGAAGATATCGTTTTGAAAACAGAATCGTTCGATCGAAGATTCCGTGACGTAGAACATTTCGATTGAAGATAATTGATTAATTCCTGTTCATCGGAAAGGAATCTGCGTTTTAATTAACAATTGCGCAGGTATACTAACTTTCAACCATGGCGAACAGGAAACTATACTTCGTGGAAAATGAAAACGGAAATTGTCGTTTGTGCTACGAAGCTGACGATCCCAATGAAATGGTACGCTGCGATGAATGTGATCGCTGGTATCACGCTTCATGTGCAAAGATACTGCGATTACCGAAATATGATGAAACATTTACGTGTGAGAAGTGTAACGACGATAGAGCTGAATATTCACGGATGTCCAAGAATGATTCAACAATCCAAGCGTTAGTAGAAGCTTTGAAAGCAAGTGGTCTGAACGCAGCAACGAGTATGAAGCGCATGTCGCTTAGCAAATTGCCATATTTTGATGGAAAACCCAAAGATTGGTCCAAGTTCAAACGAACCTTTGAAGAAACCTCTAAGGAAGGAGAATTCAGCAATTTAGAGAATCTTAACCGTCTTCAGCATGCATTGAAAGGAGATGCGGAACGATGTGTTCGGAGATTATTCCTTGATCCGGATAATGTTCCAACCATCATTTTGAAACTAGAAGAACAATTTGGAAGACCAAAACAAGTGTACAACGATTTGTTAAAAGAAGTCTTGAGAGTGAAGCTCGATAACGAAATGAAGATTCCCGAGCTATCAGATGCATTAGAAGACATGATTACTAACCTCAAGGCTATGAAATGGGAGGCGTATTTACAAGATCATCGTTTAGTAGATGAATTAGCCTTCAAGTTATCAACAAGCAAGCAATTAAAATGGATAGAATACAAAGAACATATTGAGAAAGCCTACGAAGTACCGAACGTGCTACATTTCAGTCAATGGCTTCTTCCTATAGCTGAAAAGATTAGAAAGCTGCCTAAAAACGCAGAACGACCACGACAATCGGTAAATTTTAACCAGCCTCAAAATGTAAGTGTTCCATCGAATCACCAACGTCCACCACAATTGAATTATAAACGGCCTATATATCCTCGAAATACACCATCAGGACAGCAACCGCGAAACACTCGACCATTCGTAAAACCATCTAATTCACACCAAGGAAGCATTCAACCGCGTATCCCTCAACAATCATGCCCACTTTGCAATGGATCCCATGCATTGCATCGATGTGAACGTTTTAAGAATATCCCAGCAGATGAGCGGCTCAAGATAGCTATAGACAGCAAACAGTGTCAAGCATGTTTAAAATCTAACAATCATAATATGAGCAACTGTTACGCGGCCAAGGAATGTGGTATTCAAGGTTGCAAAGAACACCATCATCAGTTGTTGCACATTGAAAACACAGCGAGGATGAATTATCATCAGACTATACAGAACGTATATTATCAAATCGTTCCTGTTGTGTTACGAAATGGGAATATTACTGTGAAAACCCACGCTTTCCTGGATGCTGGATCATCACTAACATTAATTGAAGAAAAGATGGCAAATAAATTAAAGTTGGACGGAGCGAAGGACCCTCTTATGCTTACATGGACGCAAAATCTTTCGATGAAAGAAGATAATAGCAGAAGAGTAAACTGCATGATTCGTGGCGTCAACGAAAAGAAAGAGCACGAGTTAAAAGGCATTCGAACGGTGAAGAACTTACAATTGCCAAACCAGTCACTGTCTGGGACAAAGCTAGCAGTTCGATATCCGTATCTGAAAGATATTAAAATAACGGATTATGAAAAGGCATATCCTACTATATTGATTGGATTGAATCATAGCCATTTATTAATGCCATTAGGCCGGAAAATGGGACGACCAGATGAACCAATGGCGATTAAAACAAAGCTTGGTTGGTTGATTTTTGGCATTGACAAATCAAACGCAAAAATGGAAGAGAATCATATATTGATTCATAAAAGCGAAGAATTGATGACCGATATGATAAAAAGATATTTTTCAACCGAGGAGTTTGGAGTGAAACCTGTGAAAACAGTGAAATGTCAAGCGATAGAAAGAGCCAAGTCTATTATTCAGCAAACACTCAAGAAAAAGGATGGTCGATACGAAGTAGGCTTGCTTTGGAAGAATGACGACATCGTTTTACCGAATAGCTATAACAACGCACTTCGTCGCTTGGTAACACAAGAAAAGCAACTAGATAAAAACCCGGAATTGAAAACGTGGCTGTGCAATACCTTCAAGGAGTATCAGCAGAAAGGATATCTGCGTAAGCTGAGTCAGGAAGAAATATCTCGACACTCTCCAAGAACATTCTACATCCCACATTTCGTGATAGTAAACAAAAATAAGCCAATTCCGAAACCAAGGTTAGTTTTCGACGCCGCAGCAACGATTAACGGTGTTTCTTTAAATTCAGTATTGCTAACTGGACCAGATGAAATGGCATCATTGTTTGGAGTACTTTTGAGATTCCGTGAAGGACCCATCTGTATATGCGGGGACATCAAAGAGATGTTTCATCAAGTAAGAATACGTCCAGAGGATCAAGACGCACAGCGAATTTTATGGCGAGACGGCAACTCTAGTAAGAATCCCGATACCTACGTCATGCAGGTTATGACGTTTGGAGCAACGTGTTCACCAGCGTGTGCTCAGGTTGCGAAAAATCGAAATGCCGAGGAGAACAAAAACAAGTATCCGTTAGCACTCGAACCTATTAAAAGTCAACACTATGTGGATGATTACCTCGATAGTTTCTTTTCGATGGAGAAAGCAATCGCAACAGTAAAACAAGTCATCGAAGCCCACGATGATGGAGGATTTTATATTCGAAACTTTGTGTCAAACAAACAGGAGTTAATGAACAACATTTCGCAAGAACGCCATCAAGTAAGAACTTTGGTTGATATTAAAGAAAAGGATGAAGCTATGGAAAAGATTTTAGGTGTTCAATGGAATACTCGAAATGATTATTTTAGCTACAAAGTCGATCTGAAACGTATTGGGCAAAACACGAAGCAGAAAATAAGCATTTGGTGGTCAGTAATGACAATGCTCCACCTGGAAAATGGTTAAAGGGAAAGGTAGTGGAAACAGCAATAGCCGCGGATGGACAGGTACGATCGGTTATTGTAAAAACTATACAAGGATTGATAAAAAGATCAGCTATAAAGGTTGCAGTCATAGATGTGACGCCGAAAGAGCATCTTCTAGTAGTAAACAAATTTTCGAGGAAACCTGGCAAAAGAGATCAATCGGATAATGCGAGCAGCCCAATGAAGAAGAAATACAAGATCGAATCGCGCAATTAAGAATCAAGGAAATTGAAAAAAAATCACAACGCTGAAGATATTATTTTGCATAATTCACCGGGTTGAATTATGGAGGGGAGTATGTTGCGATTTGTAATTTTTTGGATCGAAGTATCCATAGGAAAAAGTAATATTGTAAGCCGCATGAAAAATAGTTTAAGGAAGCTATGATTTTTTGTTAAAATGGGTATATAAGCGGGAGCAATTGTTGAATAAAGCAGTTTTCGTTAATCGGTTGAAGTAGAAACAGCGAAGAGTGAAGGTTTCTTTTATCAGAGCTCTGGTTTTCGGCACCTTACCCCCTTCTGTCTGAATAGGCTCCCCAAGCACTGGATAAGGAGCAACTAGCGGGAAGGTCTGGTAAGCGGGACGAATAACCACCTCTGCTTCACCGGGAAAACTCCGTTACCGTCGCACTGAGTCTTCAGCAAAAGGATCAGTCCTTCGCGTGGTCTGCTGAAGAAGCTCGGCGTGTAACAGTTTTGGATGGATCAATTTAGTTAAAATAGACAGTTTTTGCATGAAAACTCATTCCTGGTGGAACTTCGTAGCAAAGTACAAAGTTCGAATCGGATGGACGAATTAAGTTGAAATAGACAGTTTTTGCATGAAAACTCATTCCTGGTGAAACTTCATAGGAAAGTACAAAGTTCGTTTTGGATGGATCAATTTAGTTGAAACAGACAGTTTTTGCATGAAAACTCATTCCTGGTGGAACTTCAAAGCAAAGTACAAAGTTCGTTTTGGATGGATCAATTTAGTTGAAATAGACAGTTTTTGCATGAAAACTCATTCCTGGTGGAACTTCATAGCAAAGTACAAAGTTCGTTTTGGATGGATCAATTTAGTTGAAATAGACAGATTTTGCATGAAAACTCATTCCTGGTGGAACTTCGTAGCAAAGTACAAAGTTCGAATCGGATGGACGAATTAAGTTGAAATAGACAGTTTTTGCATGAAAACTCATTCCTGGTGGAACTTCATAGCAAAGTACAAAGTTCGTTTTGGATGGATCAATTTAGTTGAAATAGACAGTTTTTGCATGAAAACTCATTCCTGGTGGAACTTCATAGCAAAGTACAAAGTTCGTTTTGGATGGATCAATTTAGTTGAAATAGACAGTTTTTGCATGAAAACTCATTCCTGGTAGAACTTCATAGGAAAGTACAAAGTTCGTTTTGGATGGATCAATTTAGTTGAAATAGACAGTTTTTGCATGAAAACTCATTCCTGGTGGAACTTCGTAGCAAAGTACAAAGTTCGAATCGGATGGACGAATTAAGTTGGAATAGACAGTTTTTGCATGAAAACTCATTCCTGGTGAAACTTCATAGGAAAGTACAAAGTTCGTTTTGGATGGATCAATTTAGTTGAAATAGACAGTTTTTGCATGAAAACTCATTCCTGGTGGAACTTCAAAGCAAAGTACAAAGTTCGTTTTGGATGGATCAATTTAGTTGAAATAGACAGTTTTTGCATGAAAACTCATTCCTGGTGGAACTTCGTAGCAAAGTACAAAGTTCGAATCGGATGGACGAATTAAGTTGAAATAGACAGTTTTTGCATGAAAACTCATTCCTGGTGAAACTTCATAGGAAAGTACAAAGTTCGTTTTGGATGGATCAATTAAGTTGAAATAGACAGTTTTTGCATGAAAACTCATTCCTGGTGGAACTTCAAAGCAAAGTACAAAGTTCGTTTTGGATGGATCAATTTAGTTGAAATAGACAGTTTTTGCATGAAAACTCATTCCTGGTAGAACTTCATAGCAAAGTACAAAGTTCGTTTTGGATGGACGAAATAAGTTGAAATAGACAGTTTTTGCATAAAAACTCATTCCTGGTGAAACTTCATAGCAAAGTACAAAGTTCGTTTTGGATGGACGAAATAAGTTAAAATAGACAGTTTTTGCATGAAAACTCATTCCTGGTGGAACTTCATAGCAAAGTACAAAGTTCGAATCGGATGGACGAATTAAGTTGAAATAGACAGTTTTTGCATGAAAACTCATTCCTGGTGAAACTTCATAGGAAAGTACAAAGTTCGTTTTGGATGGATCAATTTAGTTGAAACAGACAGTTTTTGCATGAAAACTCATTCCTGGTGGAACTTCAAAGCAAAGTACAAAGTTCGTTTTGGATGGATCAATTTAGTTAAAATAGACAGTTTTTGCATGAAAACTCATTCCTGGTGGAACTTCGTAGCAAAGTACAAAGTTCGAATCGGATGGACGAATTAAGTTGAAATAGACAGTTTTTGCATGAAAACTCATTCCTGGTGAAACTTCATAGGAAAGTACAAAGTTCGTTTTGGATGGATCAATTTAGTTGAAATAGACAGTTTTTGCATGAAAACTCATTCCTGGTGGAACTTCATAGCAAAGTACAAAGTTCGAATCGGATGGACGAATTAAGTTGAAATAGACAGTTTTTGCATGAAAACTCATTCCTGGTGAAACTTCATAGGAAAGTACAAAGTTCGTTTTGGATGGATCAATTTAGTTGAAACAGACAGTTTTTGCATGAAAACTCATTCCTGGTGGAACTTCAAAGCAAAGTACAAAGTTCGTTTTGGATGGATCAATTTAGTTGAAATAGACAGTTTTTGCATGAAAACTCATTCCTGGTGGAACTTCATAGCAAAGTACAAAGTTCGTTTTGGATGGATCAATTTAGTTGAAATAGACAGTTTTTGCATGAAAACTCATTCCTGGTGGAACTTCGTAGCAAAGTACAAAGTTCGAATCGGATGGACGAATTAAGTTGAAATAGACAGTTTTTGCATGAAAACTCATTCCTGGTGGAACTTCATAGCAAAGTACAAAGTTCGTTTTGGATGGATCAATTTAGTTGAAATAGACAGTTTTTGCATGAAAACTCATTCCTGGTGGAACTTCGTAGCAAAGTACAAAGTTCGAATCGGATGGACGAATTAAGTTGAAATAGACAGTTTTTGCATGAAAACTCATTCCTGGTGGAACTTCATAGCAAAGTACAAAGTTCGTTTTGGATGGATCAATTTAGTTGAAATAGACAGTTTTTGCATGAAAACTCATTCCTGGTGGAACTTCATAGCAAAGTACAAAGTTCGTATCGGATGGACCAATTAAGTTGAAATAGACAGTTTTTGCATGAAAACTCATTCCTGGTGGAACTTCATAGCAAAGTACAAAGTTCGTATCGGATGGATCAATTTAGTTGAAATAGACAGTTTTTGCATGAAAACTCATTCCTGGTGGAACTTCATAGCAGAGTACAAAGTTCGTTTTGGATGGATCAATTTAGTTGAAATAGACAGTTTTTGCATGAAAACTCATTCCTGGTGGAACTTCATAGCAAAGTACAAAGTTCGTTTTGGATGGACGAATTAAGTTGAAATAGACAGTTTTTGCATGAAAACTCATTCCTGGTGGAACTTCATAGCAAAGTACAAAGTTCGTTTTGGATGGATGAATTAAGTTGAAATAGACAGTTTTTGCATGAAAACTCATTCCTGGTGGAACTTCATAGCAAAGTACAAAGTTCGTTTTGGATGGACGAATTAAGTTGAAATAGACAGTTTTTGCATGAAAACTCATTCCTGGTGGAACTTCATAGCAAAGTACAAAGTTCTTTTTGGATGGATCAATTTAATTGAAATAGACAGTTTTTGCATGAAAACTCATTCCTGGTAGAACTTCATAGCAAAGTACAAAGTTCGTTTTGGATGGATCAATTTAGTTGAAATAGACAGTTTTTGCATGAAAACTCATTCCTGGTGGAACTTCATAGCAAAGTACAAAGTTCGTTTTGGATGGATGAATTAAGTTGAAATAGACAGTTTTTGCATGAAAACTCATTCCTGGTGGAACTTCATAGCAAAGTACAAAGTTCGTTTTGGATGGACGAATTAAGTTGAAATAGACAGTTTTTGCATGAAAACTCATTCCTGGTGGAACTTCATAGCAAAGTACAAAGTTCGTTTTGGATGGATAAAGTTAGTTGAAATAGACAGTTTTTGCATGAAAACTCATTCCTGGTGGAACTTCATAGCAAAGTACAAAGTTCGTTTTGGATGGATCAATTTAGTTGAAATAGACAGTTTTTGCATGAAAACTCATTCCTGGTGGAACTTCATAGCAGAGTACAAAGTTCGTTTTGGATGGATCAATTTAGTTGAAATAGACAGTTTTTGTATGAAAACTCATTCCTGGTGGAACTTTATAGCAAAGTACAATGTTCGAATCGGATGGACGAATTAAGTTGAAATAGACAGTTTTTGCAAGAAAACTCATTCCTGGTGAAACTTCATAGGAAAGTACAAAGTTCGTTTTGGATGGATCAATTTAGTTGAAATAGACAGTTTTTGCATGAAAACTCATTCCTGGTGGAACTTCAAAGCAAAGTACAAAGTTCGAAACGGATGGACGAAATAAGTTGAAATAGACAGTTTTTGCATAAAAACTCATTCCTGGTGAAACTTCATAGGAAAGTACAAAGTTCGTTTTGGATGGATCAATTTAGTTGAAATAGACAGTTTTTGCATGAAAACTCATTCCTGGTGAAACTTCATAGGAAAGTACAAAGTTCGTTTTGGATGGATCAATTTAGTTGAAATAGACAGTTTTTGCAAGAAAACTCATTCCTGGTGAAACTTCATAGGAAAGTACAAAGTTCGTTTTGGATGGATCAATTTAGTTGAAATAGACAGTTTTTGCATAAAAACTCATTCCTGGTGAAACTTCATAGGAAAGTACAAAGTTCGTTTTGGATGGATCAATTTAGTTGAAATAGACAGTTTTTGCATGAAAACTCATTCCTGGTAGAACTTCATAGCAAAGTACAAAGTTCGTTTTGGATGGATCAATTTAAATGAAATAGACAGTTTTTGCATGAAAACTCATTCCTGGTGAAACTTCATAGGAAAGTACAAAGTTCGTTTTGGATGGATCAATTTAGTTGAAATAGACAGTTTTTGCATGAAAACTCATTCCTGGTAGAACTTCATAGCAAAGTACAAAGTTCGAATCGGATGGACGAATTAAGTTGAAATAGACAGTTTTTGCATGAAAACTCATTCCTGGTAGAACTTCATAGCAAAGTACAAAGTTCATTTTGGATGGATCAATTTAGTTGAAATAGACAGTTTTTGCATGAAAACTCATTCCTGGTGGAACTTCATAGCAAAGTACAAAGTTCGTTTTGGATGGATCAATTTAGTTGAAATAGACAGTTTTTGCATGAAAACTCATTCCTGGTAGAACTTCATAGGAAAGTACAAAGTTCGTTTTGGATGGATCAATTTAGTTGAAATAGACAGTTTTTGCATGAAAACTCATTCCTGGTGAAACTTCATAGGAAAGTACAAAGTTCGTTTTGGATGGATCAATTTAGTTGAAATAGACAGTTTTTGCATGAAAACTCATTCCTGGTGAAACTTCATAGGAAAGTACAAAGTTCGTTTTGGATGGATCAATTTAGTTGAAATAGACAGTTTTTGCATGAAAACTCATTCCTGGTGGAACTTCAAAGCAAAGTACAAAGTTCGAAACGGATGGACGAATTAAGTTGAAATAGACAGTTTTTGCAAGAAAACTCATTCCTGGTGAAACTTCATAGCAAAGTACAAAGTTCGTTTTGGATAGACGAAATAAGTTGAAATAGACAGTTTTTGCATAAAAACTCATTCCTGGTGAAACTTCATAGGAAAGTACAAAGTTCGTTTTGGATGGATCAATTTAGTTGAAATAGACAGTTTTTGCATGAAAACTCATTCCTGGTGGAACTTCATAGCAAAGTACAAAGTTCGTTTTGGATGGATCAATTTAGTTGAAATAGACAGTTTTTGCATGAAAACTCATTCCTGGTAGAACTTCATAGGAAAGTACAAAGTTCGTTTTGGATGGATCAATTTAGTTGAAATAGACAGTTTTTGCATGAAAACTCATTCCTGGTGGAACTTCGTAGCAAAGTACAAAGTTCGAATCGGATGGACGAATTAAGTTGAAATAGACAGTTTTTGCATGAAAACTCATTCCTGGTGAAACTTCATAGGAAAGTACAAAGTTCGTTTTGGATGGATCAATTTAGTTGAAATAGACAGTTTTTGCATGAAAACTCATTCCTGGTGGAACTTCAAAGCAAAGTACAAAGTTCGTTTTGGATGGATCAATTTAGTTGAAATAGACAGTTTTTGCATGAAAACTCATTCCTGGTGAAACTTCATAGGAAAGTACAAAGTTCGTTTTGGATGGATCAATTTAGTTGAAATAGACAGTTTTTGCATGAAAACTCATTCCTGGTAGAACTTCATAGCAAAGTACAAAGTTCGAATCGGATGGACGAATTAAGTTGAAATAGACAGTTTTTGCATGAAAACTCATTCCTGGTAGAACTTCATAGCAAAGTACAAAGTTCATTTTGGATGGATCAATTTAGTTGAAATAGACAGTTTTTGCATGAAAACTCATTCCTGGTGGAACTTCATAGCAAAGTACAAAGTTCGTTTTGGATGGATCAATTTAGTTGAAATAGACAGTTTTTGCATGAAAACTCATTCCTGGTAGAACTTCATAGGAAAGTACAAAGTTCGTTTTGGATGGATCAATTTAGTTGAAATAGACAGTTTTTGCATGAAAACTCATTCCTGGTGGAACTTCGTAGCAAAGTACAAAGTTCGAATCGGATGGACGAATTAAGTTGAAATAGACAGTTTTTGCATGAAAACTCATTCCTGGTAGAACTTCATAGGAAAGTACAAAGTTCGTTTTGGATGGATCAATTTAGTTGAAACAGACAGTTTTTGCATGAAAACTCATTCCTGGTGGAACTTCAAAGCAAAGTACAAAGTTCGTTTTGGATGGATCAATTTAGTTGAAATAGACAGTTTTTGCATGAAAACTCATTCCTGGTGAAACTTCATAGGAAAGTACAAAGTTCGTTTTGGATGGATCAATTTAGTTGAAATAGACAGTTTTTGCATGAAAACTCATTCCTGGTAGAACTTCATAGCAAAGTACAAAGTTCGAATCGGATGGACGAATTAAGTTGAAATAGACAGTTTTTGCATGAAAACTCATTCCTGGTAGAACTTCATAGCAAAGTACAAAGTTCATTTTGGATGGATCAATTTAGTTGAAATAGACAGTTTTTGCATGAAAACTCATTCCTGGTGGAACTTCATAGCAAAGTACAAAGTTCGTTTTGGATGGATCAATTTAGTTGAAATAGACAGTTTTTGCATGAAAACTCATTCCTGGTAGAACTTCATAGGAAAGTACAAAGTTCGTTTTGGATGGATCAATTTAGTTGAAATAGACAGTTTTTGCATGAAAACTCATTCCTGGTGAAACTTCATAGGAAAGTACAAAGTTCGTTTTGGATGGATCAATTTAGTTGAAATAGACAGTTTTTGCATGAAAACTCATTCCTGGTGAAACTTCATAGGAAAGTACAAAGTTCGTTTTGGATGGATCAATTTAGTTGAAATAGACAGTTTTTGCATGAAAACTCATTCCTGGTGGAACTTCAAAGCAAAGTACAAAGTTCGAAACGGATGGACGAATTAAGTTGAAATAGACAGTTTTTGCAAGAAAACTCATTCCTGGTGAAACTTCATAGCAAAGTACAAAGTTCGTTTTGGATAGACGAAATAAGTTGAAATAGACAGTTTTTGCATAAAAACTCATTCCTGGTGAAACTTCATAGGAAAGTACAAAGTTCGTTTTGGATGGATCAATTTAGTTGAAATAGACAGTTTTTGCATGAAAACTCATTCCTGGTGAAACTTCATAGCAAAGTACAAAGTTCGTTTTGGATGGATCAATTTAGTTGAAATAGACAGTTTTTGCATGAAAACTCATTCCTGGTAGAACTTCATAGGAAAGTACAAAGTTCGTTTTGGATGGATCAATTTAGTTGAAATAGACAGTTTTTGCATGAAAACTCATTCCTGGTGGAACTTCGTAGCAAAGTACAAAGTTCGAATCGGATGGACGAATTAAGTTGAAATAGACAGTTTTTGCATGAAAACTCATTCCTGGTGAAACTTCATAGGAAAGTACAAAGTTCGTTTTGGATGGATCAATTTAGTTGAAATAGACAGTTTTTGCATGAAAACTCATTCCTGGTGGAACTTCAAAGCAAAGTACAAAGTTCGTTTTGGATGGATCAATTTAGTTGAAATAGACAGTTTTTGCATGAAAACTCATTCCTGGTGGAACTTCGTAGCAAAGTACAAAGTTCGAATCGGATGGACGAATTAAGTTGAAATAGACAGTTTTTGCATGAAAACTCATTCCTGGTGAAACTTCATAGGAAAGTACAAAGTTCGTTTTGGATGGATCAATTAAGTTGAAATAGACAGTTTTTGCATGAAAACTCATTCCTGGTGGAA
Source organism: Anopheles moucheti (assembly GCF_943734755.1). NCBI lineage: Eukaryota > Metazoa > Arthropoda > Insecta > Diptera > Culicidae > Anopheles > Anopheles moucheti. The sequence continues at coordinate 94,996 of NW_026453665.1, forward strand.
CTTCAAAGCAAAGTACAAAGTTCGTTTTGGATGGATCAATTTAGTTGAAATAGACAGTTTTTGCATGAAAACTCATTCCTGGTAGAACTTCATAGCAAAGTACAAAGTTCGTTTTGGATGGACGAAATAAGTTGAAATAGACAGTTTTTGCATAAAAACTCATTCCTGGTGAAACTTCATAGCAAAGTACAAAGTTCGTTTTGGATGGACGAAATAAGTTAAAATAGACAGTTTTTGCATGAAAACTCATTCCTGGTGGAACTTCATAGCAAAGTACAAAGTTCGAATCGGATGGACGAATTAAGTTGAAATAGACAGTTTTTGCATGAAAACTCATTCCTGGTGAAACTTCATAGGAAAGTACAAAGTTCGTTTTGGATGGATCAATTTAGTTGAAACAGACAGTTTTTGCATGAAAACTCATTCCTGGTGGAACTTCAAAGCAAAGTACAAAGTTCGTTTTGGATGGATCAATTTAGTTAAAATAGACAGTTTTTGCATGAAAACTCATTCCTGGTGGAACTTCGTAGCAAAGTACAAAGTTCGAATCGGATGGACGAATTAAGTTGAAATAGACAGTTTTTGCATGAAAACTCATTCCTGGTGAAACTTCATAGGAAAGTACAAAGTTCGTTTTGGATGGATCAATTTAGTTGAAATAGACAGTTTTTGCATGAAAACTCATTCCTGGTGGAACTTCATAGCAAAGTACAAAGTTCGAATCGGATGGACGAATTAAGTTGAAATAGACAGTTTTTGCATGAAAACTCATTCCTGGTGAAACTTCATAGGAAAGTACAAAGTTCGTTTTGGATGGATCAATTTAGTTGAAACAGACAGTTTTTGCATGAAAACTCATTCCTGGTGGAACTTCAAAGCAAAGTACAAAGTTCGTTTTGGATGGATCAATTTAGTTGAAATAGACAGTTTTTGCATGAAAACTCATTCCTGGTGGAACTTCATAGCAAAGTACAAAGTTCGTTTTGGATGGGTCAATTTAGTTGAAATAGACAGTTTTTGCATGAAAACTCATTCCTGGTGGAACTTCGTAGCAAAGTACAAAGTTCGAATCGGATGGACGAATTAAGTTGAAATAGACAGTTTTTGCATGAAAACTCATTCCTGGTGGAACTTCATAGCAAAGTACAAAGTTCGTTTTGGATGGATCAATTTAGTTGAAATAGACAGTTTTTGCATGAAAACTCATTCCTGGTGGAACTTCATAGCAAAGTACAAAGTTCGTTTTGGATGGATCAATTTAGTTGAAATAGACAGTTTTTGCATGAAAACTCATTCCTGGTAGAACTTCATAGGAAAGTACAAAGTTCGTTTTGGATGGATCAATTTAGTTGAAATAGACAGTTTTTGCATGAAAACTCATTCCTGGTGGAACTTCAAAGCAAAGTACAAAGTTCGAATCGGATGGACGAATTAAGTTGAAATAGACAGTTTTTGCATGAAAACTCATTCCTGGTGAAACTTCATAGGAAAGTACAAAGTTCGTTTTGGATGGATCAATTTAGTTGAAATAGACAGTTTTTGCATGAAAACTCATTCCTGGTGGAACTTCAAAGCAAAGTACAAAGTTCGTTTTGGATGGATCAATTTAGTTGAAATAGACAGTTTTTGCATGAAAACTCATTCCTGGTGGAACTTCGTAGCAAAGTACAAAGTTCGAATCGGATGGACGAATTAAGTTGAAATAGACAGTTTTTGCATGAAAACTCATTCCTGGTGAAACTTCATAGGAAAGTACAAAGTTCGTTTTGGATGGATCAATTAAGTTGAAATAGACAGTTTTTGCATGAAAACTCATTCCTGGTGGAACTTCAAAGCAAAGTACAAAGTTCGTTTTGGATGGATCAATTTAGTTGAAATAGACAGTTTTTGCATGAAAACTCATTCCTGGTAGAACTTCATAGCAAAGTACAAAGTTCGTTTTGGATGGACGAAATAAGTTGAAATAGACAGTTTTTGCATAAAAACTCATTCCTGGTGAAACTTCATAGCAAAGTACAAAGTTCGTTTTGGATGGACGAAATAAGTTAAAATAGACAGTTTTTGCATGAAAACTCATTCCTGGTGGAACTTCATAGCAAAGTACAAAGTTCGAATCGGATGGACGAATTAAGTTGAAATAGACAGTTTTTGCATGAAAACTCATTCCTGGTGAAACTTCATAGGAAAGTACAAAGTTCGTTTTGGATGGATCAATTTAGTTGAAACAGACAGTTTTTGCATGAAAACTCATTCCTGGTGGAACTTCAAAGCAAAGTACAAAGTTCGTTTTGGATGGATCAATTTAGTTAAAATAGACAGTTTTTGCATGAAAACTCATTCCTGGTGGAACTTCGTAGCAAAGTACAAAGTTCGAATCGGATGGACGAATTAAGTTGAAATAGACAGTTTTTGCATGAAAACTCATTCCTGGTGAAACTTCATAGGAAAGTACAAAGTTCGTTTTGGATGGATCAATTTAGTTGAAATAGACAGTTTTTGCATGAAAACTCATTCCTGGTGGAACTTCATAGCAAAGTACAAAGTTCGAATCGGATGGACGAATTAAGTTGAAATAGACAGTTTTTGCATGAAAACTCATTCCTGGTGAAACTTCATAGGAAAGTACAAAGTTCGTTTTGGATGGATCAATTTAGTTGAAACAGACAGTTTTTGCATGAAAACTCATTCCTGGTGGAACTTCAAAGCAAAGTACAAAGTTCGTTTTGGATGGATCAATTTAGTTGAAATAGACAGTTTTTGCATGAAAACTCATTCCTGGTGGAACTTCAAAGCAAAGTACAAAGTTCGTTTTGGATGGATCAATTTAGTTAAAATAGACAGTTTTTGCATGAAAACTCATTCCTGGTGGAACTTCGTAGCAAAGTACAAAGTTCGAATCGGATGGACGAATTAAGTTGAAATAGACAGTTTTTGCATGAAAACTCATTCCTGGTGGAACTTCATAGCAAAGTACAAAGTTCGTTTTGGATGGATCAATTTAGTTGAAATAGACAGTTTTTGCATGAAAACTCATTCCTGGTGGAACTTCGTAGCAAAGTACAAAGTTCGAATCGGATGGACGAATAAAGTTGAAATAGACAGTTTTTGCATGAAAACTCATTCCTGGTGGAACTTCATAGCAAAGTACAAAGTTCGTTTTGGATGGATCAATTTAGTTGAAATAGACAGTTTTTGCATGAAAACTCATTCCTGGTGGAACTTCATAGCAAAGTACAAAGTTCGAATCGGATGGACGAATTAAGTTGAAATAGACAGTTTTTGCATGAAAACTCATTCCTGGTGGAACTTCATAGCAAAGTACAAAGTTCGTTTTGGATGGATCAATTTAGTTGAAATAGACAGTTTTTGCATGAAAACTCATTCCTGGTGGAACTTCATAGCAAAGTACAAAGTTCGTATCGGATGGACCAATTAAGTTGAAATAGACAGTTTTTGCATGAAAACTCATTCCTGGTGGAACTTCATAGCAAAGTACAAAGTTCGAATCGGATTGACGAATTAAGTTGAAATAGACAGTTTTTGCATGAAAACTCATTCCTGGTGGAACTTCATAGCAAAGTACAAAGTTCGTTTTGGATGGATCAATTTAGTTGAAATAGACAGTTTTTGCATGAAAACTCATTCCTGGTGGAACTTCATAGCAAAGTACAAAGTTCGTTTTGGATGGATCAATTTAGTTAAAATAGACAGTTTTTGCATGAAAACTCATTCCTGGTGGAACTTCATAGCAAAGTACAAAGTTCGAATCCGATTGACGAATTAAGTTGAAATAGACAGTTTTTGCATGAAAACTCATTCCTGGTGAAACTTCGTAGCAAAGTACAAAGTTCGAATCGGATGGACGAATTAAGTTGAAATAGACAGTTTTTGCATGAAAACTCATTCCTGGTGGAACTTCATAGCAAAGTACAAAGTTCGTTTTGGATGGATCAATTTAGTTGAAATAGACAGTTTTTGCATGAAAACTCATTCCTGGTGGAACTTCGTAGCAAAGTACAAAGTTCGAATCGGATGGACGAATTAAGTTGAAATAGACAGTTTTTGCATGAAAACTCATTCCTGGTGGAACTTCATAGCAAAGTACAAAGTTCGTTTTGGATGGATCAATTTAGTTGAAATAGACAGTTTTTGCATGAAAACTCATTCCTGGTGGAACTTCATAGCAAAGTACAAAGTTCGTATCGGATGGACCAATTAAGTTGAAATAGACAGTTTTTGCATGAAAACTCATTCCTGGTGAAACTTCATAGCAAAGTACAAAGTTCGTATCGGATGGATCAATTTAGTTGAAATAGACAGTTTTTGCATGAAAACTCATTCCTGGTGAAACTTCATAGCAAAGTACAAAGTTCGTATCGGATGGATGAATTTAGTTGAAATAGACAGTTTTTGCATGAAAACTCATTCCTGGTGAAACTTCATAGCAAAGTACAAAGTTCGTTTTGGATGGATCAATTTAGTTGAAAAAGACAGTTTTTGCATGAAAACTCATTCCTGGTGGAACTTCATAGCAAAGTACAAAGTTCGTATCGGATGGATCAATTTAGTTGAAATAGACAGTTTTTGCATGAAAACTCATTCCTGGTGAAACTTCATAGCAAAGTACAAAGTTCGTATCGGATGGATCAATTTAGTTGAAATAGACAGTTTTTGCATGAAAACTCATTCCTGGTGGAACTTCATAGCAAAGTACAAAATTCGTATCGGATGGATCAATTTAGTTGAAATAGACAGTTTTTGCATGAAAACTCATTCCTGGTGGAACTTCGTAGCAAAGTACAAAGTTCGTTTTGGATGGATCAATTTAGTTGAAATAGACAGTTTTTGCATGAAAACTCATTCCTGGTAGAACTTCATAGCAAAGTACAAAGTTCGTTTTGGATGGATCAATTTAGTTGAAATAGACAGTTTTTGCATGAAAACTCATTGCTGGTGAAACTTCATAGCAAAGTACAAAGTTCGTATCGGATGGATCAATTTAGTTGAAATAGACAGTTTTTGCATGAAAACTCATTCCTGGTGGAACTTCATAGCAAAGTACAAAGTTCGTATCGGATGGATCAATTTAGTTGAAATAGACAGTTTTTGCATGAAAACTCATTCCTGGTGAAACTTCATAGCAAAGTACAAAGTTCGTATCGGATGGATCAATTTAGTTGAAATAGACAGTTTTTGCATGAAAACTCATTCCTGGTGAAACTTCATAGCAAAGTACAAAGTTCGTATCGGATGGATGAATTTAGTTGAAATAGACAGTTTTTGCATGAAAACTCATTCCTGGTGGAACTTCATAGCAAAGTACAAAGTTCGTATCGGATGGATCAATTTAGTTGAAATAGACAGTTTTTGTATGATAACTCATTCCTGGTGAAACTTCATAGCAAAGTACAAAGTTCGTATCGGATGGATCAATTTAGTTGAAATAGACAGTTTTTGCATGAAAACTCATTCCTGGTGAAACTTCATAGCAAAGTACAAAGTTCGTATCGGATGGATGAATTTAGTTGAAATAGACAGTTTTTGCATGAAAACTCATTCCTGGTGAAACGTCATAGCAAAGTACAAAGTTCGTTTTGGATGGATCAATTTAGTTGAAATAGACAGTTTTTGCATGAAAACTCATTCCTGGTGGAACTTCATAGCAAAGTACAAAGTTCGTATCGGATGGATCAATTTAGTTGAAATAGACAGTTTTTGTATGATAACTCATTCCTGGTGAAACTTCATAGCAAAGTACAAAGTTCGTATCGGATGGATCAATTTAGTTGAAATAGACAGTTTTTGCATGAAAACTCATTCCTGGTGAAACTTCATAGCAAAGTACAAAGTTCGTTTCGGATGGATCAATTTAGTTGAAATAGACAGTTTTTGCATGAAAACTCATTCCTGGTGAAACTTCATAGCAAAGTACAAAGTTCGTATCGGATGGATGAATTTAGTTGAAATAGACAGTTTTTGCATGAAAACTCATTCCTGGTGAAACGTCATAGCAAAGTACAAAGTTCGTTTTGGATGGATCAATTTAGTTGAAATAGACAGTTTTTGCATGAAAACTCATTCCTGGTGGAACTTCATAGCAAAGTACAAAGTTCGTATCGGATGGATCAATTTAGTTGAAATAGACAGTTTTTGTATGATAACTCATTCCTGGTGAAACTTCATAGCAAAGTACAAAGTTCGTATCGGATGGATCAATTTAGTTGAAATAGACAGTTTTTGCATGAAAACTCATTCCTGGTGAAACTTCATAGCAAAGTACAAAGTTCGTTTCGGATGGATCAATTTAGTTGAAATAGACAGTTTTTGCATAAAAACTCATTCCTGGTGAAACTTCATAGCAAAGTACAAAGTTCGTTTTGGGTGGATCAATTTAGTTAAAATAGACAGTTTTTGCATGAAAACTCATTCCTGGTGGAACTTCATAGCAAAGTACAAAGTTCGTATCGGATGGATCAATTTAGTTGAAATAGACAGTTTTTGCATGAAAACTCATTCCTGGTGAAACTTCATAGCAAAGTACAAAGTTCGTTTTGGATGGATCAATTTAGTTGAAATAGACAGTTTTTGCATGAAAACTCATTCCTGGTGGAACTTCATAGCAAAGTACAAAGTTCGTATCGGATGGATCAATTTAGTTGAAATAGACAGTTTTTGTATGATAACTCATTCCTGGTGAAACTTCATAGCAAAGTACAAAGTTCGTATCGGATGGATCAATTTAGTTGAAATAGACAGTTTTTGCATGAAAACTCATTCCTGGTGAAACTTCATAGCAAAGTACAAAGTTCGTTTCGGATGGATCAATTTAGTTGAAATAGACAGTTTTTGCATAAAAACTCATTCCTGGTGAAACTTCATAGCAAAGTACAAAGTTCGTTTTGGATGGATCAATTTAGTTAAAATAGACAGTTTTTGCATGAAAACTCATTCCTGGTGAAACTTCATAGCAAAGTACAAAGTTCGTTTTGGATGGATCAATTTAGTTGAAATAGACAGTTTTTGCATGAAAACTCATTCCTGGTGAAACTTCATAGCAAAGTACAAAGTTCGTTTCGGATGGATCAATTTAGTTGAAATAGACAGTTTTTGCATGAAAACTCATTCCTGGTGGAACTTCATAGCAAAGTACAAAGTTCGTATCGGATGGATCAATTTAGTTGAAATAGACAGTTTTTGCATGAAAACTCATTCCTGGTGGAACTTCATAGCAAAGTACAAAGTTCGTTTTGGATGGATGAATTTAGTTGAAATAGACAGTTTTTGCATGATAACTCATTCCTGGTGAAACTTCATAGCAAAGTACAAAGTTCGTATCGGATGGATCAATTTAGTTGAAATAGACAGTTTTTGCATGAAAACTCATTCCTGGTGGAACTTCATAGCAAAGTACAAAGTTCGTATCGGATGGATCAATTTAGTTGAAACAGACAGTTTTTGCATGAAAACTCATTCCTGGTGAAACTTCATAGCAAAGTACAAAGTTCGTATCGGATGGATCAATTTAGTTGAAATAGACAGTTTTTGCATGAAAACTCATTCCTGGTGAAACTTCATAGCAAAGTACAAAGTTCGTTTTGGATGGATCAATTTAGTTGAAATAGACAGTTTTTGCATGAAAACTCATTCCTGGTGGAACTTCATAGCAAAGTACAAAGTTCGTTTTGGATGGATGAATTTAGTTGAAATAGACAGTTTTTGTATGATAACTCATTCCTGGTGAAACTTCATAGCAAAGTACAAAGTTCGTATCGGATGGATCAATTTAGTTGAAATAGACAGTTTTTGCATGAAAACTCATTCCTGGTGGAACTTCATAGCAAAGTACAAAGTTTGTATCGGATGGATCAATTTAGTTGAAATAGACAGTTTTTGCATGAAAACTCATTCCTGGTGGAACTTCATAGCAAAGTACAAAGTTCGTTTTGGATGGATGAATTTAGTTGAAATAGACAGTTTTTGCATGATAACTCATTCCTGGTGAAACTTCATAGCAAAGTACAAAGTTCGTTTTGGATGGATCAATTTAGTTGAAATAGACAGTTTTTGCATGAAAACTCATTCCTGGTGGAACTTCATAGCAAAGTACAAAGTTCGCTTTGGATAGATCAATTTAGTTGAAATAGACAGTTTTTGCATGAAAACTCATTCCAGGTGGAACTTCATAGCAAAGTACAAAGTTCGTTTTGGATGGATCAATTAGCTGAAATAGACAGTTTTTGCATGAAAACTCATTCCTGGTGGGACTTCATAGCAAAGTACAAAGTTCGCTTTGGATGGATCAATTTAGTTGAAATAGACAGTTTTTGCATGAAAACTCATTCCTGGTGAAACTTCATAGCAAAGTACAAAGTTCGTATCGGATGGATCAATTTAGTTGAAATAGACAGTTTTTGCATGAAAACTCATTCCTGGTGAAACTTCATAGCAAAGTACAAAGTTCGTTTCGGATGGATCAATTTAGTTGAAATAGACAGTTTTTGCATAAAAACTCATTCCTGGTGAAACTTCATAGCAAAGTACAAAGTTCGTTTTGGATGGATCAATTTAGTTGAAATAGACAGTTTTTGCATGAAAACTCATTCCTGGTGAAACTTCATAGCAAAGTACAAAGTTCGTATCGGATGGATCAATTTAGTTGAAATAGACAGTTTTTGCATGAAAACTCATTCCTGGTGGAACTTCATAGCAAAGTACAAAGTTCGTATCGGATGGATCAATTTAGTTGAAATAGACAGTTTTTGCATGAAAACTCATTCCTGGTGAAACTTCATAGCAAAGTACAAAGTTCGTATCGGATGGATCAATTTAGTTGAAATAGACAGTTTTTGCATGAAAACTCATTCCTGGTGAAACTTCATAGCAAAGTACAAAGTTCGTTTCGGATGGATCAATTTAGTTGAAATAGACAGTTTTTGCATAAAAACTCATTCCTGGTGAAACTTCATAGCAAAGTACAAAGTTCGTTTTGGATGGATCAATTTAGTTAAAATAGACAGTTTTTGCATGAAAACTCATTCCTGGTGAAACTTCATAGCAAAGTACAAAGTTCGTTTTGGATGGATCAATTTAGTTGAAATAGACAGTTTTTGCATGAAAACTCATTCCTGGTGGAACTTCATAGCAAAGTACAAAGTTCGCTTTGGATGGATCAATTTAGTTGAAATAGACAGTTTTTGCATGAAAACTCATTCCTGGTGGAACTTCATAGCAAAGTACAAAGTTCGTATCGGATGGATCAATTTAGTTGAAATAGACAGTTTTTGTATGATAACTCATTCCTGGTGAAACTTCATAGCAAAGTACAAAGTTCGTATCGGATGGATCAATTTAGTTGAAATAGACAGTTTTTGCATGAAAACTCATTCCTGGTGAAACTTCATAGCAAAGTACAAAGTTCGTTTCGGATGGATCAATTTAGTTGAAATAGACAGTTTTTGCATAAAAACTCATTCCTGGTGAAACTTCATAGCAAAGTACAAAGTTCGTTTTGGATGGATCAATTTAGTTAAAATAGACAGTTTTTGCATGAAAACTCATTCCTGGTGAAACTTCATAGCAAAGTACAAAGTTCGTTTTGGATGGATCAATTTAGTTGAAATAGACAGTTTTTGCATGAAAACTCATTCCTGGTGAAACTTCATAGCAAAGTACAAAGTTCGTATCGGATGGATCAATTTAGTTGAAATAGACAGTTTTTGCATGAAAACTCATTCCTGGTGGAACTTCATAGCAAAGTACAAAGTTCGTATCGGATGGATCAATTTAGTTTAAATAGACAGTTTTTGCATGAAAACTCATTCCTGGTGAAACTTCATAGCAAAGTACAAAGTTCGTATCGGATGGATCAATTTAGTTGAAATAGACAGTTTTTGCATGAAAACTCATTCCTGGTGAAACTTCATAGCAAAGTACAAAGTTCGTTTTGGATGGATCAATTTAGTTGAAATAGACAGTTTTTGCATGAAAACTCATTCCTGGTGAAACTTCATAGCAAAGTACAAAGTTCGTATCGGATGGATCAATTTAGTTGAAATAGACAGTTTTTGCATGAAAACTCATTCCTGGTGAAACTTCATAGCAAAGTACAAAGTTCGTTTTGGATGGATCAATTTAGTTGAAATAGACAGTTTTTGCATGAAAACTCATTCCTGGTGGAACTTCATAGCAAAGTACAAAGTTCGTATCGGATGGATCAATTTAGTTGAAATAGACAGTTTTTGTATGATAACTCATTCCTGGTGAAACTTCATAGCAAAGTACAAAGTTCGTATCGGATGGATCAATTTAGTTGAAATAGACAGTTTTTGCATGAAAACTCATTCCTGGTGAAACTTCATAGCAAAGTACAAAGTTCGTTTCGGATGGATCAATTTAGTTGAAATAGACAGTTTTTGCATAAAAACTCATTCCTGGTGAAACTTCATAGCAAAGTACAAAGTTCGTTTTGGATGGATCAATTTAGTTGAAATAGACAGTTTTTGCATGAAAACTCATTCCTGGTGGAACTTCATAGCAAAGTACAAAGTTCGCTTTGGATGGATCAATTTAGTTGAAATAGACAGTTTTTGCATGAAAACTCATTCCTGGTGGAACTTCATAGCAAAGTACAAAGTTCGTATCGGATGGATCAATTTAGTTGAAATAGACAGTTTTTGTATGATAACTCATTCCTGGTGAAACTTCATAGCAAAGTACAAAGTTCGTATCGGATGGATCAATTTAGTTGAAATAGACAGTTTTTGCATGAAAACTCATTCCTGGTGAAACTTCATAGCAAAGTACAAAGTTCGTTTTGGATGGATCAATTTAGTTGAAATAGACAGTTTTTGCATGAAAACTCATTCCTGGTGGAACTTCATAGCAAAGTACAAAGTTCGTATCGGATGGATCAATTTAGTTGAAATAGACAGTTTTTGCATGAAAACTCATTCCTGGTGGAACTTCATAGCAAAGTACAAAGTTCGTTTTGGATGGATGAATTTAGTTGAAATAGACAGTTTTTGCATGATAACTCATTCCTGGTGAAACTTCATAGCAAAGTACAAAGTTCGTATCGGATGGATCAATTTAGTTGAAATAGACAGTTTTTGCATGAAAACTCATTCCTGGTGGAACTTCATAGCAAAGTACAAAGTTCGTATCGGATGGATCAATTTAGTTGAAATAGACAGTTTTTGCATGATAACTCATTCCTGGTGAAACTTCATAGCAAAGTACAAAGTTCGTTTTGGATGGATCAATTTAGTTGAAATAGACAGTTTTTGCATGAAAACTCATTCCTGGTGGAACTTCATAGCAAAGTACAAAGTTCGCTTTGGATAGATCAATTTAGTTGAAATAGACAGTTTTTGCATGAAAACTCATTCCAGGTGGAACTTCATAGCAAAGTACAAAGTTCGTTTTGGATGGATCAATTAGCTGAAATAGACAGTTTTTGCATGAAAACTCATTCCTGGTGGAACTTCATAGCAAAGTACAAAGTTCGCTTTGGATGGATCAATTTAGTTGAAATAGACAGTAATTGCATGAAAACTCATTCCTGGTGGAACTTCATAGCAAAGTACAAAGTTCGCTTTGGATGGATCAATTTAGTTGAAATAGACAGTTTTTGCATGAAAACTCATTCCTGGTGAAACTTCATAGCAAAGTACAAAGTTCGTTTTGGATGGATCAATTTAGTTGAAATAGACAGTTTTTGCATGAAAACTCATTCCTGGTGGAACTTCATAGCAAAGTACAAAGTTCGTATCGGATGGATGAATTTAGTTGAAATAGACAGTTTTGTATGATAACTCATTCCTGGTGGAACTTCATAGCAAAGTACAAAGTTCGTATCGGATGGATCAATTTAGTTGAAATAGACAGTTTTTGCATGAAAACTCATTCCTGGTGAAACTTCATAGCAAAGTACAAAGTTCGTATCGGATGGATCAATTTAGTTGAAATAGACAGTTTTTGCATGAAAACTCATTCCTGGTGAAACTTCATAGCAAAGTACAAAGTTCGTATCGGATGGATCAATTAAGTTGAAATAGGCAGTTTTTGCATGAAAACTCATTCCTGGTGAAACTTCATAGCAAAGTACAAAGTTCGTTTTGGATGGATCAATTTAGTTGAAATAGACAGTTTTTGCATGAAAACTCATTCCTGGTGGAACTTCATAGCAAAGTACAAAGTTCGTATCGGATGGATGAATTTAGTTGAAATAGACAGTTTTTGCATGAAAACTCATTCCTGGTGAAACTTCATAGCAAAGTACAAAGTTCGTATCGGATGGATCAATTTAGTTGAAATAGACAGTTTTTGCATGAAAACTCATTCCTGGTGAAACTTCATAGCAAAGTACAAAGTTCGTATCGGATGGATCAATTTAGTTGAAATAGACAGTTTTTGCATGAAAACTCATTCCTGGTGAAACTTCATAGCAAAGTACAAAGTTCGTATCGGATGGATCAATTTAGTTGAAATAGACAGTTTTTGCATGAAAACTCAATCCTGGTGAAACTTCATAGCAAAGTACAAAGTTCGTTTTGGATGGATCAATTTAGTTGAAATAGACAGTTTTTGCATGAAAACTCATTCCTGGTGGAACTTCATAGCAAAGTACAAAGTTCGTATCGGATGGATGAATTTAGTTGAAATAGACAGTTTTTGCATGAAAACTCATTCCTGGTGAAACTTCATAGCAAAGTACAAAGTTCGTATCGGATTAATCAATTTAGTTGAAATAGACAGTTTTTGCATGAAAACTCATTCCTGGTGGAACTTCATAGCAAAGTACAAAGTTCGTATCGGATGGATCAATTTAGTTGAAATAGACAGTTTTTGCATGAAAACTCATTCCTGGTGAAACTTCATAGCAAAGTACAAAGTTCGTATCGGATGGATCAATTTAGTTGAAATAGACAGTTTTTGCATGAAAACTCATTCCTGGTGGAACTTCATAGCAAAGTACAAAGTTCGTTTTGGATGGATGAATTTAGTTGAAATAGACAGTTTTTGTATGAAAACTCATTCCTGGTGGAACTTCATAGCAAAGTACAAAGTTCGTTTTGGATGGATGAATTTAGTTGAAATAGACAGTTTTTGTATGAAAACTCATTCCTGGTGGAACTTCATAGCAAAGTACAAAGTTCGTATCGGATGGATCAATTTAGTTGAAATAGACAGTTTTTGCATGAAAACTCATTCCTGGTGAAACTTCATAGCAAAGTACAAAGTTCGTTTTGGATGGACGAATTAAGTTGAAATAGACAGTTTTTGCATGAAAACTCATTCCTGGTGGAACTTCATAGCAAAGTACAAAGTTCGTATCGGATGGACCAATTAAGTTGAAATAGACAGTTTTTGCATGAAAACTCATTCCTGGTGAAACTTCATAGCAAAGTACAAAGTTCGTATCGGATGGATCAATTTAGTTGAAATAGACAGTTTTTGCATGAAAACTCATTCCTGGTGGAACTTCATAGCAAAGTACAAAGTTCGTTTTGGATGGATCAATTTAGTTGAAATAGACAGTTTTTGCATGAAAACTCATTCCTGGTAGAACTTCATAGCAAAGTACAAAGTTCGTATCGGATGGATCAATTTAGTTGAAATAGACAGTTTTTGCATGAAAACTCATTCCTGGTGAAACTTCATAGCAAAGTACAAAGTTCGTATCGGATGGATCAATTTAGTTGAAATAGACAGTTTTTGCATGAAAACTCATTCCTGGTGGAACTTCATAGCAAAGTACAAAGTTCGTATCGGATGGATCAATTTAGTTGAAATAGACAGTTTTTGCATGAAAACTCATTCCTGGTGAAACTTCATAGCAAAGTACAAAGTTCGTTTTGGATGGACGAATTAAGTTGAAATAGACAGTTTTTGCATGAAAACTCATTCCTGGTGGAACTTCATAGCAAAGTACAAAGTTCGTTTTGGATGGATCAATTTAGTTGAAATAGACAGTTTTTGCATGAAAACTCATTCCTGGTGGAACTTCATAGCAAAGTACAAAGTTCGAATCGGATGGATCAATTTAGTTGAAATAGACAGTTTTTGCATGAAAACTCATTCCTGGTGAAACTTCATAGCAAAGTACAAAGTTCGAATCGGATGGATCAATTTAGTTGAAATAGACAGTTTTTGCATGAAAACTCATTCCTGGTGGAACTTCATAGCAAAGTACAAAGTTCGTTTTGGATGGATCAATTTAGTTGAAATAGACAGTTTTTGCATGAAAACTCATTCCTGGTGGAACTTCATAGCAAAGTACAAAGTTCGAATCGGATGGATCAATTTAGTTGAAATAGACAGTTTTTGCATGAAAACTCATTCCTGGTGAAACTTCATAGCAAAGTACAAAGTTCGAATCGGATGGATCAATTTAGTTGAAATAGACAGTTTTTGCATGAAAACTCATTCCTGGTGGAACTTCATAGCAAAGTACAAAGTTCGTTTTGGATGGACGAATTAAGTTGAAATAGACAGTTTTTGCATGAAAACTCATTCCTGGTGGAACTTCATAGCAAAGTACAAAGTTCGTTTTGGATGGACAAAGTTAGTTGAAATAGACAGTTTTTGCATGAAAACTCATTCCTGGTGGAACTTCATAGCAAAGTACAAAGTTCGTTTTGGATGGACGAATTAAGTTGAAATAGACAGTTTTTGTATGAAAACTCATTCCTGGTGGAACTTCATAGTAAAGTACAAAGTTCGTTTTGGATGGACGAATTAAGTTGAAATAGACAGTTTTTGCATGAAAACTCATTCCTGGTGGAACTTCATAGCAAAGTACAAAGTTCGTTTTGGATGGACAAAGTCAGTTCAAATAGACAGTTTTTGCATAAAAACTCATTCCTGGTGGAACTTCATAGCAAAGTACAAAGTGCGTTTTGGATGGATCAATTTAGTTGAAATAGACAGTTTTTGCATAAAAACTCATTCCTGGTGGAACCTTATAGCAAAGTACAAAGTTCGTTTTGGATGGACAAAGTTAGTTGAAATAGACAGTTTTTGCATGAAAACTCATTCCTGGTGGAACTTCATAGCAAAGTACAAAGTTCGTTTTGGATGGACAAAGTTAGTTGAAATAGACAGTTTTTGCATGAAAACTCATTCCTGGTGGAACTTCATAGCAAAGTACAAAGTTCATTTTGGATGGACAAAGTTAGTTGAAATAGACAGTTTTTGCATGAAAACCCATTCCTGGTGGAACTTCATAGCAAAGTACAAAGTTCGTTTTGGATGGACAAAGTTAGTTGAAATAGACAGTTTTTGCATGAAAACTCATTCCTGGTGGAACTTCATAGCAAAGTACAAAGTTCGTTTTGGATGGATCAATTTAGTTGAAATAGACAGTTTTTGCATGAAAACTCATTCCTGGTGGAACTTCATAGCAAAGTACAAAGTTCGGTTTGGATGGACGAATTAAGTTGAAATAGACAGTTTTTGTATGAAAACTCATTCCTGGTGGAACTTCATAGTAAAGTACAAAGTTCGTTTTGGATGGACGAATTAAGTTGAAATAGACAGTTTTTGCATGAAAACTCATTCCTGGTGGAACTTCATAGCAAAGTACAAAGTTCATTTTGGATGGACAAAGTTAGTTGAAATAGACAGTTTTTGCATGAAAACCCATTCCTGGTGGAACTTCATAGCAAAGTACAAAGTTCGTTTTGGATGGACAAAGTTAGTTGAAATAGACAGTTTTTGCATGAAAACTCATTCCTGGTGGAACTTCATAGCAAAGTACAAAGTTCGTTTTGGATGGACAAAGTTAGTTGAAATAGACAGTTTTTGCATGAAAACTCATTCCTGGTGGAACTTCATAGCAAAGTACAAAGTTCGTTTTGGATGGACGAATTAAGTTGAAATAGACAGTTTTTGTATGAAAACTCATTCCTGGTGGAACTTCATAGTAAAGTACAAAGTTCGTTTTGGATGGACGAATTAAGTTGAAATAGACAGTTTTTGCATGAAAACTCATTCCTGGTGGAACTTCATAGCAAAGTACAAAGTTCGTTTTGGATGGACAAAGTCAGTTCAAATAGACAGTTTTTGCATAAAAACTCATTCCTGGTGGAACTTCATAGCAAAGTACAAAGTGCGTTTTGGATGGATCAATTTAGTTGAAATAGACAGTTTTTGCATAAAAACTCATTCCTGGTGGAACCTTATAGCAAAGTACAAAGTTCGTTTTGGATGGACAAAGTTAGTTGAAATAGACAGTTTTTGCATGAAAACTCATTCCTGGTGGAACTTCATAGCAAAGTACAAAGTTCGTTTTGGATGGACAAAGTTAGTTGAAATAGACAGTTTTTGCATGAAAACTCATTCCTGGTGGAACTTCATAGCAAAGTACAAAGTTCGTTTTGGATGGACAAAGTTAGTTGAAATAGACAGTTTTTGCATGAAAACTCATTCCGGGTGGAACTTCATAGCAAAGTACAAAGTTCGTTTTGGATGGACAAAGTTAGTTGAAATAGACAGTTTTTGCATGAAAACTCATTCCTGGTGGAACTTCATAGCAAAGTACAAAGTTCGTTTTGGATGGATCAATTTAGTTGAAATAGACAGTTTTTGCATGAAAACTCATTCCTGGTGGAACTTCATAGCAAAGTACAAAGTTCGTTTTGGATGGACAAAGTTAGTTGAAATAGACAGTTTTTGCATGAAAACCCATTCCTGGTGGAACTTCATAGCAAAGTACAAAGTTCGTTTTGGATGAACAAAGTTAGTTGAAATAGACAGTTTTTGCATGAAAACTCATTCCTGGTGGAACTTCATAGCAAAGTACAAAGTGCGTTTTGGATGGATCAATTTAGTTGAAATAGACAGTTTTTGCATAAAAACTCATTCCTGGTGGAACTTCATAGCAAAGTACAAAGTTCGTTTTGGATGGACAAAGTTAGTTGAAATAGACAGTTTTTGCATGAAAACTCATTCCTGGTGGAACTTCATAGCAAAGTACAAAGTTCGTTTTGGATGGACGAATTAAGTTGAAATAGACAGTTTTTGCATGAAAACTCATTCCTGGTGGAACTTCATAGCAAAGTACAAAGTTCGTTTTGGATGGACAAAGTTAGTTGAAATAGACAGTTTTTGCATGAAAACCCATTCCTGGTGGAACTTCATAGCAAAGTACAAAGTTCGTTTTGGATGGACAAAGTCAGTTCAAATAGACAGTTTTTGCATAAAAACTCATTCCTGGTGGAACTTCATAGCAAAGTACAAAGTGCGATTTGGATGGATGAATTTAGTTGAAATAGACAGTTTTTGCATAAAAACTCATTCCTGGTGGAACTTCATAGCAAAGTACAAAGTTCGTTTTGGATGGACAAAGTTAGTTAAAATAGACAGTTTTTGCATGAAAACTCATTCCTGGTGGAACTTCATAGCAAAGTACAAAGTTCGTTTTGGATGGACAAAGTTAGTTGAAATAGACAGTTTTTGCATGAAAACCCATTCCTGGTGGAACTTCATAGCAAAGTACAAAGTTCGTTTTGGATGGACAAAGTCAGTTCAAATAGACAGTTTTTGCATAAAAACTCATTCCTGGTGGAACTTCATAGCAAAGTACAAAGTGCGTTTTGGATGGATGAATTTAGTTGAAATAGACAGTTTTTGCATAAAAACTCATTCCTGGTGGAACTTCATAGCAAAGTACAAAGTGCGTTTTGGATGGACAAATTTAGTTGAAATAGACAGTTTTTGCATAAAAACTCATTCCTGGTGGAACTTCATAGCAAAGTACAAAGTTCGTTTTGGATGGACAAAGTTAGTTGAAATAGACAGTTTTTGCATGAAAACTCATTCCTGGTGGAACTTCATAGCAAAGTACAAAGTTCGTTTTGGATGGACGAATTAAGTTGAAATAGACAGTTTTTGCATGAAAACTCATTCCTGGTGGAACTTCATAGCAAAGTACAAAGTTCGTTTTGGATGGACAAAGTTAGTTGAAATAGACAGTTTTTGCATGAAAACCCATTCCTGGTGGAACTTCATAGCAAAGTACAAAGTTCGTTTTGGATGGACAAAGTCAGTTCAAATAGACAGTTTTTGCATGAAAACTCATTCCTGGTGGAACTTCATAGCAAAGTACAAAGTGCGTTTTGGATGGATCAATTTAGTTGAAATAGACAGTTTTTGCATAAAAACTCATTCCTGGTGGAACTTCATAGCAAAGTACAAAGTTCGTTTTGGATGGACAAAGTTAGTTGAAATAGACAGTTTTTGCATGAAAACTCATTCCTGGTGGAACTTCATAGCAAAGTACAAAGTTCGTTTTGGATGGACGAATTTAGTTGAAATAGACAATTTTTGTATGAAAACTCATTCCTGATGAAACTTCATAGCAAAGTACAAAGTTCGTTTTGGATGGATCAATTTAGTTGAAATAGACAGTTTTTGCATGAAAACTCATTCCTGGTGGAACTTCATAGCAAAGTACAAAGTTCGTTTTGGATGGATCAATTTAGTTGAAATAGACAGTTTTTGCATGAAAACTCATTCCTGGTGGAACTTCATAGCAAAGTACAAAGTTCGTATCGGATGGATCAATTTAGTTGAAATAGACAGTTTTTGCATGAAAACTCATTCCTGGTAGAACTTCATAGCAAAGTACAAAGTTCGTATCGGATGGATCAATTTAGTTGAAATAGACAGTTTTTGCATGAAAACTCATTCCTGGTAGAACTTCATAGCAAAGTACAAAGTTCGTATCGGATGGATCAATTTAGTTGAAATAGACAGTTTTTGCATGAAAACTCATTCCTGATAGAACTTCATAGCAAAGTACAAAGTTCGTTTTGGATGGATCAATTTAGTTGAAATAGACAGTTTTTGCATGAAAACTCATTCCTGGTAGAACTTCATAGCAAAGTACAAAGTTCGTATCGGATGGATCAATTTAGTTGAAATAGACAGTTTTTGCATAAAAACTCATTCCTGGTAGAACTTCATAGCAAAGTACAAAGTTCGTATCGGATGGATCAATTTAGTTGAAATAGACAGTTTTTGCATGAAAACTCATTCCTGGTGGAACTTCATAGCAAAGTACAAAGTTCGTATCGGATGGATCAATTTAGTTGAAATAGACAGTTTTTGCATGAAAACTCATTCCTGGTAGAACTTCATAGCAAAGTACAAAGTTCGTTTTGGATGGACGAATTAAGTTGAAATACACAGTTTTTGCATGAAAACTCATTCCTGGTGGAACTTCGTAGCAAAGTACAAAGTTCGTTTTGGATGGATCAATTTAGTTGAAATAGACAGTTTTTGCATGAAAACTCATTCCTGGTAGAACTTCATAGCAAAGTACAAAGTTCGTTTTGGATGGATCAATTTAGTTGAAATAGACAGTTTTTGCATAAAAACTAATTCCTGGTGAAACTTCATAGGAAAGTACAAAGTTCGTTTTGGATGGATCAATTAAGTTGAAATAGACAGTTTTTGCATGAAAACTCATTCCTGGTGGAACTTCATAGGAAAGTACAAAGTTCGTTTTGGATGGATCAATTTAGTTGAAATAGACAGTTTTTGCATGAAAACTCATTCCTGGTGAAACTTCATAGCAAAGTACAAAGTTCGTATCGGATGGACGAATTAAGTTGAAATAGACAGTTTTTGCATGAAAACTCATTCCTGGTGGAACTTCATAGCAAAGTACAAAGTTCGTATCGGATGGACGAATTAAGTTGAAATAGACAGTTTCTGCATGAAAACTCATTCCTGGTGGAACTTCGTAGCAAAGTACAAAGTTCGAATCGGATGGACGAATTAAGTTGAAATAGACAGTTTTTGCATGAAAACTCATTCCTGGTGAAACTTCATAGGAAAGTACAAAGTTCGTTTTGGATGGATCAATTTAGTTGAAATAGACAGTTTTTGCATGAAAACTCATTCCTGGTGGAACTTCGTAGCAAAGTACAAAGTTCGAATCGGATGGACGAATTAAGTTGAAATAGACAGTTTTTGCATGAAAACTCATTCCTGGTGAAACTTCATAGGAAAGTACAAAGTTCGTTTTGGATGGATCAATTTAGTTGAAATAGACAGTTTTTGCATGAAAACTCATTCCTGGTGGAACTTCGTAGCAAAGTACAAAGTTCGTATCGGATGGACGAATTAAGTTGAAATAGACAGTTTTTGCATGAAAACTCATTCCTGGTGGAACTTCGTAGCAAAGTACAAAGTTCGAATCGGATGGACGAATTAAGTTGAAATAGACAGTTTTTGCATGAAAACTCATTCCTGGTGGAACTTCGTAGCAAAGTACAAAGTTCGAATCGGATGGACGAATTAAGTTGAAATAGACAGTTTTTGCATGAAAACTCATTCCTGGTGAAACTTCATAGGAAAGTACAAAGTTCGTTTTGGATGGATCAATTTAGTTGAAATAGACAGTTTTTGCATGAAAACTCATTCCTGGTGGAACTTCGTAGCAAAGTACAAAGTTCGAATCGGATGGACGAATTAAGTTGAAATAGACAGTTTTTGCATGAAAACTCATTCCTGGTGAAACTTCATAGGAAAGTACAAAGTTCGTTTTGGATGGATCAATTTAGTTGAAATAGACAGTTTTTGCATGAAAACTCATTCCTGGTGAAACTTCATAGGAAAGTACAAAGTTCGTTTTGGATGGATCAATTTAGTTGAAATAGACAGTTTTTGCATGAAAACTCATTCCTGGTGGAACTTCGTAGCAAAGTACAAAGTTCGAATCGGATGGACGAATTAAGTTGAAATAGACAGTTTTTGCATGAAAACTCATTCCTGGTGAAACTTCATAGGAAAGTACAAAGTTCGTTTTGGATGGATCAATTTAGTTGAAATAGACAGTTTTTGCATGAAAACTCATTCCTGGTGAAACTTCATAGGAAAGTACAAAGTTCGTTTTGGATGGATCAATTTAGTTGAAATAGACAGTTTTTGTATGAAAACTCATTCCTGGTGGAACTTCATAGCAAAGTACAAAGTTCGTATCGGATGGACGAATTAAGTTGAAATAGACAGTTTTTGCATGAAAACTCATTCCTGGTGGAACTTCGTAGCAAAGTACAAAGTTCGAATCGGATGGACGAATTAAGTTGAAATAGACAGTTTTTGCATGAAAACTCATTCCTGGTGAAACTTCATAGGAAAGTACAAAGTTCGTTTTGGATGGATCAATTTAGTTGAAATAGACAGTTTTTGCATGAAAACTCATTCCTGGTGGAACTTCGTAGCAAAGTACAAAGTTCGAATCGGATGGACGAATTAAGTTGAAATAGACAGTTTTTGCATGAAAACTCATTCCTGGTGAAACTTCATAGGAAAGTACAAAGTTCGTTTTGGATGGATCAATTTAGTTGAAATAGACAGTTTTTGCATGAAAACTCATTCCTGGTGGAACTTCGTAGCAAAGTACAAAGTTCGTATCGGATGGACGAATTAAGTTGAAATAGACAGTTTTTGCATGAAAACTCATTCCTGGTGGAACTTCGTAGCAAAGTACAAAGTTCGAATCGGATGGACGAATTAAGTTGAAATAGACAGTTTTTGCATGAAAACTCATTCCTGGTGGAACTTCGTAGCAAAGTACAAAGTTCGAATCGGATGGACGAATTAAGTTGAAATAGACAGTTTTTGCATGAAAACTCATTCCTGGTGAAACTTCATAGGAAAGTACAAAGTTCGTTTTGGATGGATCAATTTAGTTGAAATAGACAGTTTTTGCATGAAAACTCATTCCTGGTGGAACTTCGTAGCAAAGTACAAAGTTCGAATCGGATGGACGAATTAAGTTGAAATAGACAGTTTTTGCATGAAAACTCATTCCTGGTGAAACTTCATAGGAAAGTACAAAGTTCGTTTTGGATGGATCAATTTAGTTGAAATAGACAGTTTTTGCATGAAAACTCATTCCTGGTGAAACTTCATAGGAAAGTACAAAGTTCGTTTTGGATGGATCAATTTAGTTGAAATAGACAGTTTTTGCATGAAAACTCATTCCTGGTGGAACTTCGTAGCAAAGTACAAAGTTCGAATCGGATGGACGAATTAAGTTGAAATAGACAGTTTTTGCATGAAAACTCATTCCTGGTGAAACTTCATAGGAAAGTACAAAGTTCGTTTTGGATGGATCAATTTAGTTGAAATAGACAGTTTTTGCATGAAAACTCATTCCTGGTGAAACTTCATAGGAAAGTACAAAGTTCGTTTTGGATGGATCAATTTAGTTGAAATAGACAGTTTTTGTATGAAAACTCATTCCTGGTGGAACTTCATAGCAAAGTACAAAGTTCGTATCGGATGGACGAATTAAGTTGAAATAGACAGTTTTTGCATGAAAACTCATTCCTGGTGAAACTTCATAGGAAAGTACAAAGTTCGTTTTGGATGGATCAATTTAGTTGAAATAGACAGTTTTTGCATGAAAACTCATTCCTGGTGGAACTTCATAGCAAAGTACAAAGTTCGTATCGGATGGACGAATTAAGTTGAAATAGACAGTTTTTGCATGAAAACTCATTCCTGGTGGAACTTCGTAGCAAAGTACAAAGTTCGAATCGGATGGACGAATTAAGTTGAAATAGACAGTTTTTGCATGAAAACTCATTCCTGGTGGAACTTCATAGCAAAGTACAAAGTTCGTATCGGATGGACGAATTAAGTTGAAATAGACAGTTTTTGCATGAAAACTCATTCCTGGTGGAACTTCGTAGCAAAGTACAAAGTTCGAATCGGATGGACGAATTAAGTTGAAATAGACAGTTTTTGCATGAAAACTCATTCCTGGTGAAACTTCATAGGAAAGTACAAAGTTCGTTTTGGATGGATCAATTTAGTTGAAATAGACAGTTTTTGCATGAAAACTCATTCCTGGTGGAACTTCATAGCAAAGTACAAAGTTCGTATCGGATGGACGAATTAAGTTGAAATAGACAGTTTTTGCATGAAAACTCATTCCTGGTGGAACTTCGTAGCAAAGTACAAAGTTCGAATCGGATGGACGAATTAAGTTGAAATAGACAGTTTTTGCATGAAAACTCATTCCTGGTGAAACTTCATAGGAAAGTACAAAGTTCGTTTTGGATGGATCAATTTAGTTGAAATAGACAGTTTTTGCATGAAAACTCATTCCTGGTGGAACTTCGTAGCAAAGTACAAAGTTCGAATCGGATGGACGAATTAAGTTGAAATAGACAGTTTTTGCATGAAAACTCATTCCTGGTGGAACTTCATAGCAAAGTACAAAGTTCGTATCGGATGGACGAATTAAGTTGAAATAGACAGTTTTTGCATGAAAACTCATTCCTGGTGGAACTTCGTAGCAAAGTACAAAGTTCGAATCGGATGGACGAATTAAGTTGAAATAGACAGTTTTTGCATGAAAACTCATTCCTGGTGAAACTTCATAGGAAAGTACAAAGTTCGTTTTGGATGGATCAATTTAGTTGAAATAGACAGTTTTTGCATGAAAACTCATTCCTGGTGGAACTTCGTAGCAAAGTACAAAGTTCGAATCGGATGGACGAATTAAGTTGAAATAGACAGTTTTTGCATGAAAACTCATTCCTGGTGGAACTTCATAGGAAAGTACAAAGTTCGTATCGGATGGACGAATTAAGTTGAAATAGACAGTTTTTGCATGAAAACTCATTCCTGGTGAAACTTCATAGCAAAGTACAAAGTTCGAATCGGATGGACGAATTAAGTTGAAATAGACAGTTTTTGCATGAAAACTCATTCCTGGTGAAACTTCATAGCAAAGTACAAAGTTCGAATCGGATGGACGAATTAAGTTGAAATAGACAGTTTTTGCATGAAAACTCATTCCTGGTGAAACTTCATAGGAAAGTACAAAGTTCGTTTTGGATGGATCAATTTAGTTGAAATAGACAGTTTTTGCATGAAAACTCATTCCTGGTGAAACTTCATAGCAAAGTACAAAGTTCGAATCGGATGGACGAATTAAGTTGAAATAGACAGTTTTTGCATGAAAACTCATTCCTGGTGAAACTTCATAGCAAAGTACAAAGTTCGAATCGGATGGACGAATTAAGTTGAAATAGACAGTTTTTGCATGAAAACTCATTCCTGGTGGAACTTCGTAGCAAAGTACAAAGTTCGAATCGGATGGACGAATTAAGTTGAAATAGACAGTTTTTGCATGAAAACTCATTCCTGGTGAAACTTCATAGCAAAGTACAAAGTTCGAATCGGATGGACGAATTAAGTTGAAATAGACAGTTTTTGCATGAAAACTCATTCCTGGTGGAACTTCATAGCAAAGTACAAAGTTCGTATCGGATGGACGAATTAAGTTGAAATAGACAGTTTTTGCATGAAAACTCATTCCTGGTGAAACTTCATAGCAAAGTACAAAGTTCGAATCGGATGGACGAATTAAGTTGAAATAGACAGTTTTTGCATGAAAACTCATTCCTGGTGGAACTTCATAGCAAAGTACAAAGTTCGAATCGGATGGACGAATTAAGTTGAAATAGACAGTTTTTGCATGAAAACTCATTCCTGGTGAAACTTCATAGCAAAGTACAAAGTTCGAATCGGATGGACGAATTAAGTTGAAATAGACAGTTTTTGCATGAAAACTCATTCCTGGTGAAACTTCATAGCAAAGTACAAAGTTCGAATCGGATGGACGAATTAAGTTGAAATAGACAGTTTTTGCATGAAAACTCATTCCTGGTGAAACTTCATAGCAAAGTACAAAGTTCGAATCGGATGGACGAATTAAGTTGAAATAGACAGTTTTTGCATGAAAACTCATTCCTGGTGGAACTTCGTAGCAAAGTACAAAGTTCGAATCGGATGGACGAATTAAGTTGAAATAGACAGTTTTTGCATGAAAACTCATTCCTGGTGAAACTTCATAGCAAAGTACAAAGTTCGTATCGGATGGACGAATTAAGTTGAAATAGACAGTTTTTGCATGAAAACTCATTCCTGGTGAAACTTCATAGCAAAGTACAAAGTTCGAATCGGATGGACGAATTAAGTTGAAATAGACAGTTTTTGCATGAAAACTCATTCCTGGTGAAACTTCATAGGAAAGTACAAAGTTCGTTTTGGATGGATCAATTTAGTTGAAATAGACAGTTTTTGCATGAAAACTCATTCCTGGTGGAACTTCGTAGCAAAGTACAAAGTTCGAATCGGATGGACGAATTAAGTTGAAATAGACAGTTTTTGCATGAAAACTCATTCCTGGTGGAACTTCATAGCAAAGTACAAAGTTCGTATCGGATGGACGAATTAAGTTGAAATAGACAGTTTTTGCATGAAAACTCATTCCTGGTGGAACTTCGTAGCAAAGTACAAAGTTCGAATCGGATGGACGAATTAAGTTGAAATAGACAGTTTTTGCATGAAAACTCATTCCTGGTGAAACTTCATAGGAAAGTACAAAGTTCGTTTTGGATGGATCAATTTAGTTGAAATAGACAGTTTTTGCATGAAAACTCATTCCTGGTGGAACTTCGTAGCAAAGTACAAAGTTCGAATCGGATGGACGAATTAAGTTGAAATAGACAGTTTTTGCATGAAAACTCATTCCTGGTGGAACTTCATAGCAAAGTACAAAGTTCGTATCGGATGGACGAATTAAGTTGAAATAGACAGTTTTTGCATGAAAACTCATTCCTGGTGGAACTTCGTAGCAAAGTACAAAGTTCGAATCGGATGGACGAATTAAGTTGAAATAGACAGTTTTTGCATGAAAACTCATTCCTGGTGAAACTTCATAGGAAAGTAAAAAGTTCGTATCGGATGGACGAATTAAGTTGAAATAGACAGTTTTTGCATGAAAACTCATTCCTGGTGAAACTTCATAGCAAAGTACAAAGTTCGAATCGGATGGACGAATTAAGTTGAAATAGACAGTTTTTGCATGAAAACTCATTCCTGGTGAAACTTCATAGGAAAGTACAAAGTTCGTTTTGGATGGATCAATTTAGTTGAAATAGACAGTTTTTGCATGAAAACTCATTCCTGGTGGAACTTCGTAGCAAAGTACAAAGTTCGAATCGGATGGACGAATTAAGTTGAAATAGACAGTTTTTGCATGAAAACTCATTCCTGGTGAAACTTCATAGGAAAGTAAAAAGTTCGTATCGGATGGACGAATTAAGTTGAAATAGACAGTTTTTGCATGAAAACTCATTCCTGGTGAAACTTCATAGCAAAGTACAAAGTTCGAATCGGATGGACGAATTAAGTTGAAATAGACAGTTTTTGCATGAAAACTCATTCCTGGTGAAACTTCATAGGAAAGTACAAAGTTCGTTTTGGATGGATCAATTTAGTTGAAATAGACAGTTTTTGCATGAAAACTCATTCCTGGTGGAACTTCGTAGCAAAGTACAAAGTTCGAATCGGATGGACGAATTAAGTTGAAATAGACAGTTTTTGCATGAAAACTCATTCCTGGTGGAACTTCGTAGCAAAGTACAAAGTTCGTATCGGATGGACGAATTAAGTTGAAATAGACAGTTTTTGCATGAAAACTCATTCCTGGTGGAACTTCGTAGCAAAGTACAAAGTTCGAATCGGATGGACGAATTAAGTTGAAATAGACAGTTTTTGCATGAAAACTCATTCCTGGTGGAACTTCATAGCAAAGTACAAAGTTCGTATCGGATGGACGAATTAAGTTGAAATAGACAGTTTTTGCATGAAAACTCATTCCTGGTGGAACTTCATAGCAAAGTACAAAGTTCGTATCGGATGGACGAATTTAGTTGAAATAGACAGTTTTTGCATGAAAACTCATTCCTGGTGGAACTTCATAGCAAAGTACAAAGTTCGTATCGGATGGACGAATTAAGTTGAAATAGACAGTTTTTGCATGAAAACTCATTCCTGGTGGAACTTCGTAGCAAAGTACAAAGTTCGAATCGGATGGACGAATTAAGTTGAAATAGACAGTTTTTGCATGAAAACTCATTCCTGGTAGAACTTCATAGCAAAGTACAAAGTTCGAATCGGATGGACGAATTAAGTTGAAATAGACAGTTTTTGCATGAAAACTCATTCCTGGTGGAACTTCATAGCAAAGTACAAAGTTCGTATCCGATGGACGAATTAAGTTGAAATAGACAGTTTTTGCATGAAAACTCATTCCTGGTGAAACTTCATAGGAAAGTACAAAGTTCGTTTTGGATGGATCAATTTAGTTGAAATAGACAGTTTTTGCATGAAAACTCATTCCTGGTGGAACTTCATAGCAAAGTACAAAGTTCGTATCAGATGGACGAATTAAGTTGAAATAGACAGTTTTTGCATGAAAACTCATTCCTGGTGGAACTTCGTAGCAAAGTACAAAGTTCGAATCGGATGGACGAATTAAGTTGAAATAGACAGTTTTTGCATGAAAACTCATTCCTGGTGGAACTTCGTAGCAAAGTACAAAGTTCGAATCGGATGGACGAATTAAGTTGAAATAGACAGTTTTTGCATGAAAACTCATTCCTGGTGGAACTTCATAGCAAAGTACAAAGTTCGTATCGGATGGACGAATTAAGTTGAAATAGACAGTTTTTGCATGAAAACTCATTCCTGGTGGAACTTCGTAGCAAAGTACAAAGTTCGTTTTGGATGGATCAATTTAGTTGAAATAGACAGTTTTTGCATGAAAACTCATTCCTGGTGGAACTTCATAGCAAAGTACAAAGTTCGTTTTGGATGGATCAATTTAGTTGAAATAGACAGTTTTTGCATGAAAGCTCATTCCTGGTAGAACTTCATAGCAAAGTACAAAGTTCGTTTTGGATGGATCAATTTAGTTGAAATAGACAGTTTTTGCATGAAAGCTCATTCCTGGTGGAACTTCATAGGAAAGTACAAAGTTCGTTTTGGATGGATCAATTTAGTTGAAATAGACAGTTTTTGCATGAAAACTCATTCCTGGTGGAACTTCGTAGCAAAGTACAAAGTTCGAATCGGATGGACGAATTAAGTTGAAATAGACAGTTTTTGCATGAAAACTCATTCCTGGTGGAACTTCATAGCAAAGTACAAAGTTCGTATCGGATGGACGAATTAAGTTGAAATAGACAATTTTTGCATGAAAACTCATTCCTGGTGGAACTTCGTAGCAAAGTACAAAGTTCGAATCGGATGGACGAATTAAGTTGAAATAGACAGTTTTTGCATGAAAACTCATTCCTGGTGAAACTTCATAGGAAAGTACAAAGTTCGTTTTGGATGGATCAATTTAGTTGAAATAGACAGTTTTTGCATGAAAACTCATTCCTGGTGGAACTTCATAGCAAAGTACAAAGTTCGAATCGGATGGACGAATTAAGTTGAAATAGACAGTTTTTGCATGAAAACTCATTCCTGGTGGAACTTCATAGCAAAGTACAAAGTTCGTATCGGATGGACGAATTAAGTTGAAGTAGACAGTTTTTGCATGAAAACTCATTCCTGGTGGAACTTCGTAGCAAAGTACAAAGTTCGAATCGGATGGACGAATTAAGTTGAAATAGACAGTTTTTGCATGAAAACTCATTCCTGGTGAAACTTCATAGGAAAGTACAAAGTTCGTTTTGGATGGATCAATTTAGTTGAAATAGACAGTTTTTGCATGAAAACTCATTCCTGGTGGAACTTCGTAGCAAAGTACAAAGTTCGAATCGGATGGACGAATTAAGTTGAAATAGACAGTTTTTGCATGAAAACTCATTCCTGGTGGAACTTCATAGCAAAGTACAAAGTTCGTATCGGATGGACGAATTAAGTTGAAATAGACAGTTTTTGCATGAAAACTCATTCCTGGTGGAACTTCGTAGCAAAGTACAAAGTTCGAATCGGATGGACGAATTAAGTTGAAATAGACAGTTTTTGCATGAAAACTCATTCCTGGTGAAACTTCATAGGAAAGTACAAAGTTCGTTTTGGATGGATCAATTTAGTTGAAATAGACAGTTTTTGCATGAAAACTCATTCCTGGTGGAACTTCGTAGCAAAGTACAAAGTTCGAATCGGATGGACGAATTAAGTTGAAATAGACAGTTTTTGCATGAAAACTCATTCCTGGTGGAACTTCATAGGAAAGTACAAAGTTCGTATCGGATGTACGAATTAAGTTGAAATAGACAGTTTTTGCATGAAAACTCATTCCTGGTGAAACTTCATAGCAAAGTACAAAGTTCGAATCGGATGGACGAATTAAGTTGAAATAGACAGTTTTTGCATGAAAACTCATTCCTGGTGAAACTTCATAGCAAAGTACAAAGTTCGAATCGGATGGACGAATTAAGTTGAAATAGACAGTTTTTGCATGAAAACTCATTCCTGGTGAAACTTCATAGGAAAGTACAAAGTTCGTTTTGGATGGATCAATTTAGTTGAAATAGACAGTTTTTGCATGAAAACTCATTCCTGGTGAAACTTCATAGCAAAGTACAAAGTTCGAATCGGATGGACGAATTAAGTTGAAATAGACAGTTTTTGCATGAAAACTCATTCCTGGTGAAACTTCATAGCAAAGTACAAAGTTCGAATCGGATGGACGAATTAAGTTGAAATAGACAGTTTTTGCATGAAAACTCATTCCTGGTGGAACTTCGTAGCAAAGTACAAAGTTCGAATCGGATGGACGAATTAAGTTGAAATAGACAGTTTTTGCATGAAAACTCATTCCTGGTGAAACTTCATAGCAAAGTACAAAGTTCGAATCGGATGGACGAATTAAGTTGAAATAGACAGTTTTTGCATGAAAACTCATTCCTGGTGGAACTTCATAGCAAAGTACAAAGTTCGTATCGGATGGACGAATTAAGTTGAAATAGACAGTTTTTGCATGAAAACTCATTCCTGGTGAAACTTCATAGCAAAGTACAAAGTTCGAATCGGATGGACGAATTAAGTTGAAATAGACAGTTTTTGCATGAAAACTCATTCCTGGTGGAACTTCATAGCAAAGTACAAAGTTCGAATCGGATGGACGAATTAAGTTGAAATAGACAGTTTTTGCATGAAAACTCATTCCTGGTGAAACTTCATAGCAAAGTACAAAGTTCGAATCGGATGGACGAATTAAGTTGAAATAGACAGTTTTTGCATGAAAACTCATTCCTGGTGAAACTTCATAGCAAAGTACAAAGTTCGAATCGGATGGACGAATTAAGTTGAAATAGACAGTTTTTGCATGAAAACTCATTCCTGGTGAAACTTCATAGCAAAGTACAAAGTTCGAATCGGATGGACGAATTAAGTTGAAATAGACAGTTTTTGCATGAAAACTCATTCCTGGTGGAACTTCGTAGCAAAGTACAAAGTTCGAATCGGATGGACGAATTAAGTTGAAATAGACAGTTTTTGCATGAAAACTCATTCCTGGTGAAACTTCATAGCAAAGTACAAAGTTCGTATCGGATGGACGAATTAAGTTGAAATAGACAGTTTTTGCATGAAAACTCATTCCTGGTGAAACTTCATAGCAAAGTACAAAGTTCGAATCGGATGGACGAATTAAGTTGAAATAGACAGTTTTTGCATGAAAACTCATTCCTGGTGAAACTTCATAGGAAAGTACAAAGTTCGTTTTGGATGGATCAATTTAGTTGAAATAGACAGTTTTTGCATGAAAACTCATTCCTGGTGGAACTTCGTAGCAAAGTACAAAGTTCGAATCGGATGGACGAATTAAGTTGAAATAGACAGTTTTTGCATGAAAACTCATTCCTGGTGGAACTTCATAGCAAAGTACAAAGTTCGTATCGGATGGACGAATTAAGTTGAAATAGACAGTTTTTGCATGAAAACTCATTCCTGGTGGAACTTCGTAGCAAAGTACAAAGTTCGAATCGGATGGACGAATTAAGTTGAAATAGACAGTTTTTGCATGAAAACTCATTCCTGGTGAAACTTCATAGGAAAGTACAAAGTTCGTTTTGGATGGATCAATTTAGTTGAAATAGACAGTTTTTGCATGAAAACTCATTCCTGGTGGAACTTCGTAGCAAAGTACAAAGTTCGAATCGGATGGACGAATTAAGTTGAAATAGACAGTTTTTGCATGAAAACTCATTCCTGGTGGAACTTCATAGCAAAGTACAAAGTTCGTATCGGATGGACGAATTAAGTTGAAATAGAC
Source organism: Anopheles moucheti (assembly GCF_943734755.1). Lineage (NCBI taxonomy): Eukaryota > Metazoa > Arthropoda > Insecta > Diptera > Culicidae > Anopheles > Anopheles moucheti. The sequence continues at coordinate 126,107 of NW_026453665.1, forward strand.
AGTTTTTGCATGAAAACTCATTCCTGGTGGAACTTCGTAGCAAAGTACAAAGTTCGAATCGGATGGACGAATTAAGTTGAAATAGACAGTTTTTGCATGAAAACTCATTCCTGGTGAAACTTCATAGGAAAGTAAAAAGTTCGTATCGGATGGACGAATTAAGTTGAAATAGACAGTTTTTGCATGAAAACTCATTCCTGGTGAAACTTCATAGCAAAGTACAAAGTTCGAATCGGATGGACGAATTAAGTTGAAATAGACAGTTTTTGCATGAAAACTCATTCCTGGTGAAACTTCATAGGAAAGTACAAAGTTCGTTTTGGATGGATCAATTTAGTTAAAATAGACAGTTTTTGCATGAAAACTCATTCCTGGTGGAACTTCGTAGCAAAGTACAAAGTTCGAATCGGATGGACGAATTAAGTTGAAATAGACAGTTTTTGCATGAAAACTCATTCCTGGTGAAACTTCATAGGAAAGTACAAAGTTCGTTTTGGATGGATCAATTTAGTTGAAATAGACAGTTTTTGCATGAAAACTCATTCCTGGTGGAACTTCGTAGCAAAGTACAAAGTTCGAATCGGATGGACGAATTAAGTTGAAATAGACAGTTTTTGCATGAAAACTCATTCCTGGTGGAACTTCGTAGCAAAGTACAAAGTTCGTATCGGATGGACGAATTAAGTTGAAATAGACAGTTTTTGCATGAAAACTCATTCCTGGTGGAACTTCGTAGCAAAGTACAAAGTTCGAATCGGATGGACGAATTAAGTTGAAATAGACAGTTTTTGCATGAAAACTCATTCCTGGTGGAACTTCATAGCAAAGTACAAAGTTCGTATCGGATGGACGAATTAAGTTGAAATAGACAGTTTTTGCATGAAAACTCATTCCTGGTGGAACTTCATAGCAAAGTACAAAGTTCGTATCGGATGGACGAATTTAGTTGAAATAGACAGTTTTTGCATGAAAACTCATTCCTGGTGGAACTTCATAGCAAAGTACAAAGTTCGTATCGGATGGACGAATTAAGTTGAAATAGACAGTTTTTGCATGAAAACTCATTCCTGGTGGAACTTCGTAGCAAAGTACAAAGTTCGAATCGGATGGACGAATTAAGTTGAAATAGACAGTTTTTGCATGAAAACTCATTCCTGGTAGAACTTCATAGCAAAGTACAAAGTTCGAATCGGATGGACGAATTAAGTTGAAATAGACAGTTTTTGCATGAAAACTCATTCCTGGTGGAACTTCATAGCAAAGTACAAAGTTCGTATCCGATGGACGAATTAAGTTGAAATAGACAGTTTTTGCATGAAAACTCATTCCTGGTGAAACTTCATAGGAAAGTACAAAGTTCGTTTTGGATGGATCAATTTAGTTGAAATAGACAGTTTTTGCATGAAAACTCATTCCTGGTGGAACTTCATAGCAAAGTACAAAGTTCGTATCGGATGGACGAATTAAGTTGAAATAGACAGTTTTTGCATGAAAACTCATTCCTGGTGGAACTTCGTAGCAAAGTACAAAGTTCGAATCGGATGGACGAATTAAGTTGAAATAGACAGTTTTTGCATGAAAACTCATTCCTGGTGGAACTTCGTAGCAAAGTACAAAGTTCGAATCGGATGGACGAATTAAGTTGAAATAGACAGTTTTTGCATGAAAACTCATTCCTGGTGGAACTTCATAGCAAAGTACAAAGTTCGTATCGGATGGACGAATTAAGTTGAAATAGACAGTTTTTGCATGAAAACTCATTCCTGGTGGAACTTCGTAGCAAAGTACAAAGTTCGTTTTGGATGGATCAATTTAGTTGAAATAGACAGTTTTTGCATGAAAACTCATTCCTGGTGGAACTTCATAGCAAAGTACAAAGTTCGTTTTGGATGGATCAATTTAGTTGAAATAGACAGTTTTTGCATGAAAGCTCATTCCTGGTAGAACTTCATAGCAAAGTACAAAGTTCGTTTTGGATGGATCAATTTAGTTGAAATAGACAGTTTTTGCATGAAAGCTCATTCCTGGTGGAACTTCATAGGAAAGTACAAAGTTCGTTTTGGATGGATCAATTTAGTTGAAATAGACAGTTTTTGCATGAAAACTCATTCCTGGTGGAACTTCGTAGCAAAGTACAAAGTTCGAATCGGATGGACGAATTAAGTTGAAATAGACAGTTTTTGCATGAAAACTCATTCCTGGTGGAACTTCATAGCAAAGTACAAAGTTCGTATCGGATGGACGAATTAAGTTGAAATAGACAGTTTTTGCATGAAAACTCATTCCTGGTGGAACTTCGTAGCAAAGTACAAAGTTCGAATCGGATGGACGAATTAAGTTGAAATAGACAGTTTTTGCATGAAAACTCATTCCTGGTGAAACTTCATAGGAAAGTACAAAGTTCGTTTTGGATGGATCAATTTAGTTGAAATAGACAGTTTTTGCATGAAAACTCATTCCTGGTGGAACTTCATAGCAAAGTACAAAGTTCGAATCGGATGGACGAATTAAGTTGAAATAGACAGTTTTTGCATGAAAACTCATTCCTGGTGGAACTTCATAGCAAAGTACAAAGTTCGTATCGGATGGACGAATTAAGTTGAAGTAGACAGTTTTTGCATGAAAACTCATTCCTGGTGAAACTTCATAGGAAAGTACAAAGTTCGTTTTGGATGGATCAATTTAGTTGAAATAGACAGTTTTTGCATGAAAACTCATTCCTGGTGGAACTTCATAGCAAAGTACAAAGTTCGTATCGGATGGACGAATTAAGTTGAAATAGACAGTTTTTGCATGAAAACTCATTCCTGGTGGAACTTCGTAGCAAAGTACAAAGTTCGAATCGGATGGACGAATTAAGTTGAAATAGACAGTTTTTGCATGAAAACTCATTCCTGGTGGAACTTCATAGCAAAGTACAAAGTTCGTTTTGGATGGACGAATTAAGTTGAAATAGACAGTTTTTGCATGAAAACTCATTCCTGGTGGAACTTCGTAGCAAAGTACAAAGTTCGAATCGGATGGACGAATTAAGTTGAAATAGACAGTTTTTGCATGAAAACTCATTCCTGGTGGAACTTCATAGCAAAGTACAAAGTTCGTATCGGATGGACGAATTAAGTTGAAATAGACAGTTTTTGCATGAAAACTCATTCCTGGTGGAACTTCATAGCAAAGTACAAAGTTCGTTTTGGATGGATCAATTTAGTTGAAATAGACAGTTTTTGCATGAAAACTCATTCCTGGTGAAACTTCATAGCAAAGTACAAAGTTCGTTTTGGATGGACAAAGTTAGTTGAAATAGACAGTTTTTGCATGAAAACTCATTCCTGGTGGAACTTCATAGCAAAGTACAAAGTTCGTTTTGGATGGATCAATTTAGTTGAAATAGACAGTTTTTGCATGAAAACTCATTCCTGGTGGAACTTCATAGCAAAGTACAAAGTTCGTTTTGGATGGACAAAGTTAGTTGAAATAGACAGTTTTTGCATGAAAACTCATTCCTGGTGGAACTTCATAGCAAAGTACAAAGTTCGTTTTGGATGGATCAATTTAGTTGAAATAGACAGTTTTTGCATGAAAACTCATTCCTGGTGAAACTTCATAGGAAAGTACAAAGTTCGTTTTGGATGGATCAATTTAGTTGAAATAGACAGTTTTTGCATGAAAACTCATTCCTGGTGGAACTTCAAAGCAAAGTACAAAGTTCGAATCGGATGGACGAATTAAGTTGAAATAGACAGTTTTTGCATGAAAACTCATTCCTGGTGGAACTTCATAGCAAAGTACAAAGTTCGTATCGGATGGACGAATTAAGTTGAAATAGACAGTTTTTGCATGAAAACTCATTCCTGGTGGAACTTCGTAGCAAAGTACAAAGTTCGAATCGGATGGACGAATTAAGTTGAAATAGACAGTTTTTGCATGAAAACTCATTCCTGGTGGAACTTCATAGCAAAGTACAAAGTTCGTATCGGATGGACGAATTAAGTTGAAATAGACAGTTTTTGCATGAAAACTCATTCCTGGTGGAACTTCGTAGCAAAGTACAAAGTTCGAATCGGATGGACGAATTAAGTTGAAATAGACAGTTTTTGCATGAAAACTCATTCCTGGTGAAACTTCATAGGAAAGTACAAAGTTCGTTTTGGATGCATCAATTTAGTTGAAATAGACAGTTTTTGCATGAAAACTCATTCCTGGTGGAACTTCAAAGCAAAGTACAAAGTTCGAATCGGATGGACGAATTAAGTTGAAATAGACAGTTTTTGCATGAAAACTCATTCCTGGTGGAACTTCATAGCAAAGTACAAAGTTCGTATCGGATGGACGAATTAAGTTGAAATAGACAGTTTTTGCATGAAAACTCATTCCTGGTGGAACTTCGTAGCAAAGTACAAAGTTCGAATCGGATGGACGAATTAAGTTGAAATAGACAGTTTTTGCATGAAAACTCATTCCTGGTGAAACTTCATAGGAAAGTACAAAGTTCGTTTTGGATGGATCAATTTAGTTGAAATAGACAGTTTTTGCATGAAAACTCATTCCTGGTGAAACTTCATAGGAAAGTACAAAGTTCGTTTTGGATGGATCAATTTAGTTGAAATAGACAGTTTTTGCATGAAAACTCATTCCTGGTGGAACTTCATAGCAAAGTACAAAGTTCGAATCGGATGGACGAATTAAGTTGAAATAGACAGTTTTTGCATGAAAACTCATTCCTGGTGGAACTTCATAGCAAAGTACAAAGTTCGTATCGGATGGACGAATTAAGTTGAAATAGACAGTTTTTGCATGAAAACTCATTCCTGGTGGAACTTCGTAGCAAAGTACAAAGTTCGAATCGGATGGACGAATTAAGTTGAAATAGACAGTTTTTGCATGAAAACTCATTCCTGGTGAAACTTCATAGGAAAGTACAAAGTTCGTTTTGGATGGATCAATTTAGTTGAAATAGACAGTTTTTGCATGAAAACTCATTCCTGGTGGAACTTCATAGCAAAGTACAAAGTTCGTATCGGATGGACGAATTAAGTTGAAATAGACAGTTTTTGCATGAAAACTCATTCCTGGTGGAACTTCGTAGCAAAGTACAAAGTTCGAATCGGATGGACGAATTAAGTTGAAATAGACAGTTTTTGCATGAAAACTCATTCCTGGTGAAACTTCATAGGAAAGTACAAAGTTCGTTCTGGATGGATCAATTTAGTTGAAATAGACAGTTTTTGCATGAAAACTCATACCTGGTGGAACTTCGTAGCAAAGTACAAAGTTCGAATCGGATGGACGAATTAAGTTGAAATAGACAGTTTTTGCATGAAAACTCATTCCTGGTGAAACTTCATAGGAAAGTACAAAGTTCGTTTTGGATGGATCAATTTAGTTGAAATAGACAGTTTTTGCATGAAAACTCATTCCTGGTGGAACTTCGTAGCAAAGTACAAAGTTCGAATCGGATGGACGAATTAAGTTGAAATAGACAGTTTTTGCATGAAAACTCATTCCTGGTGAAACTTCATAGGAAAGTACAAAGTTCGTTTTGGATGGATCAATTTAGTTGAAATAGACAGTTTTTGCATGAAAACTCATACCTGGTGGAACTTCGTAGCAAAGTACAAAGTTCGTATCGGATGGACGAATTAAGTTGAAATAGACAGTTTTTGCATGAAAACTCATTCCTGGTGAAACTTCATAGGAAAGTACAAAGTTCGTTTTGGATGGATCAATTTAGTTGAAATAGACAGTTTTTGCATGAAAACTCATTCCTGGTGGAACTTCGTAGCAAAGTACAAAGTTCGAATCGGATGGACGAATTAAGTTGAAATAGACAGTTTTTGCATGAAAACTCATTCCTGGTGGAACTTCAAAGCAAAGTACAAAGTTCGAATCGGATGGATGAATTTAGTTGAAATAGACAGTTTTTGTATGAAAACTCATTCCTGGTGGAACTTCATAGCAAAGTACAAAGTTCGTATCGGATGGACGAATTAAGTTGAAATAGACAGTTTTTGCATGAAAACTCATTCCTGGTGGAACTTCAAAGCAAAGTACAAAGTTCGTTTTGGATGGATCAATTTAGTTGAAATAGACAGTTTTTGCATGAAAACTCATTCCTGGTGGAACTTCATAGCAAAGTACAAAGTTCGAATCGGATGGATGAATTTAGTTGAAATAGACAGTTTTTGTATGAAAACTCATTCCTGGTGGAACTTCATAGCAAAGTACAAAGTTCGTATCGGATGGACGAATTAAGTTGAAATAGACAGTTTTTGCATGAAAACTCATTCCTGGTGGAACTTCAAAGCAAAGTACAAAGTTCGAATCGGATGGATGAATTTAGTTGAAATAGACAGTTTTTGTATGAAAACTCATTCCTGGTGGAACTTCATAGCAAAGTACAAAGTTCGTATCGGATGGACGAATTAAGTTGAAATAGACAGTTTTTGCATGAAAACTCATTCCTGGTGGAACTTCAAAGCAAAGTACAAAGTTCGTATCGGATGGACGAATTAAGTTGAAATAGACAGTTTTTGCATGAAAACTCATTCCTGGTGGAACTTCGTAGCAAAGTACAAAGTTCGAATCGGATGGACGAATTAAGTTGAAATAGACAGTTTTTGCATGAAAACTCATTCCTGGTGAAACTTCAAAGCAAAGTACAAAGTTCGTTTTGGATGGATCAATTTAGTTGAAATAGACAGTTTTTGCATGAAAAACTCATTCCTGGTGGAACTTCATAGCAAAGTACAAAGTTCGTTTTGGATGGATCAATTTAGTTGAAATAGACAGTTTTTGCATGAAAACTCATTCCTGGTAGAACTTCATAGCAAAGTACAAAGTTCGAATCGGATGGACGAATTTGGTTGAAATAGACAGTTTTTGCATGAAAACTCATTCCTGGTAGAAATTCATAGCAAAGTACAAAGTTCGAATCGGATGGATGAATTAAGTTGAAATAGACAGTTTTTGCATGAAAACTCATTCCTGGTGGAACTTCAAAGCAAAGTACAAAGTTCGAATCGGATGGACGAATTAAGTTGAAATAGACAGTTTTTGCATGAAAACTCATTCCTGTTGAAACTTCATAGCAAAGTACAAAGTTCGTATCGGATGGACGAATTAAGTTGAAATAGACAGTTTTTGCATGAAAACTCATTCCTGGTGGAACTTCAAAGCAAAGTACAAAGTTCGTTTTGGATGGATCAATTTAGTTGAAATAGACAGTTTTTGCATGAAAACTCATTCCTGGTGGAACTTCATAGCAAAGTACAAAGTTCGTTTTGGATGGATCAATTTAGTTGAAATAGACAGTTTTTGCATGAAAACTCATTCCTGGTGGAACTTCATAGCAAAGTACAAAGTTCGTTTTGGATGGATCAATTTAGTTGAAATAGACAGTTTTTGCATGAAAACTCATTCCTGGTAGAACTTCATAGCAAAGTACAAAGTTCGTATCGGATGGACGAATTAAGTTGAAATAGACAGTTTTTGCATGAAAACTCATTCCTGGTGGAACTTCGTAGCAAAGTACAAAGTTCGTTTTGGATGGATCAATTTAGTTGAAATAGACAGTTTTTGCATGAAAACTCATTCCTGGTGGAACTTCATAGCAAAGTACAAAGTTCGTATCGGATGGACGAATTAAGTTGAAATAGACAGTTTTTGCATGAAAACTCATTCCTGGTGGAACTTCATAGCAAAGTACAAAGTTCGTATCGGATGGACGAATTAAGTTGAAATAGACAGTTTTTGCATGAAAACTCATTCCTGTTGAAACTTCATAGCAAAGTACAAAGTTCGTTTTGGATGGATCAATTTAGTTGAAATAGACAGTTTTTGCATGAAAACTCATTCCTGGTGAAACTTCATAGGAAAGTACAAAGTTCGGTTTGGATGGATCAATTAAGTTGAAATAGACAGTTTTTGCATGAAAACTCATTCCTGGTGGAACTTCAAAGCAAAGTACAAAGTTCGAATCGGATGGATGAATTTAGTTGAAATAGACAGTTTTTGTATGAAAACTCATTCCTGGTGGAACTTCATAGCAAAGTACAAAGTTCGTATCGGATGGACGAATTAAGTTGAAATAGACAGTTTTTGCATGAAAACTCATTCCTGGTGGAACTTCATAGCAAAGTACAAAGTTCGTATCGGATGGATCAATTTAGTTGAAATAGACAGTTTTTGCATGAAAACTCATTCCTGGTGGAACTTCATAGCAAAGTACAAAGTTCGTATCGGATGGATCAATTTAGTTGAAATAGACAGTTTTTGCATGAAAACTCATTCCTGTTGAAACTTCATAGCAAAGTACAAAGTTCGTTTTGGATGGATCAATTTAGTTGAAAAAGACAGTTTTTGCATGAAAACTCATTCCTGGTGGAACTTCAAAGCAAAGTACAAAGTTCGAATCGGATGGACGAATTAAGTTGAAATAGACAGTTTTTGCATGAAAACTCATTCCTGTTGAAACTTCATTGCAAAGTACAAAGTTCGTATCGGATGGACGAATTAAGTTGAAATAGACAGTTTTTGCATGAAAACTCATTCCTGGTGAAACTTCATAGGAAAGTACAAAGTTCGTATCGGATGGACGAATTAAGTTGAAATAGACAGTTTTTGCATGAAAACTCATTCCTGGTAGAACTTCATAGCAAAGTACAAAGTTCGAATCGGATGGACGAATCAAGTTGAAATAGACAGTTTTTGCATGAAAACTCATTCCTGGTAGAACTTCATAGCAAAGTACAAAGTTCGTTTTGGATGGACGAATTAAGTTGAAATAGACAGTTTTTGCATGAAAACTCATTCCTGGTAGAACTTCATAGCAAAGTACAAAGTTCGTTTTGGATGGATCAATTTAGTTGAAATAGACAGTTTTTGCATGAAAACTCATTCCTGGTAGAACTTCATAGCAAAGTACAAAGTTCGTTTTGGATGGACGAATTAAGTTGAAATAGACAGTTTTTGCATGAAAACTCATTCCTGGTAGAACTTCATAGCAAAGTACAAAGTTCGTTTTGGATGGACGAATTAAGTTGAAATAGACAGTTTTTGCATGAAAACTCATTCCTGGTAGAACTTCATAGCAAAGTACAAAGTTCGTTTTGGATGGACGAATTAAGTTGAAATAGACAGTTTTTGCATGAAAACTCATTCCTGGTAGAACTTCATAGCAAAGTACAAAGTTCGTTTTGGATGGATCAATTTAGTTGAAATAGACAGTTTTTGCATGAAAACTCATTCCTGGTAGAACTTCATAGCAAAGTACAAAGTTCGTTTTGGATGGACGAATTAAGTTGAAATAGACAGTTTTTGCATGAAAACTCATTCCTGGTAGAACTTCATAGCAAAGTACAAAGTTCGAATCGGATGGACGAATTAAGTTGAAATAGACAGTTTTTGCATGAAAACTCATTCCTGGTAGAACTTCATAGCAAAGTACAAAGTTCGTTTTGGATGGACGAATTAAGTTGAAATAGACAGTTTTTGCATGAAAACTCATTCCTGGTAGAACTTCATAGCAAAGTACAAAGTTCGTTTTGGATGGATCAATTTAGTTGAAATAGACAGTTTTTGCATGAAAACTCATTCCTGGTAGAACTTCATAGCAAAGTACAAAGTTCGTTTTGGATGGACAAAGTTAGTTGAAATAGACAGTTTTTGCATGAAAACTCATTCCTGGTAGAACTTCATAGCAAAGTACAAAGTTCGTTTTGGATGGACGAATTAAGTTGAAATAGACAGTTTTTGCATGAAAACTCATTCCTGGTAGAACTTCATAGCAAAGTACAAAGTTCGTTTTGGATGGACGAATTAAGTTGAAATAGACAGTTTTTGCATGAAAACTCATTCCTGGTAGAACTTCATAGCAAAGTACAAAGTTCGTTTTGGATGGACGAATTAAGTTGAAATAGACAGTTTTTGCATGAAAACTCATTCCTGGTAGAACTTCATAGCAAAGTACAAAGTTCGAATCGGATGGACGAATTAAGTTGAAATAGACAGTTTTTGCATGAAAACTCATTCCTGGTAGAACTTCATAGCAAAGTACAAAGTTCGTTTTGGATGGACGAATTAAGTTGAAATAGACAGTTTTTGCATGAAAACTCATTCCTGGTAGAACTTCATAGCAAAGTACAAAGTTCGTTTTGGATGGATCAATTTAGTTGAAATAGACAGTTTTTGCATGAAAACTCATTCCTGGTAGAACTTCATAGCAAAGTACAAAGTTCGTTTTGGATGGACGAATTAAGTTGAAATAGACAGTTTTTGCATGAAAACTCATTCCTGGTAGAACTTCATAGCAAAGTACAAAGTTCATTTTGGATGGACGAATTAAGTTGAAATAGACAGTTTTTGCATGAAAACTCATTCCTGGTAGAACTTCATAGCAAAGTACAAAGTACGTTTTGGATGGACGAATTAAGTTGAAATAGACAGTTTTTGCATGAAAACTCATTCCTGGTAGAACTTCATAGCAAAGTACAAAGTTCGTTTTGGATGGATCAATTTAGTTGAAATAGACAGTTTTTGCATGAAAACTCATTCCTGGTAGAACTTCATAGCAAAGTACAAAGTTCATTTTGGATGGACGAATTAAGTTGAAATAGACAGTTTTTGCATGAAAACTCATTCCTGGTAGAACTTCATAGCAAAGTACAAAGTTCGTTTTGGATGGATCAATTTAGTTGAAATAGACAGTTTTTGCATGAAAACTCATTCCTGGTAGAACTTCATAGCAAAGTACAAAGTTCGAATCGGATGGACGAATTAAGTTGAAATAGACAGTTTTTGCATGAAAACTCATTCATGGTAGAACTTCATAGCAAAGTACAAAGTTCGTTTTGGATGGACGAATTAAGTTGAAATAGACAGTTTTTGCATGAAAACTCATTCCTGGTAGAACTTCATAGCAAAGTACAAAGTTCGTTTTGGATGGATCAATTTAGTTGAAATAGACAGTTTTTGCATGAAAACTCATTCCTGGTAGAACTTCATAGCAAAGTACAAAGTACGTTTTGGATGGACGAATTAAGTTGAAATAGACAGTTTTTGCATGAAAACTCATTCCTGGTAGAACTTCATAGCAAAGTACAAAGTTCGTTTTGGATGGATCAATTTAGTTGAAATAGACAGTTTTTGCATGAAAACTCATTCCTGGTAGAACTTCATAGCAAAGTACAAAGTTCATTTTGGATGGACGAATTAAGTTGAAATAGACAGTTTTTGCATGAAAACTCATTCCTGGTAGAACTTCATAGCAAAGTACAAAGTACGTTTTGGATGGACGAATTAAGTTGAAATAGACAGTTTTTGCATGAAAACTCATTCCTGGTAGAACTTCATAGCAAAGTACAAAGTTCGTTTTGGATGGATCAATTTAGTTGAAATAGACAGTTTTTGCATGAAAACTCATTCCTGGTAGAACTTCATAGCAAAGTACAAAGTTCGTTTTGGATGGATCAATTTAGTTGAAATAGACAGTTTTTGCATGAAAACTCATTCCTGGTAGAACTTCATAGCAAAGTACAAAGTACGTTTTGGATGGACGAATTAAGTTGAAATAGACAGTTTTTGCATGAAAACTCATTCCTGGTAGAACTTCATAGCAAAGTACAAAGTTCGTTTTGGATGGATCAATTTAGTTGAAATAGACAGTTTTTGCATGAAAACTCATTCCTGGTAGAACTTCATAGCAAAGTACAAAGTTCGTTTTGGATGGATCAATTTAGTTGAAATAGACAGTTTTTGCATGAAAACTCATTCCTGGTAGAACTTCATAGCAAAGTACAAAGTTCGTTTTGGATGGATCAATTTAGTTGAAATAGACAGTTTTTGCATGAAAACTCATTCCTGGTAGAACTTCATAGCAAAGTACAAAGTACGTTTTGGATGGACGAATTAAGTTGAAATAGACAGTTTTTGCATGAAAACTCATTCCTGGTAGAACTTCATAGCAAAGTACAAAGTTCGTTTTGGATGGATCAATTTAGTTGAAATAGACAGTTTTTGCATGAAAACTCATTCCTGGTAGAACTTCATAGCAAAGTACAAAGTTCGTTTTGGATGGATCAATTTAGTTGAAATAGACAGTTTTTGCATGAAAACTCATTCCTGGTAGAACTTCATAGCAAAGTACAAAGTACGTTTTGGATGGACGAATTAAGTTGAAATAGACAGTTTTTGCATGAAAACTCATTCCTGGTAGAACTTCATAGCAAAGTACAAAGTTCGTTTTGGATGGATCAATTTAGTTGAAATAGACAGTTTTTGCATGAAAACTCATTCCTGGTAGAACTTCATAGCAAAGTACAAAGTTCATTTTGGATGGACGAATTAAGTTGAAATAGACAGTTTTTGCATGAAAACTCATTCCTGGTAGAACTTCATAGCAAAGTACAAAGTACGTTTTGGATGGACGAATTAAGTTGAAATAGACAGTTTTTGCATGAAAACTCATTCCTGGTAGAACTTCATAGCAAAGTACAAAGTTCGTTTTGGATGGATCAATTTAGTTGAAATAGACAGTTTTTGCATGAAAACTCATTCCTGGTAGAACTTCATAGCAAAGTACAAAGTTCGTTTTGGATGGATCAATTTAGTTGAAATAGACAGTTTTTGCATGAAAACTCATTCCTGGTAGAACTTCATAGCAAAGTACAAAGTACGTTTTGGATGGACGAATTAAGTTGAAATAGACAGTTTTTGCATGAAAACTCATTCCTGGTAGAACTTCATAGCAAAGTACAAAGTTCGTTTTGGATGGATCAATTTAGTTGAAATAGACAGTTTTTGCATGAAAACTCATTCCTGGTAGAACTTCATAGCAAAGTACAAAGTTCGTTTTGGATGGATCAATTTAGTTGAAATAGACAGTTTTTGCATGAAAACTCATTCCTGGTAGAACTTCATAGCAAAGTACAAAGTTCGTTTTGGATGGATCAATTTAGTTGAAATAGACAGTTTTTGCATGAAAACTCATTCCTGGTAGAACTTCATAGCAAAGTACAAAGTTCGTTTTGGATGGATCAATTTAGTTGAAATAGACAGTTTTTGCATGAAAACTCATTCCTGGTGGAACTTCATAGCAAAGTACAAAGTTCGTTTTGGATGGATCAATTTAGTTGAAATAGACAGTTTTTGCATGAAAACTCATTCCTGGTGGAACTTCATAGCAAAGTACAAAGTTCGTTTTGGATGGATCAGTTTAGTTGAAATAGACAGTTTTTGCATGAAAACTCATTCCTGGTAGAACTTCATAGCAAAGTACAAAGTTCGTATCGGATGGATCAATTTAGTTGAAATAGACAGTTTTTGCATGAAAACTCATTCCTGGTAGAACTTCATAGCAAAGTACAAAGTTCGTATCGGATGGATCAATTTAGTTGAAATAGACAGTTTTTGCATGAAAACTCATTCCTGGTGGAACTTCATAGCAAAGTACAAAGTTCGTTTTGGATGGATCAATTTAGTTGAAATAGACAGTTTTTGCATGAAAACTCATTCCTGGTAGAACTTCATAGCAAAGTACAAAGTTCGTTTTGGATGGATCAATTTAGTTGAAATAGACAGTTTTTGCATGAAAACTCATTCCTGGTGGAACTTCATAGCAAAGTACAAAGTTCGTTTTGGATGGATCAATTTAGTTGAAATAGACAGTTTTTGCATGAAAACTCATTCCTGGTAGAACTTCATAGCAAAGTACAAAGTTCGTATCGGATGGATCAATTTAGTTGAAATAGACAGTTTTTGCATGAAAACTCATTCCTGGTAGAACTTCATAGCAAAGTACAAAGTTCGTATCGGATGGATCAATTTAGTTGAAATAGACAGTTTTGCATGAAAACTCATTCCTGGTAGAACTTCATAGCAAAGTACAAAGTTCGTTTTGGATGGATCAATTTAGTTGAAATAGACAGTTTTTGCATGAAAACTCATTCCTGGTGGAACTTCATAGCAAAGTACAAAGTTCGTTTTGGATGGATCAATTTAGTTGAAATAGACAGTTTTTGCATGAAAACTCATTCCTGGTGGAACTTCATAGCAAAGTACAAAGTTCGTTTTGGATGGATCAATTTAGTTGAAATAGACAGTTTTTGCATGAAAACTCATTCCTGGTAGAACTTCATAGCAAAGTACAAAGTTCGTTTTGGATGGATCAATTTAGTTGAAATAGACAGTTTTTGCATGAAAACTCATTCCTGGTGGAACTTCATAGCAAAGTACAAAGTTCGTTTTGGATGGATCAATTTAGTTGAAATAGACAGTTTTTGCATGAAAACTCATTCCTGGTGGAACTTCATAGCAAAGTACAAAGTTCGTATCGGATGGATCAATTTAGTTGAAATAGACAGTTTTTGCATGAAAACTCATTCCTGGTGGAACTTCATAGCAAAGTACAAAGTTCGTTTTGGATGGATCAATTTAGTTGAAATAGACAGTTTTTGCATGAAAACTCATTCCTGGTGGAACTTCATAGCAAAGTACAAAGTTCGTTTTGGATGGATCAATTTAATTGAAATAGACAGTTTTTGCATGAAAACTCATTCCTGGTGGAACTTCATAGCAAAGTACAAAGTTCGTTTTGGATGGATCAATTTAGTTGAAATAGACAGTTTTTGCATGAAAACTCATTCCTGGTAGAACTTCATAGCAAAGTACAAAGTTCATTTTGGATGGACGAATTAAGTTGAAATAGACAGTTTTTGCATGAAAACTCATTCCTGGTAGAACTTCATAGCAAAGTACAAAGTTCGTTTTGGATGGATCAATTTAGTTGAAATAGACAGTTTTTGCATGAAAACTCATTACTGGTAGAACTTCATAGCAAAGTACAAAGTTCGTTTTGGATGGATCAATTTAATTGAAATAGACAGTTTTTGCATGAAAACTCATTCCTGGTGGAACTTCATAGCAAAGTACAAAGTTCGTTTTGGATGGATCAATTTAGTTGAAATAGACAGTTTTTGCATGAAAACTCATTCCTGGTAGAACTTCATAGCAAAGTACAAAGTTCGTTTTGGATGGATCAATTTAGTTGAAATAGACAGTTTTTGCATGAAAACTCATTCCTGGTGGAACTTCATAGCAAAGTACAAAGTTCGTTTTGGATGGATCAATTTAGTTGAAATAGACAGTTTTTGCATGAAAACTCATTCCTGGTAGAACTTCATAGCAAAGTACAAAGTTCGTATCGGATGGATCAATTTAGTTGAAATAGACAGTTTTTGCATGAAAACTCATTCCTGGTAGAACTTCATAGCAAAGTACAAAGTTCGTATCGGATGGATCAATTTAGTTGAAATAGACAGTTTTTGCATGAAAACTCATTCCTGGTAGAACTTCATAGCAAAGTACAAAGTTCGTTTTGGATGGATCAATTTAGTTGAAATAGACAGTTTTTGCATGAAAACTCATTCCTGGTGGAACTTCATAGCAAAGTACAAAGTTCGTTTTGGATGGATCAATTTAGTTGAAATAGACAGTTTTTGCATGAAAACTCATTCCTGGTGGAACTTCATAGCAAAGTACAAAGTTCGTTTTGGATGGATCAATTTAGTTGAAATAGACAGTTTTTGCATGAAAACTCATTCCTGGTGGAACTTCATAGCAAAGTACAAAGTTCGTTTTGGATGGATCAATTTAGTTGAAATAGACAGTTTTTGCATGAAAACTCATTCCTGGTAGAACTTCATAGCAAAGTACAAAGTTCGTTTTGGATGGATCAATTTAGTTGAAATAGACAGTTTTTGCATGAAAACTCATTCCTGGTAGAACTTCATAGCAAAGTACAAAGTTCGTATCGGATGGATCAATTTAGTTGAAATAGACAGTTTTTGCATGAAAACTCATTCCTGGTGGAACTTCATAGCAAAGTACAAAGTTCGTTTTGGATGGATCAATTTAGTTGAAATAGACAGTTTTTGCATGAAAACTCATTCCTGGTGGAACTTCATAGCAAAGTACAAAGTTCGTTTTGGATGGATCAATTTAATTGAAATAGACAGTTTTTGCATGAAAACTCATTCCTGGTGGAACTTCATAGCAAAGTACAAAGTTCGTTTTGGATGGATCAATTTAGTTGAAATAGACAGTTTTTGCATGAAAACTCATTCCTGGTAGAACTTCATAGCAAAGTACAAAGTTCATTTTGGATGGACGAATTAAGTTGAAATAGACAGTTTTTGCATGAAAACTCATTCCTGGTAGAACTTCATAGCAAAGTACAAAGTTCGTTTTGGATGGATCAATTTAGTTGAAATAGACAGTTTTTGCATGAAAACTCATTACTGGTAGAACTTCATAGCAAAGTACAAAGTTCGTTTTGGATGGATCAATTTAATTGAAATAGACAGTTTTTGCATGAAAACTCATTCCTGGTGGAACTTCATAGCAAAGTACAAAGTTCATTTTGGATGGACGAATTAAGTTGAAATAGACAGTTTTTGCATGAAAACTCATTCCTGGTGGAACTTCATAGCAAAGTACAAAGTTCGTTTTGGATGGATCAATTTAGTTGAAATAGACAGTTTTTGCATGAAAACTCATTCCTGGTAGAACTTCATAGCAAAGTACAAAGTTCGTTTTGGATGGACGAATTAAGTTGAAATAGACAGTTTTTGCATGAAAACTCATTCCTGGTGGAACTTCATAGCAAAGTACAAAGTTCGTTTTGGATGGATCAATTTAGTTGAAATAGACAGTTTTTGCATGAAAACTCATTCCTGGTAGAACTTCATAGCAAAGTACAAAGTTCGTTTTGGATGGATCAATTTAGTTGAAATAGACAGTTTTTGCATGAAAACTCATTCCTGGTGGAACTTCATAGCAAAGTACAAAGTTCGTTTTGGATGGATCAATTTAGTTGAAATAGACAGTTTTTGCATGAAAACTCATTCCTGGTAGAACTTCATAGCAAAGTACAAAGTTCGTTTTGGATGGATCAATTTAGTTGAAATAGACAGTTTTTGCATGAAAACTCATTCCTGGTGGAACTTCATAGCAAAGTACAAAGTTCGTTTTGGATGGATCAATTTAGTTGAAATAGACAGTTTTTGCATGAAAACTCATTCCTGGTGGAACTTCATAGCAAAGTACAAAGTTCGTTTTGGATGGATCAATTTAATTGAAATAGACAGTTTTTGCATGAAAACTCATTCCTGGTGGAACTTCATAGCAAAGTACAAAGTTCGTTTTGGATGGATCAATTTAGTTGAAATAGACAGTTTTTGCATGAAAACTCATTCCTGGTGGAACTTCATAGCAAAGTACAAAGTTCGTATCGGATGGATCAATTTAGTTGAAATAGACAGTTTTTGCATGAAAACTCATTCCTGGTGGAACTTCATAGCAAAGTACAAAGTTCGTTTTGGATGGATCAATTTAGTTGAAATAGACAGTTTTTGCATGAAAACTCATTCCTGGTAGAACTTCATAGCAAAGTACAAAGTTCGTTTTGGATGGATCAATTTAGTTGAAATAGACAGTTTTTGCATGAAAACTCATTCCTGGTGGAACTTCATAGCAAAGTACAAAGTTCGTTTTGGATGGATCAATTTAGTTGAAATAGACAGTTTTTGCATGAAAACTCATTCCTGGTGGAACTTCATAGCAAAGTACAAAGTTCGTTTTGGATGGATCAATTTAGTTGAAATAGACAGTTTTTGCATGAAAACTCATTCCTGGTGGAACTTCATAGCAAAGTACAAAGTTCGTTTTGGATGGATCAATTTAGTTGAAATAGACAGTTTTTGCATGAAAACTCATTCCTGGTGAAACTTCATAGCAAAGTACAAAGTTCGTTTTGGATGGATCAATTTAGTTGAAATAGACAGTTTTTGCATGAAAACTCATTCCTGGTGGAACTTCATAGCAAAGTACAAAGTTCGTTTTGGATGGATCAATTTAATTGAAATAGACAGTTTTTGCATGAAAACTCATTCCTGGTGGAACTTCATAGCAAAGTACAAAGTTCGTTTTGGATGGATCAATTTAGTTGAAATAGACAGTTTTTGCATGAAAACTCATTCCTGGTGAAACTTCATAGCAAAGTACAAAGTTCGTTTTGGATGGATCAATTTAGTTGAAATAGACAGTTTTTGCATGAAAACTCATTCCTGGTGAAACTTCATAGCAAAGTACAAAGTTCGTTTTGGATGGATCAATTTAGTTGAAATAGACAGTTTTTGCATGAAAACTCATTCCTGGTGGAACTTCATAGCAAAGTACAAAGTTCGTTTTGGATGGATCAATTTAGTTGAAATAGACAGTTTTTGCATGAAAACTCATTCCTGGTGGAACTTCATAGCAAAGTACAAAGTTCGTTTTGGATGGATCAATTTAGTTGAAATAGACAGTTTTTGCATGAAAACTCATTCCTGGTGGAACTTCATAGCAAAGTACAAAGTTCGTTTTGGATGGATCAATTTAGTTGAAATAGACAGTTTTTGCATGAAAACTCATTCCTGGTGGAACTTCATAGCAAAGTACAAAGTTCGTTTTGGATGGATCAATTTAATTGAAATAGACAGTTTTTGCATGAAAACTCATTCCTGGTGGAACTTCATAGCAAAGTACAAAGTTCGTTTTGGATGGATCAATTTAGTTGAAATAGACAGTTTTTGCATGAAAACTCATTCCTGGTAGAACTTCATAGCAAAGTACAAAGTTCGTTTTGGATGGATCAATTTAGTTGAAATAGACAGTTTTTGCATGAAAACTCATTCCTGGTGGAACTTCATAGCAAAGTACAAAGTTCGTTTTGGATGGATCAATTTAGTTGAAATAGACAGTTTTTGCATGAAAACTCATTCCTGGTGGAACTTCATAGCAAAGTACAAAGTTCGTTTTGGATGGATCAATTTAATTGAAATAGACAGTTTTTGCATGAAAACTCATTCCTGGTGGAACTTCATAGCAAAGTACAAAGTTCGTATCGGATGGATCAATTTAGTTGAAATAGACAGTTTTTGCATGAAAACTCATTCCTGGTAGAACTTCATAGCAAAGTACAAAGTTCGTATCGGATGGATCAATTTAGTTGAAATAGACAGTTTTGCATGAAAACTCATTCCTGGTAGAACTTCATAGCAAAGTACAAAGTTCGTTTTGGATGGATCAATTTAGTTGAAATAGACAGTTTTTGCATGAAAACTCATTCCTGGTGGAACTTCATAGCAAAGTACAAAGTTCGTTTTGGATGGATCAATTTAATTGAAATAGACAGTTTTTGCATGAAAACTCATTCCTGGTGGAACTTCATAGCAAAGTACAAAGTTCGTATCGGATGGATCAATTTAGTTGAAATAGACAGTTTTTGCATGAAAACTCATTCCTGGTAGAACTTCATAGCAAAGTACAAAGTTCGTTTTGGATGGATCAATTTAGTTGAAATAGACAGTTTTTGCATGAAAACTCATTCCTGGTGGAACTTCATAGCAAAGTACAAAGTTCGTTTTGGATGGATCAATTTAGTTGAAATAGACAGTTTTTGCATGAAAACTCATTCCTGGTAGAACTTCATAGCAAAGTACAAAGTTCGTTTTGGATGGATCAATTTAGTTGAAATAGACAGTTTTTGCATGAAAACTCATTCCTGGTGGAACTTCATAGCAAAGTACAAAGTTCGTTTTGGATGGATCAATTTAGTTGAAATAGACAGTTTTTGCATGAAAACTCATTCCTGGTAGAACTTCATAGCAAAGTACAAAGTTCGTATCGGATGGATCAATTTAGTTGAAATAGACAGTTTTTGCATGAAAACTCATTCCTGGTAGAACTTCATAGCAAAGTACAAAGTTCGTTTTGGATGGATCAATTTAGTTGAAATAGACAGTTTTTGCATGAAAACTCATTCCTGGTAGAACTTCATAGCAAAGTACAAAGTTCGTTTTGGATGGATCAATTTAGTTGAAATAGACAGTTTTTGCATGAAAACTCATTCCTGGTGGAACTTCATAGCAAAGTACAAAGTTCGTTTTGGATGGATCAATTTAGTTGAAATAGACAGTTTTTGCATGAAAACTCATTCCTGGTGGAACTTCATAGCAAAGTACAAAGTTCGTTTTGGATGGATAAAGTTAGTTGAAATAGACAGTTTTTGCATGAAAACTCATTCGTGGTAGAACTTCATAGCAAAGTACAAAGTTCATTTTGGATGGATCAATTTAGTTGAAATAGACAGTTTTTGCATGAAAACTCATTCCTGGTGGAACTTCATAGCAAAGTACAAAGTTCGTTTTGGATGGATCAATTTAGTTGAAATAGACAGTTTTTGCATGAAAACTCATTCCTGTTAGAACTTCATAGGAAAGTACAAAGTTCGTTTTGGATGGATCAATTTAGTTGAAATAGACAGTTTTTGCATGAAAACTCATTCCTGGTAGAACTTCATAGCAAAGTACAAAGTTCGTTTTGGATGGATCAATTTAGTTGAAATAGACAGTTTTTGCATGAAAACTCATTCCTGGTAGAACTTCATAGCAAAGTACAAAGTTCGTATCGGATGGATCAATTTAGTTGAAATAGACAGTTTTTGCATAAAAACTCATTCCTGGTAGAACTTCATAGCAAAGTACAAAGTTCGTATCGGA
Source organism: Anopheles moucheti (assembly GCF_943734755.1). Taxonomy (NCBI): domain Eukaryota; kingdom Metazoa; phylum Arthropoda; class Insecta; order Diptera; family Culicidae; genus Anopheles; species Anopheles moucheti. Next base: position 146,701 of record NW_026453665.1, read on the forward strand.
TGGATCAATTTAGTTGAAATAGACAGTTTTTGCATGAAAACTCATTCCTGGTAGAACTTCATAGCAAAGTACAAAGTTCGTTTTGGATGGATCAATTTAGTTGAAATAGACAGTTTTTGCATGAAAACTCATTCCTGGTGGAACTTCATAGCAAAGTACAAAGTTCGTTTTGGATGGATCAATTTAGTTGAAATAGACAGTTTTTGCATGAAAACTCATTCCTGTTAGAACTTCATAGGAAAGTACAAAATTCGTTTTGGATGGATCAATTTAGTTGAAATAGACAGTTTTTGCATGAAAACTCATTCCTGGTGGAACTTCATAGCAAAGTACAAAGTTCGTTTTGGATGGATCAATTTAGTTGAAATAGACAGTTTTTGCATGAAAACTCATTCCTGTTAGAACTTCATAGGAAAGTACAAAGTTCGTTTTGGATGGATCAATTTAGTTGAAATAGACAGTTTTTGCATGAAAACTCATTCCTGGTAGAACTTCATAGCAAAGTACAAAGTTCGTATCGGATGGATCAATTTAGTTGAAATAGACAGTTTTTGCATAAAAACTCATTCCTGGTAGAACTTCATAGCACAGTACAAAGTTCGTATCGGATGGATCAATTTAGTTGAAATAGACAGTTTTTGCATGAAAACTCATTCCTGGTAGAACTTCATAGCAAAGTACAAAGTTCGTTTTGGATGGATCAATTTAGTTGAAATAGACAGTTTTTGCATGAAAACTCATTCCTGGTGGAACTTCATAGCAAAGTACAAAGTTCGTTTTGGATGGATCAATTTAGTTGAAATAGACAGTTTTTGCATGAAAACTCATTCCTGGTGGAACTTCATAGCAAAGTACAAAGTTCGTTTTGGATGGATCAATTTAGTTGAAATAGACAGTTTTTGCATGAAAACTCATTCCTGGTAGAACTTCATAGCAAAGTACAAAGTTCGTTTTGGATGGATCAATTTAGTTGAAATAGACAGTTTTTGCATGAAAACTCATTCCTGGTAGAACTTCATAGCAAAGTACAAAGTTCGTATCGGATGGATCAATTTAGTTGAAATAGACAGTTTTTGCATAAAAACTCATTCCTGGTAGAACTTCATAGCAAAGTACAAAGTTCGTATCGGATGGATCAATTTAGTTGAAATAGACAGTTTTTGCATGAAAACTCATTCCTGGTAGAACTTCATAGCAAAGTACAAAGTTCGTTTTGGATGGATCAATTTAGTTGAAATAGACAGTTTTTGCATGAAAACTCATTCCTGGTGGAACTTCATAGCAAAGTACAAAGTTCGTTTTGGATGGATAAAGTTAGTTGAAATAGACAGTTTTTGCATGAAAACTCATTCCTGGTAGAACTTCATAGCAAAGTACAAAGTTCATTTTGGATGGATCAATTTAGTTGAAATAGACAGTTTTTGCATGAAAACTCATTCCTGGTGGAACTTCATAGCAAAGTACAAAGTTCGTTTTGGATGGATCAATTTAGTTGAAATAGACAGTTTTTGCATGAAAACTCATTCCTGGTGGAACTTCATAGCAAAGTACAAAGTTCGTTTTGGATGGATCAATTTAGTTGAAATAGACAGTTTTTGCATGAAAACTCATTCCTGGTAGAACTTCATAGCAAAGTACAAAGTTCATTTTGGATGGATCAATTTAGTTGAAATAGACAGTTTTTGCATGAAAACTCATTCCTGGTGGAACTTCATAGCAAAGTACAAAGTTCGTATCGGATGGATCAATTTAGTTGAAATAGACAGTTTTTGCATAAAAACTCATTCCTGGTAGAACTTCATAGCAAAGTACAAAGTTCGTATCGGATGGATCAATTTAGTTGAAATAGACAGTTTTTGCATGAAAACTCATTCCTGGTAGAACTTCATAGCAAAGTACAAAGTTCGTATCGGATGGATCAATTTAGTTGAAATAGACAGTTTTTGCATGAAAACTCATTCCTGGTAGAACTTCATAGCAAAGTACAAAGTTCGTTTTGGATGGATCAATTTAGTTGAAATAGACAGTTTTTGCATGAAAACTCATTCCTGGTAGAACTTCATAGCAAAGTACAAAGTTCGTTTTGGATGGATCAATTTAGTTGAAATAGACAGTTTTTGCATGAAAACTCATTCCTGGTGAAACTTCCTAGCAAAGTACAAAGTTCGAATCGGATGGACGAATTTAGTTGAAATAGACAGTTTTTGCATGAAAACTCATTCCTGGTGGAACTTCATAGCAAAGTACAAAGTTCATTTTGGATGGATCAATTTAGTTGAAATAGACAGTTTTTGCATAAAAACTCATTCCTGGTAGAACTTCATAGCAAAGTACAAAGTTCGTATCGGATGGATCAATTTAGTTGAAATAGACAGTTTTTGCATAAAAACTCATTCCTGGTAGAACTTCATAGCAAAGTACAAAGTTCGTTTTGGATGGATCAATTTAGTTGAAATAGACAGTTTTTGCATGAAAACTCATTCCTGGTAGAACTTCATAGCAAAGTACAAAGTTCATTTTGGATGGATCAATTTAGTTGAAATAGACAGTTTTTGCATGAAAACTCATTCCTGGTGGAACTTCATAGCAAAGTACAAAGTTCGTATCGGATGGATCAATTTAGTTGAAATAGACAGTTTTTGCATAAAAACTCATTCCTGGTAGAACTTCATAGCAAAGTACAAAGTTCGTATCGGATGGATCAATTTAGTTGAAATAGACAGTTTTTGCATGAAAACTCATTCCTGGTGGAACTTCATAGCAAAGTACAAAGTTCGTTTTGGATGGATCAATTTAGTTGAAATAGACAGTTTTTGCATGAAAACTCATTCCTGGTGGAACTTAATAGCAAAGTACAAAGTTCGAATCGGATGGACGAATTTAGTTGAAATAGACAGTTTTTGCATGAAAACTCATTCCTGGTGGAACTTCATAGCAAAGTACAAAGTTCGTTTTGGATGGATCAATTTAGTTGAAATAGACAGTTTTTGCATGAAAACTCATTCCTGGTGGAACTTCATAGCAAAGTACAAAGTTCGTTTTGGATGGATCAATTTAGTTGAAATAGACAGTTTTTGCATGAAAACTCATTCCTGGTAGAACTTCATAGCAAAGTACAAAGTTCGTTTTGGATGGATAAAGTTAGTTGAAATAGACAGTTTTTGCATGAAAACTCATTCCTGGTGGAACTTCATAGCAAAGTACAAAGTTCGTTTTGGATGGATCAATTTAGTTGAAATAGACAGTTTTTGCATGAAAACTCATTCCTGGTGGAACTTCATAGCAAAGTACAAAGTTCGTTTTGGTTGGATGAATTAAGTTGAAATAGACAGTTTTTGCATGAAAACTCATTCCTGGTGGAACTTCATAGCAAAGTACAAAGTTCGAATCGGATGGACGAATTAAGTTGAAATAGACAGTTTTTGCATGAAAACTCATTCCTGGTGGAACTTCATAGCAAAGTACAAAGTTCGTTTTGGATGGATCAATTTAGTTGAAATAGACAGTTTTTGCATGAAAACTCATTCCTGGTAGAACTTCATAGCAAAGTACAAAGTTCGTTTTGGATGGATAAAGTTAGTTGAAATAGACAGTTTTTGCATGAAAACTCATTCCTGGTAGAACTTCATAGCAAAGTACAAAGTTCGTTTTGGATGGATCAATTTAGTTGAAATAGACAGTTTTTGCATGAAAACTCATTCCTGGTAGAACTTCATAGCAAAGTACAAAGTTCGTTTTGGACGGATCAATTTAGTTGAAATAGACAGTTTTTGCATGAAAACTCATTCCTGGTAGAACTTCATAGCAAAGTACAAAGTTCGTTTTGGACGGATCAATTTAGTTGAAATAGACAGTTTTTGCATGAAAACTCATTCCTGGTGGAACTTCATAGCAAAGTACAAAGTTCGTTTTGGATGGATCAATTTAGTTGAAATAGACAGTTTTTGCATGAAAACTCATTCCTGGTGGAACTTCATAGCAAAGTACAAAGTTCGTTTTGGATGGATCAATTTAGTTGAAATAGACAGTTTTTGCATGAAAACTCATTCCTGGTGGAACTTCATAGCAAAGTACAAAGTTCGTTTTGGATGGATAAAGTTAGTTGAAATAGACAGTTTGTGCATGAAAACTCATTCCTGGTGGAACTTCATAGCAAAGTACAAAGTTCGAATCGGATGGACGAATTTGGTTGAAATAGACAGTTTTTGCATGAAAACTCATTCCTGGTGGAACTTCATAGCAAAGTACAAAGTTCGTTTTGGACGGATCAATTTAGTTGAAATAGACAGTTTTTGCATGAAAACTCATTCCTGGTGGAACTTCATAGCAAAGTACAAAGTTCGTTTTGGATGGATAAAGTTAGTTGAAATAGACAGTTTTTGCATGAAAACTCATTCCTGGTAGAACTTCATAGCAAAGTACAAAGTTCGTTTTGGATGGATCAATTTAGTTGAAATAGACAGTTTTTGCATGAAAACTCATTCCTGGTAGAACTTCATAGCAAAGTACAAAGTTCGTTTTGGACGGATCAATTTAGTTGAAATAGACAGTTTTTGCATGAAAACTCATTCCTGGTAGAACTTCATAGCAAAGTACAAAGTTCGTTTTGGACGGATCAATTTAGTTGAAATAGACAGTTTTTGCATGAAAACTCATTCCTGGTGGAACTTCATAGCAAAGTACAAAGTTCGTTTTGGATGGATAAAGTTAGTTGAAATAGACAGTTTGTGCATGAAAACTCATTCCTGGTGGAACTTCATAGCAAAGTACAAAGTTCGAATCGGATGGACGAATTTGGTTGAAATAGACAGTTTTTGCATGAAAACTCATTCCTGGTGGAACTTCATAGCAAAGTACAAAGTTCGTTTTGGATGGATCAATTTAGTTGAAATAGACAGTTTTTGCATGAAAACTCATTCCTGGTGGAACTTCATAGCAAAGTACAAAGTTCGTTTTGGTTGGATGAATTAAGTTGAAATAGACAGTTTTTGCATGAAAACTCATTCCTGGTGGAACTTCATAGCAAAGTACAAAGTTCGAATCGGATGGACGAATTAAGTTGAAATAGACAGTTTTTGCATGAAAACTCATTCCTGGTGGAACTTCATAGCAAAGTACAAAGTTCGTTTTGGACGGATCAATTTAGTTGAAATAGACAGTTTTTGCATGAAAACTCATTCCTGGTGGAACTTCATAGCAAAGTACAAAGTTCGTATCGGATGGATAAAGTTAGTTGAAATAGACAGTTTTTGCATGAAAACTCATTCCTGGTAGAACTTCATAGCAAAGTACAAAGTTCGTTTTGGATGGATAAAGTTAGTTGAAATAGACAGTTTTTGCATGAAAACTCATTCCTGGTAGAACTTCATAGCAAAGTACAAAGTTCGTTTTGGATGGATCAATTTAGTTGAAATAGACAGTTTTTGCATGAAAACTCATTCCTGGTAGAACTTCATAGCAAAGTACAAAGTTCGTTTTGGATGGATAAAGTTAGTTGAAATAGACAGTTTTTGCATGAAAACTCATTCCTGGTAGAACTTCATAGCAAAGTACAAAGTTCGTTTTGGACGGATCAATTTAGTTGAAATAGACAGTTTTTGCATGAAAACTCATTCCTGGTGGAACTTCATAGCAAAGTACAAAGTTCGTTTTGGATGGATCAATTTAGTTGAAATAGACAGTTTTTGCATGAAAACTCATTCCTGGTGGAACTTCATAGCAAAGTACAAAGTTCGTTTTGGATGGATAAAGTTAGTTGAAATAGACAGTTTTTGCATGAAAACTCATTCCTGGTGGAACTTCATAGCAAAGTACAAAGTTCGTATCGGATGGATCAATTTAGTTGAAATAGACAGTTTTTGCATGAAAACTCATTCCTGGTAGAACTTCATAGCAAAGTACAAAGTTCGAATCGGATGGATGAATTAAGTTGAAATAGACAGTTTTTGCATGAAAACTCATTCCTGGTGGAACTTCATAGCAAAGTACAAAGTTCGTTTTGGACGGATCAATTTAGTTGAAATAGACAGTTTTTGCATGAAAACTCATTCCTGGTGGAACTTCATAGCAAAGTACAAAGTTCGAATCGGATGGATGAATTAAGTTGAAATAGACAGTTTTTGCATGAAAACTCATTCCTGGTGGAACTTCATAGCAAAGTACAAAGTTCGTTTTGGATGGATAAAGTTAGTTGAAATAGACAGTTTTTGCATGAGAACTCATTCCTGGTAGAACTTCATAGCAAAGTACAAAGTTCGAATCGGATGGATGAATTAAGTTGAAATAGACAGTTTTTGCATGAAAACTCATTCCTGGTGGAACTTCATAGCAAAGTACAAAGTTCGTTTTGGATGGATAAAGTTAGTTGAAATAGACAGTTTTTGCATGAAAACTCATTCCTGGTAGAACTTCATAGCAAAGTACAAAGTTCGAATCGGATGGACGAATTAAGTTGAAATAGACAATTTTTGCATGAAAACTCATTCCTGGTGGAACTTCATAGCAAAGTACAAAGTTCGTTTTGGACGGATCAATTTAGTTGAAATAGACAGTTTTTGCATGAAAACTCATTCCTGGTGGAACTTCATAGCAAAGTACAAAGTTCGAATCGGATGGACGAATTAAGTTGAAATAGACAGTTTTTGCATGAAAACTCATTCCTGGTAGAACTTCATAGCAAAGTACAAAGTTCATTTTGGATGGATAAAGTTAGTTGAAATAGACAGTTTTTGCATGAGAACTCATTCCTGGTAGAACTTCATAGCAAAGTACAAAAATCGAATCGGATGGATGAATTAAGTTGAAATAGACAGTTTTTGCATGAAAACTCATTCCTGGTAGAACTTCATAGCAAAGTACAAAGTTCGTTTTGGATGGATAAAGTTAGTTGAAATAGACAGTTTTTGCATGAAAACTCATTCCTGGTGGAACTTCATAGCAAAGTACAAAGTTCGAATCGGATGGACAAATTAAGTTGAAATAGACAGTTTTTGCATGAAAACTCATTCCTGGTAGAACTTCATAGCAAAGTACAAAGTTCATTTTGGATGGATAAAGTTAGTTGAAATAGACAGTTTTTGCATGAGAACTCATTCCTGGTAGAACTTCATAGCAAAGTACAAAGTTCATTTTGGATGGACGAATCAAGTTGAAGTAGACAGTTTTTGCATGAAAACTCATTCCTGGTAGAACTTCATAGCAAAGTACAAAGTTTGTTTTGAATGGATCAATTTAGTTGAAATAGACAGTTTTTGCATGAAAACTCATTCCTGGTGGAACTTCATAGCAAAGAACAAAGTTCGAATCGGATGGACGAATTTGGTTGAAATAGACAGTTTTTGCATGAAAACTCATTCCTGGTAGAACTTCATAGCAAAGTACAAAGTTCGAATCGGATGGATGAATTAAGTTGAAATAGACAGTTTTTGCATGAAAACTCATTCCTGGTGGAACTTCATAGCAAAGTACAAAGTTCGTTTTGGATGGATAAAGTTAGTTGAAATAGACAGTTTTTGCATGAAAACTCATTCCTGGTGGAACTTCATAGCAAAGTACAAAGTTCGAATCGGATGGATGAATTAAGTTGAAATAGACAGTTTTTGCATGAAAACTCATTCCTGGTGGAACTTCATAGCAAAGTACAAAGTTCGTTTTGGATGGATAAAGTTAGTTGAAATAGACAGTTTTTGCATGAAAACTCATTCCTGGTAGAACTTCATAGCAAAGTACAAAGTTTGTTTTGAATGGATCAATTTAGTTGAAATAGACAGTTTTTGCATGAAAACTCATTCCTGGTGGAACTTCATAGCAAAGTACAAAGTTCGTTTTGGATGGACGAATTAAGTTGAAATAGACAGTTTTTGCATGAAAACTCATTCCTGGTGAAACTTCATAGCAAAGTACAAAGTTCGAATCGGATGGATGAATTAAGTTGAAATAGACAGTTTTTGCATGAAAACTCATTCCTGGTGGAACTTCATAGCAAAGTACAAAGTCCGAATCGGATGGACGAATTTGGTTGAAATAGACAGTTTTTGCATGAAAACTCATTCCTGGTAGAACTTCATAGCAAAGTACAAAGTTTGTTTTGAATGGATCAATTTAGTTGAAATAGACAGTTTTTGCATGAAAACTCATTCCTGGTGGAACTTCATAGCAAAGAACAAAGTTCGAATCGGATGGACGAATTTGGTTGAAATAGACAGTTTTTGCATGAAAACTCATTCCTGGTAGAACTTCATAGCAAAGTACAAAGTTCGAATCGGATGGATGAATTAAGTTGAAATAGACAGTTTTTGCATGAAAACTCATTCCTGGTGGAACTTCATAGCAAAGTACAAAGTTCGTTTTGGATGGATAAAGTTAGTTGAAATAGACAGTTTTTGCATGAAAACTCATTCCTGGTGGAACTTCATAGCAAAGTACAAAGTTCGAATCGGATGGATGAATTAAGTTGAAATAGACAGTTTTTGCATGAAAACTCATTCCTGGTGGAACTTCATAGCAAAGTACAAAGTTCGTATCGGATGGATCAATTTAGTTGAAATAGACAGTTTTTGCATGAAAACTCATTCCTGGTGGAACTTCATAGCAAAGTACAAAGTTCGTATCGGATGGATCAATTAAGTTGAAATAGACAGTTTTTGCATGAAAACTCATTCCTGGTGGAACTTCATAGCAAAGTACAAAGTTCGTTTTGGATGGATAAAGTTAGTTGAAATAGACAGTTTTTGCATGAAAACTCATTCCTGGTGGAACTTCATAGCAAAGTACAAAGTTCGAATCGGATGGATGAATTAAGTTGAAATAGACAGTTTTTGCATGAAAACTCATTCCTGGTGGAACTTCATAGCAAAGTACAAAGTTCGTATCGGATGGATCAATTTAGTTGAAATAGACAGTTTTTGCATGAAAACTCATTCCTGGTGGAACTTCATAGCAAAGTACAAAGTTCGTATCGGATGGATCAATTAAGTTGAAATAGACAGTTTTTGCATGAAAACTCATTCCTGGTGGAACTTCATAGCAAAGTACAAAGTTCGAATCGGATGGACGAATTAAGTTGAAATAGACAGTTTTTGCATAAAAACTCATTCCTGGTAGAACTTCATAGCAGAGTACAAAGTTCGTTTTGGATGGATCAATTTAGTTGAAATAGACAGTTTTTGCATAAAAACTCATTCCTGGTGGAACTTCATAGCAAAGTACAAAGTTCGTTTTGGATGGATCAATTTAGTTGAAATAGACAGTTTTTGCATGAAAACTCATTCCTGGTGGAACTTCATAGCAAAGTACAAAGTTCGTTTTGGATGGATCAATTTAGTTGAAAAAGACAGTTTTTGCATGAAAACTCATTCCTGGTGGAACTTCATAGCAAAGTACAAAGTTCGAATCGGATGGACGAATTAAGTTGAAATAGACAGTTTTTGCATGAAAACTCATTCCTGGTGGAACTTCATAGCAAAGTACAAAGTTTGTTTTGGATGGATCAATTTAGTTGAAATAGACAGTTTTTGCATGAAAACTCATTCCTGGTGGAACTTCATAGCAAAGTACAAAGTTCGTTTTGGATGGACGAATTAAGTTGAAATAGACAGTTTTTGTATGAAAACTCATTCCTGGTGGAACTTCATAGCAAAGTACAAAGTTCGTTTTGGATGGACAAAGTTAGTTGAAATAGACAGTTTTTGTATGAAAACTCATTCCTGGTAGAACTTCATAGCAAAGTACAAAGTTCGTTTTGGATGGATCAATTTAGTTGAAAAAGACAGTTTTTGCATGAAAACTCATTCCTGGTGGAACTTCATAGCAAAGTACAAAGTTCGAATCGGATGGACGAATTAAGTTGAAAAAGACAGTTTTTGCATGAAAACTCATTCCTGGTGGAACTTCATAGCAAAGTACAAAGTTTGTTTTGGATGGATCAATTTAGTTGAAATAGACAGTTTTTGCATGAAAACTCATTCCTGGTGGAACTTCATAGCAAAGTACAAAGTTCGTTTTGGATGGATCAATTTAGTTGAAATAGACAGTTTTTGCATGAAAACTCATTCCTGGTAGAACTTCATAGCAAAGTACAAAGTTCGCTTTGGGTGGATCAATTTAGTTGAAATAGACAGTTTTTGCATGAAAACTCATTCCTGGTAGAACTTCATAGCAAAGTACAAAGTTCGTTTTGGATGGATCAATTTAGTTGAAATAGACAGTTTTTGTATGAAAACTCATTCCTGGTAGAACTTCATAGCAAAGTACAAAGTTCGTATCGGATGGATCAATTTAGTTGAAATAGACAGTTTTTGCATGAAAACTCATTCTTGGTGGAACTTCATAGCAAAGTACAAAGTTCGTATCGGATGGATCAATTTAGTTGAAATAGACAGTTTTTGCATGAAAACTCATTCCTGGTAGAACTTCATAGCAAAGTACAAAGTTCGCTTTGGATGGATCAATTTAGTTGAAATAGACAGTTTTTGCATGAAAACTCATTCCTGGTAGAACTTCATAGCAAAGTACAAAGTTCGTATCGGATGGATCAATTTAGTTGAAATAGACAGTTTTTGCATGAAAACTCATTCCTGGTAGAACTTCATAGCAAAGTACAAAGTTCGCTTTGGATGGATCAATTTAGTTGAAATAGACAGTTTTTGCATGAAAACTCATTCCTGGTAGAACTTCATAGCAAAGTACAAAGTTCGTATCGGATGGATCAATTTAGTTGAAATAGACAGTTTTTGCATGAAAACTCATTCCTGGTAGAACTTCATAGCAAAGTACAAAGTTCGCTTTGGGTGGATCAATTTAGTTGAAATAGACAGTTTTTGCATGAAAACTCATTCCTGGTAGAACTTCATAGCAAAGTACAAAGTTCGTATCGGATGGATCAATTTAGTTGAAATAGACAGTTTTTGCATGAAAACTCATTCCTGGTGGAACTTCATAGCAAAGTACAAAGTTCGTTTTGGATGGATCAATTTAGTTGAAATAGACAGTTTTTGCATGAAAACTCATTCCTGGTAGAACTTCATAGCAAAGTACAAAGTTCGCTTTGGGTGGATCAATTTAGTTGAAATAGACAGTTTTTGCATGAAAACTCATTCCTGGTAGAACTTCATAGCAAAGTACAAAGTTCGCTTTGGATGGATCAATTTAGTTGAAATAGACAGTTTTTGCATGAAAACTCATTCCTGGTGGAACTTCATAGCAAAGTACAAAGTTCGAATCGGATGGACGAATTAAGTTGAAATAGACAGTTTTTGCATGAAAACTCATTCCTGGTAGAACTTCATAGCAAAGTACAAAGTTCGTTTTGGATGGATCAATTTAGTTGAAAAAGACAGTTTTTGCATGAAAACTCATTCCTGGTGGAACTTCATAGCAAAGTACAAAGTTCGAATCGGATGGACGAATTAAGTTGAAATAGACAGTTTTTGCATGAAAACTCATTCCTGGTGGAACTTCATAGCAAAGTACAAAGTTCGTTTTGGATGGATCAATTTAGTTGAAATAGACAGTTTTTGTATGAAAACTCATTCCTGGTAGAACTTCATAGCAAAGTACAAAGTTCGTTTTGGATGGATCAATTTAGTTGAAAAAGACAGTTTTTGCATGAAAACTCATTCCTGGTGGAACTTCATAGCAAAGTACAAAGTTCGAATCGGATGGACGAATTAAGTTGAAATAGACAGTTTTTGCATGAAAACTTATTCCTGGTAGAACTTCATAGCAAAGTACAAAGTTCGTTTTGGATGGATCAATTTAGTTGAAAAAGACAGTTTTTGCATGAAAACTCATTCCTGGTAGAACTTCATAGCAAAGTACAAAGTTCGCTTTGGGTGGATCAATTTAGTTGAAATAGACAGTTTTTGCATGAAAACTCATTCCTGGTAGAACTTCATAGCAAAGTACAAAGTTCGTTTTGGATGGATGAATTAAGTTGAAATAGACAGTTTTTGCATGAAAACTCATTCCTGGTGGAACTTCATAGCAAAGTACAAAGTTCGTTTTGGATGGATCAATTTAGTTGAAATAGACAGTTTTTGCATGAAAACTCATTCCTGGTAGAACTTCATAGCAAAGTACAAAGTTCGCTTTGGATGGATCAATTTAGTTGAAATAGACAGTTTTTGCATGAAAACTCATTCCTGGTAGAACTTCATAGCAAAGTACAAAGTTCGTATCGGATGGATCAATTTAGTTGAAATAGACAGTTTTTGCATGAAAACTCATTCCTGGTAGAACTTCATAGCAAAGTACAAAGTTCGTATCGGATGGATCAATTTAGTTGAAATAGACAGTTTTTGCATGAAAACTCATTCCTGGTGGAACTTCATAGCAAAGTACAAAGTTCGTTTTGGATGGATCAATTTAGTTGAAATAGACAGTTTTTGCATGAAAACTCATTCCTGGTGGAACTTCATAGCAAAGTACAAAGTTCGTTTTGGATGGATCAATTTAGTTGAAATAGACAGTTTTTGCATGAAAACTCATTCCTGGTAGAACTTCATAGCAAAGTACAAAGTTCGTTTTGGATGGATCAATTTAGTTGAAAAAGACAGTTTTTGCATGAAAACTCATTCCTGGTAGAACTTCATAGCAAAGTACAAAGTTCGCTTTGGGTGGATCAATTTAGTTGAAATAGACAGTTTTTGCATGAAAACTCATTCCTGGTAGAACTTCATAGCAAAGTACAAAGTTCGTTTTGGATGGATCAATTTAGTTGAAAAAGACAGTTTTTGCATGAAAACTCATTCCTGGTGGAACTTCATAGCAAAGTACAAAGTTCGAATCGGATGGACGAATTAAGTTGAAATAGACAGTTTTTGCATGAAAACTCATTCCTGGTAGAACTTCATAGCAAAGTACAAAGTTCGCTTTGGGTGGATCAATTTAGTTGAAATAGACAGTTTTTGCATGAAAACTCATTCCTGGTAGAACTTCATAGCAAAGTACAAAGTTCGTATCGGATGGATCAATTTAGTTGAAATAGACAGTTTTTGCATGAAAACTCATTCCTGGTGGAACTTCATAGCAAAGTACAAAGTTCGTTTTGGATGGATCAATTTAGTTGAAATAGACAGTTTTTGCATGAAAACTCATTCCTGGTAGAACTTCATAGCAAAGTACAAAGTTCGTTTTGGATGGATCAATTTAGTTGAAATAGACAGTTTTTGCATGAAAACTCATTCCTGGTAGAACTTCATAGCAAAGTACAAAGTTCGTATCGGATGGATCAATTTAGTTGAAATAGACAGTTTTTGCATGAAAACTCATTCCTGGTAGAACTTCATAGCAAAGTACAAAGTTCGTTTTGGATGGATCAATTTAGTTGAAATAGACAGTTTTTGCATGAAAACTCATTCCTGGTAGAACTTCATAGCAAAGTACAAAGTTCGTTTTGGATGGATCAATTTAGTTGAAATAGACAGTTTTTGCATGAAAACTCATTCCTGGTGGAACTTCATAGCAAAGTAAAAAGTTCGTTTTGGGTGGATCAATTTAGTTGAAATAGACAGTTTTTGCATGAAAACTCATTCCTGGTAGAACTTCATAGCAAAGTACAAAGTTCGTATCGGATGGATCAATTTAGTTGAAATAGACAGTTTTTGCATGAAAACTCATTCCTGGTGGAACTTCATAGCAAAGTACAAAGTTCGTTTTGGATGGATCAATTTAGTTGAAATAGACAGTTTTTGCATGAAAACTCATTCCTGGTGGAACTTCATAGCAAAGTACAAAGTTCGTTTTGGATGGATCAATTTAGTTGAAATAGACAGTTTTTGCATGAAAACTCATTCCTGGTAGAACTTCATAGCAAAGTACAAAGTTCGTATCGGATGGATCAATTTAGTTGAAATAGACAGTTTTTGCATGAAAACTCATTCCTGGTGGAACTTCATAGCAAAGTACAAAGTTCGTTTTGGATGGATCAATTTAGTTGAAATAGACAGTTTTTGCATGAAAACTCATTCCTGGTAGAACTTCATAGCAAAGTACAAAGTTCGTATCGGATGGATCAATTTAGTTGAAATAGACAGTTTTTGCATGAAAACTCATTCCTGGTAGAACTTCATAGCAAAGTACAAAGTTCGTATCGGATGGATCAATTAAGTTGAAATAGACAGTTTTTGCATGAAAACTCATTCCTGGTAGAACTTCATAGCAAAGTACAAAGTTCGTTTTGGATGGATCAATTTAGTTGAAATAGACAGTTTTTGCATGAAAACTCATTCCTGGTAGAACTTCATAGCAAAGTACAAAGTTCGTATCGGATGGATCAATTTAGTTGAAATAGACAGTTTTTGCATGAAAACTCATTCCTGGTAGAACTTCATAGCAAAGTACAAAGTTCGCTTTGGGTGGATCAATTTAGTTGAAATAGACAGTTTTTGCATGAAAACTCATTCCTGGTAGAACTTCATAGCAAAGTACAAAGTTCGTATCGGATGGATCAATTTAGTTGAAATAGACAGTTTTTGCATGAAAACTCATTCCTGGTGGAACTTCATAGCAAAGTACAAAGTTCGTTTTGGATGGATCAATTTAGTTGAAATAGACAGTTTTTGCATGAAAACTCATTCCTGGTAGAACTTCATAGCAAAGTACAAAGTTCGTATCGGATGGATCAATTTAGTTGAAATAGACAGTTTTTGCATGAAAACTCATTCCTGGTAGAACTTCATAGCAAAGTACAAAGTTCGTATCGGATGGATCAATTTAGTTGAAATAGACAGTTTTTGCATGAAAACTCATTCCTGGTGGAACTTCATAGCAAAGTACAAAGTTCGCTTTGGGTGGATCAATTTAGTTGAAATAGACAGTTTTTGCATGAAAACTCATTCCTGGTAGAACTTCATAGCAAAGTACAAAGTTCGTATCGGATGGATCAATTTAGTTGAAATAGACAGTTTTTGCATGAAAACTCATTCCTGGTGGAACTTCATAGCAAAGTACAAAGTTCGTTTTGGATGGATCAATTTAGTTGAAATAGACAGTTTTTGCATGAAAACTCATTCCTGGTAGAACTTCATAGCAAAGTACAAAGTTCGTATCGGATGGATCAATTTAGTTGAAATAGACAGTTTTTGCATGAAAACTCATTCCTGGTAGAACTTCATAGCAAAGTACAAAGTTCGTATCGGATGGATCAATTTAGTTGAAATAGACAGTTTTTGCATGAAAACTCATTCCTGGTGGAACTTCATAGCAAAGTACAAAGTTCGTTTTGGATGGATCAATTTAGTTGAAATAGACAGTTTTTGCATGAAAACTCATTCCTGGTAGAACTTCATAGCAAAGTACAAAGTTCGTATCGGATGGATCAATTTAGTTGAAATAGACAGTTTTTGCATGAAAACTCATTCCTGGTAGAACTTCATAGCAAAGTACAAAGTTCGCTTTGGGTGGATCAATTTAGTTGAAATAGACAGTTTTTGCATGAAAACTCATTCCTGGTAGAACTTCATAGCAAAGTACAAAGTTCGTATCGGATGGATCAATTTAGTTGAAATAGACAGTTTTTGCATGAAAACTCATTCCTGGTGGAACTTCATAGCAAAGTACAAAGTTCGTTTTGGATGGATCAATTTAGTTGAAATAGACAGTTTTTGCATGAAAACTCATTCCTGGTAGAACTTCATAGCAAAGTACAAAGTTCGTTTTGGATGGATCAATTTAGTTGAAATAGACAGTTTTTGCATGAAAACTCATTCCTGGTAGAACTTCATAGCAAAGTACAAAGTTCGTATCGGATGGATCAATTTAGTTGAAATAGACAGTTTTTGCATGAAAACTCATTCCTGGTGGAACTTCATAGCAAAGTACAAAGTTCGTTTTGGATGGATCAATTTAGTTGAAATAGACAGTTTTTGCATGAAAACTCATTCCTGGTAGAACTTCATAGCAAAGTACAAAGTTCGTATCGGATGGATCAATTTAGTTGAAATAGACAGTTTTTGCATGAAAACTCATTCCTGGTAGAACTTCATAGCAAAGTACAAAGTTCGTTTTGGATGGATCAATTTAGTTGAAAAAGACAGTTTTTGCATGAAAACTCATTCCTGGTAGAACTTCATAGCAAAGTACAAAGTTCGCTTTGGGTGGATCAATTTAGTTGAAATAGACAGTTTTTGCATGAAAACTCATTCCTGGTAGAACTTCATAGCAAAGTACAAAGTTCGTTTTGGATGGATGAATTAAGTTGAAATAGACAGTTTTTGCATGAAAACTCATTCCTGGTGGAACTTCATAGCAAAGTACAAAGTTCGTATCGGATGGATCAATTTAGTTGAAATAGACAGTTTTTGCATGAAAACTCATTCCTGGTAGAACTTCATAGCAAAGTACAAAGTTCGCTTTGGATGGATCAATTTAGTTGAAATAGACAGTTTTTGCATGAAAACTCATTCCTGGTAGAACTTCATAGCAAAGTACAAAGTTCGTATCGGATGGATCAATTTAGTTGAAATAGACAGTTTTTGCATGAAAACTCATTCCTGGTAGAACTTCATAGCAAAGTACAAAGTTCGCTTTGGGTGGATCAATTTAGTTGAAATAGACAGTTTTTGCATGAAAACTCATTCCTGGTAGAACTTCATAGCAAAGTACAAACTTCGTATCGGATGGATCAATTTAGTTGAAATAGACAGTTTTTGCATGAAAACTCATTCCTGGTGGAACTTCATAGCAAAGTACAAAGTTCGTTTTGGATGGATCAATTTAGTTGAAATAGACAGTTTTTGCATGAAAACTCATTCCTGGTAGAACTTCATAGCAAAGTACAAAGTTCGTTTTGGATGGATCAATTTAGTTGAAATAGACAGTTTTTGCATGAAAACTCATTCCTGGTAGAACTTCATAGCAAAGTACAAAGTTCGTATCGGATGGATCAATTTAGTTGAAATAGACAGTTTTTGCATGAAAACTCATTCCTGGTAGAACTTCATAGCAAAGTACAAAGTTCGTATCGGATGGATGAATTTAGTTGAAATAGACAGTTTTTGCATGAAAACTCATTCCTGGTAGAACTTCATAGCAAAGTACAAAGTTCGTTTTGGATGGATCAATTTAGTTGAAATAGACAGTTTTTGCATGAAAACTCATTCCTGGTAGAACTTCATAGCAAAGTACAAAGTTCGTTTTGGATGGATCAATTTAGTTGAAATAGACAGTTTTTGCATGAAAACTCATTCCTGGTGAAACTTCATAGCAAAGTACAAAGTTCGTATCGGATGGATCAATTTAGTTGAAATAGACAGTTTTTGCATGAAAACTCATTCCTGGTAGAACTTCATAGCAAAGTACAAAGTTCGTTTTGGATGGATCAATTTAGTTGAAATAGACAGTTTTTGCATGAAAACTCATTCCTGGTAGAACTTCATAGCAAAGTACAAAGTTCGTTTTGGATGGATCAATTTAGTTGAAATAGACAGTTTTTGCATGAAAACTCATTCCTGGTAGAACTTCATAGCAAAGTACAAAGTTCGTTTTGGATGGATCAATTTAGTTGAAATAGACAGTTTTTGCATAAAAACTCATTCCTGGTAGAACTTCATAGCAAAGTACAAAGTTCGTTTTGGATGGATCAATTTAGTTGAAATAGACAGTTTTTGCATGAAAACTCATTCCTGGTAGAACTTCATAGCAAAGTACAAAGTTCGTTTTGGATGGATCAATTTAGTTGAAATAGACAGTTTTTGCATGAAAACTCATTCCTGGTAGAACTTCATAGCAAAGTACAAAGTTCGTATCGGATGGATCAATATAGTTGAAATAGACAGTTTTTGCATGAAAACTCATTCCTGGTGGAACTTCATAGCAAAGTACAAAGTTCGTATCGGATGGACGAATTAAGTTGAAATAGACAGTTTTTGCATGAAAACTCATTCCTGGTGGAACTTCATAGCAAAGTACAAAGTTCGTTTTGGATGGATCAATTTAGTTGAAATAGACAGTTTTTGCATGAAAACTCATTCCTGGTGGAACTTCATAGCAAAGTACAAAGTTCGTTTTGGATGGATCAATTTAGTTGAAATAGACAGTTTTTGCATGAAAACTCATTCCTGGTAGAACTTCATAGCAAAGTACAAAGTTCGTTTTGGATGGATCAATTTAGTTGAAATAGACAGTTTTTGCATGAAAACTCATTCCTGGTGAAACTTCATAGCAAAGTACAAAGTTCGTTTTGGATGGATCAATTTAGTTGAAATAGACAGTTTTTGCATGAAAACTCATTCCTGGTAGAACTTCATAGCAAAGTACAAAGTTCGTTTTGGATGGATCAATTTAGTTGAAATAGACAGTTTTTGCATGAAAACTCATTCCTGGTAGAACTTCATAGCAAAGTACAAAGTTCGTTTTGGATGGATCAATTTAGTTGAAATAGACAGTTTTTGCATGAAAACTCATTCCTGGTAGAACTTCATAGCAAAGTACAAAGTTCGTTTTGGATGGATCAATTTAGTTGAAATAGACAGTTTTTGCATGAAAACTCATTCCTGGTGGAACTTCATAGCAAAGTACAAAGTTCGAATCAGATGGACAAAGTTAGTTGAAATAGACAGTTTTTGCATGAAAACTCATTCCTGGTGGAACTTCATAGCAAAGTACAAAGTTCGTTTTGGATGGACAAAGTTAGTTGAAATAGACAGTTTTTGCATGAAAACTCATTCCTGGTGGAACTTCATAGCAAAGTACAAAGTTCGTTTTGGATGGATCAATTTAGTTGAAATAGACAGTTTTTGCATGAAAACTCATTCCTGGTGGAACTTCATAGCAAAGTACAAAGTTCGTTTTGGATGGATCAATTTAGTTGAAATAGACAGTTTTTGCATGAAAACTCATTCCTGGTGGAACTTCATAGCAAAGTACAAAGTTCGTTTTGGATGGACAAAGTTAGTTGAAATAGACAGTTTTTGCATGAAAACTCATTCCTGGTAGAACTTCATAGCAAAGTACAAAGTTCGTTTTGGATGGATCAATTTAGTTGAAATAGACAGTTTTTGCATGAAAACTCATTCCTGGTAGAACTTCATAGCAAAGTACAAAGTTCGTTTTGGATGGATCAATTTAGTTGAAATAGACAGTTTTTGCATGAAAACTCATTCCTGGTAGAACTTCATAGCAAAGTACAAAGTTCGTATCGGATGGATCAATATAGTTGAAATAGACAGTTTTTGCATGAAAACTCATTCCTGGTAGAACTTCATAGCAAAGTACAAAGTTCGTATCGGATGGACGAATTAAGTTGAAATAGACAGTTTTTGCATGAAAACTCATTCCTGGTGGAACTTCATAGCAAAGTACAAAGTTCGTTTTGGATGGATCAATATAGTTGAAATAGACAGTTTTTGCATGAAAACTCATTCCTGGTGGAACTTCATAGCAAAGTACAAAGTTCGTATCGGATGGACGAATTAAGTTGAAATAGACAGTTTTTGCATGAAAACTCATTCCTGGTAGAACTTCATAGCAAAGTACAAAGTTCGTTTTGGATGGATCAATTTAGTTGAAATAGACAGTTTTTGCATGAAAACTCATTCCTGGTAGAACTTCATAGCAAAGTACAAAGTTCGTTTTGGATGGATCAATTTAGTTGAAATAGACAGTTTTTGCATGAAAACTCATTCCTGGTAGAACTTCATAGCAAAGTACAAAGTTCGTTTTGGATGGATCAATTTAGTTGAAATAGACAGTTTTTGCATGAAAACTCATTCCTGGTAGAACTTCATAGCAAAGTACAAAGTTCGTTTTGGATGGATCAATTTAGTTGAAATAGACAGTTTTTGCATGAAAACTCATTCCTGGTAGAACTTCATAGCAAAGTACAAAGTTCGTTTTGGATGGACAAAGTTAGTTGAAATAGACAGTTTTTGTATGAAAACTCATTCCTGGTGGAACTTCATAGCAAAGTACAAAGTTCGTTTTGGATGGACAAAGTTAGTTGAAATAGACAGTTTTTGCATGAAAACTCATTCCTGGTGGAACTTCATAGCAAAGTACAAAGTTCGTTTTGGATGGATCAATTTAGTTGAAATAGACAGTTTTTGTATGAAAACTCATTCCTGGTAGAACTTCATAGCAAAGTACAAAGTTCGTATCGGATGGATCAATATAGTTGAAATAGACAGTTTTTGCATGAAAACTCATTCCTGGTGGAACTTCATAGCAAAGTACAAAGTTCGTATCGGATGGACGAATTAAGTTGAAATAGACAGTTTTTGCATGAAAACTCATTCCTGGTGGAACTTCATAGCAAAGTACAAAGTTCGTTTTGGATGGATCAATTTAGTTGAAATAGACAGTTTTTGCATGAAAACTCATTCCTGGTGGAACTTCATAGCAAAGTACAAAGTTCGTTTTGGATGGATCAATTTAGTTGAAATAGACAGTTTTTGCATGAAAACTCATTCCTGGTAGAACTTCATAGCAAAGTACAAAGTTCGTTTTGGATGGATCAATTTAGTTGAAATAGACAGTTTTTGCATGAAAACTCATTCATGGTAGAACTTCATAGCAAAGTACAAAGTTCATTTTGGATGGACGAATTAAGTTGAAATAGACAGTTTTTGCATGAAAACTCATTCCTGGTGAAACTTCATAGCAAAGTACAAAGTACGTTTTGGATGGATCAATTTAGTTGAAATAGACAGTTTTTGCATGAAAACTCATTCCTGGTGGAACTTCATAGCAAAGTACAAAGTTCGAATCAGATGGACAAAGTTAGTTGAAATAGACAGTTTTTGCATGAAAACTCATTCCTGGTGGAACTTCATAGCAAAGTACAAAGTTCGTTTTGGATGGACAAAGTTAGTTGAAATAGACAGTTTTTGCATGAAAACTCATTCCTGGTGGAACTTCATAGCAAAGTACAAAGTTCGTTTTGGATGGATCAATTTAGTTGAAAAAGACAGTTTTTGCATGAAAACTCATTCCTGGTGGAACTTCATAGCAAAGTACAAAGTTCGTTTTGGATGAACAAAGTTAGTTGAAATAGACAGTTTTTGCATGAAAACTCATTCCTGGTGGAACTTCATAGCAAAGTACAAAGTTCGTTTTGGATGGATCAATTTAGTTGAAATAGACAGTTTTTGCATGAAAACTCATTCCTGGTGGAACTTCATAGCAAAGTACAAAGTTCGTTTTGGATGGATCAATTTAGTTGAAATAGACAGTTTTTGCATGAAAACTCATTCCTGGTGGAACTTCATAGCAAAGTACAAAGTTCGTTTTGGATGGACAAAGTTAGTTGAAATAGACAGTTTTTGCATGAAAACTCATTCCTGGTGGAACTTCATAGCAAAATACAAAGTTTGTTTTGGATGGACGAATTAAGTTGAAATAGACAGTTTTTGTATGATAACTCATTCCTGGTGGAACTTCATAGCAAAGTACAAAGTTCGTTTTGGATGGACAAAGTTAGTTGAAATAGACAGTTTTTGCATGAAAACTCATTCCTGGTGGAACTTCATAGCAAAGTACAAAGTTCGTTTTGGATGGATCAATTTAGTTCAAATAGACAGCTTTTGCATGAAAACTCATTCCTGGTGGAACTTCATAGCAAAGTACAAAGTTCGTTTTGGATGGACAAAGTTAGTTGAAATAGACAGTTTTTGCATGAAAACTCATTCCTGGTGGAACTTCATAGCAAAGTACAAAGTTCGTTTTGGATGGACGAATTAAGTTGAAATAGACAGTTTTTGCATAAAAACTCATTCCTGGTGGAACTTCATAGCAAAGTACAAAGTTCGTGTTGGATGGATCAATTTAGTTGAAATGGACAGTTTTTGCATGAAAACTCATTCCTGGTGGAACTTCATAGCAAAGTACAAAGTTCGTTTTGGATGGATCAATTTAGTTTAAATAGACAGTTTTTTGCATGAAAACTCATTCCTGGTGGAACTTCATAGCAAAGTACAAAGTTCGTTTTGGATGGACGAAGTTAGTTGAAATAGACAGTTTTTGCATGAAAACTCATTCCTGGTGGAACTTCATAGCAAAGTACAAAGTTCGTTTTGGATGGATCAATTTAGTTGAAATAGACAGTTTTTGCATGAAAACTCATTCCTGGTGGAACTTCATAGCAAAGTACAAAGTTCGTTTTGGATGGACGAATTAAGTTGAAATAGACAGTTTTTGCATGAAAACTCATTCCTGGTGGAACTTCATAGCAAAGTACAAAGTTCGTTTTGGATGGACAAAGTTAGTTGAAATAGACAGTTTTTGCATAAAAACTCATTCCTGGTGAAACTTCATAGCAAAGTACAAAGTTCGTTTTGGATGGATCAATTTAGTTGAAATATACAGTTTTTGCATGAAAACTCATTCCTGGTGGAACTTCATAGCAAAGTACAAAGTTCGTTTTGGATGGACAAAGTTAGTTGAAATAGACAGTTTTTGCATGAAAACTCATTCCTGGTGGAACTTCATAGCAAAGTACAAAGTTCGTTTTGGATGGACAAAGTTAGTTGAAATAGACAATTTTTGCATGAAAACTCATTCCTGGTGGAACTTCATAGCAAAGTACAAAGTTCGTTTTGGATGGACGAATTAAGTTGAAATAGACAGTTTTTGTATGAAAACTCATTCCAGGTGGAACTTCATAGTAAAGTACAAAGTTCGTTTTGGATGGATCAATTTAGTTGAAATAGACAGTTTTTGCATGAAAACTCATTCCAGGTGGAACTTCATAGTAAAGTACAAAGTTCGTTTTGGATTTACAAAGTTAGTTGAAATAGACAGTTTTTGCATAAAAACTCATTCCTGGTGGAACTTCATAGCAAAGTACAAAGTTCGTTTTGGATGGACAAAGTTAGTTGAAATAGACAGTTTTTGCATGAAAACTCATTCCTGGTGGAACTTCATAGCAAAGTACAAAGTTCGTTTTGGATGGACAAAGTTAGTTGAAATAGACAATTTTTGCATGAAAACTCATTCCTGGTGGAACTTCATAGCAAAGTACAAAGTTCGTTTTGGATGGACGAATTAAGTTGAAATAGACAGTTTTTGTATGAAAACTCATTCCTGGTGGAACTTCATAGCAAAGTACAAAGTTCGTTTTGGATGGATCAATTAAGTTGAAATAGACAGTTTTTGCATGAAAACTCATTCCTGGTGGAACTTCATAGCAAAGTACAAAGTTCGTTTTGGATGGACAAAGTTAGTTGAAATAGACAGTTTTTGCATAAAAACTCATTCCTGGTGGAACTTCATAGCAAAGTACAAAGTTCGTTTTGGATGGATCAATTTAGTTGAAATATACAGTTTTTGCATGAAAACTCATTCCTGGTGGAACTTCATAGCAAAGTACAAAGTTCGTTTTGGATGGACAAAGTTAGTTGAAATAGACAGTTTTTGCATGAAAACTCATTCCTGGTGGAACTTCATAGCAAAGTACAAAGTTCGTTTTGGATGGACAAAGTTAGTTGAAATAGACATGTTGCGTGTTGCTGGAACCGGTTACAAGGATCATGTGGAGCAGCTTGGCCCGGTCGTACGTGAGTTAGCCCGTTTGGAGCGAGAGGCTCAAACGCTGTATCTTAAGCGATTAGCTGTTTAGGTTGTACCGTATACATTTCATCGATCATTCAAGTTAGGCGAGCGAAAGTGCAGACGGTAAACGGAGTATTAGAGAGACCGGCAACTAAAATTGCGGTTCTGGATGTCGCGAAAGCAAAATAAGTAGACCGCGTGGGTTCTTTGACAGGTGACAAGTGTAAACATCGTTAGGAGAGTGTAACGCCCAGGAGCGTTACACTGGTAGGGAGAATGTTGTGACTGTTATCACAACGCGCGTTGTTTACACTAGAGTAGCCCTTACAACAGCATTGCTGTTGTAAGGTTTCGGAGTTAGGATGATGGTGAAACAGTGCCCACCATCATTATAGCAGCGGTTACGATGGCGCCCTGGGAAAAGAGCATAAATAAGGCCGAAGGATGCGCCTTCGGCCTCTTTCACCGCGAACCGTACTGAAATACACACTAATTTTGTGATATACTTCAAAGAATATCGAACATTATTAGTGTGTATTTCAGTACGGTTCGCGGTGAAAGAGGCCGAAGGCGCATCCTTCGGCCTTATTTATGCTCTTTTCCCAGGGCGCCATCGTAACCGCTGCTATAATGATGGTGGGCACTGTTTCACCATCATCCTAACTCCGAAACCTTACAACAGCAATGCTGTTGTAAGGGCTACTCTAGTGTAAACAACGCGCGTTGTGATAACAGTCACAACATTCTCCCTACCAGTGTAACGCTCCTGGGCGTTACACTCTCCTAACGATGTTTACACTTGTCACCTGTCAAAGAACCCACGCGGTCTACTTATTTTGCTTGTTTTCGAATTTGTTTGTGATCTGCGATAGTTTTTCCATACCGAAGTACGGGAGTTCGGGGAACAAGGATTGCTCTCCGTTTTTTCGTGCATGGAGACACGAGACTTCTGTGTTGTCACAGTCACAGGCATTGTGTTCAAGGCCTTATACAGCCGAGAAACGCCACACCAGGACGCGACGTAGGGGGGTTGAAACTGTTGAAGGCAGTCTGCCTGCTCTCATGGTTGACAGGTCTGAAGCTACCTTCAACAGTTTCAACCCCCCTACGTCGCGTCCTGGTGTGGCGTTTCTCGGCTGTATAAGGCCTTGAACACAATGCCTGTGACTGTGACAACACAGAAGTCTCGTGTCTCCATGCACGAAAAAACGGAGAGCAATCCTTGTTCCCCGAACTCCCGTACTTCGGTATGGAAAAACTATCGCAGATCACAAACAAATTCGAAAACAAGCAAAATAAGTAGACCGCGTGGGTTCTTTGACAGGTGACAAGTGTAAACATCGTTAGGAGAGTGTAACGCCCAGGAGCGTTACACTGGTAGGGAGAATGTTGTGACTGTTATCACAACGCGCGTTGTTTACACTAGAGTAGCCCTTACAACAGCATTGCTGTTGTAAGGTTTCGGAGTTAGGATGATGGTGAAACAGTGCCCACCATCATTATAGCAGCGGTTACGATGGCGCCCTGGGAAAAGAGCATAAATAAGGCCGAAGGATGCGCCTTCGGCCTCTTTCACCGCGAACCGTACTGAAATACACACTAATAATGTTCGATATTCTTTGAAGTATATCACAAAATTAGTGTGTATTTCAGTACGGTTCGCGGTGAAAGAGGCCGAAGGCGCATCCTTCGGCCTTATTTATGCTCTTTTCCCAGGGCGCCATCGTAACCGCTGCTATAATGATGGTGGGCACTGTTTCACCATCATCCTAACTCCGAAACCTTACAACAGCAATGCTGTTGTAAGGGCTACTCTAGTGTAAACAACGCGCGTTGTGATAACAGTCACAACATTCTCCCTACCAGTGTAACGCTCCTGGGCGTTACACTCTCCTAACGATGTTTACACTTGTCACCTGTCAAAGAACCCACGCGGTCTACTTATTTTGCTTTCGCGACATCCAGAACCGCAATTTTAGTTGCCGGTCTCTCTAATACTCCGTTTACCGTCTGCACTTTCGCTCGCCTAACTTGACCGTCACTGGCGCGAGTCACTTCGAGTACACGTCCCATCGGCCAGGTATTCCGGGGTAAATTTCCATCCACAATCAGCACCACGTCACCTTCCTTGATCGGCGGCACTGGGTGGAACCATTTCGACCTACGGGTGAGAGTTGGCAGGTAGTCCGCAATCCACCGCCTCCAGAATATCCTTGCGTTCAGATGTACCGCACCCAACGACGTTCGTATTGCTCTCGGTGAATCATCAAAACAGGAAGCAGGTTTACTTCCATCGGAGCTCCCCAGGAGCAAGTGGTTCGGTGTTATAGGGCTCTCCGAGTCCTCGTCGAGCGGTACATAGGTAAGTGGCCTAGAGTTGATTATCATTTCCACCTCCGCCAATGTTGACAATAGCAATTCATCCGTAGGTAGCCGTGGGAGGTCAAAGCTGCATAGGATCTACTTCACCGACTGCACGAGACGTTCCCAGCTGCCACCGAAGTGAGGCGCCGCTGGTGGGTTGAAGCTCCACTTCATATTAGGGCCGCTGAACTTTGACTCCATTGCGTTTTCGTCCACATCCTTCAGGGCGTCGTGAAGCTCTCTCGCCGCACCGACGAAGTTAGTTCCACGGTCGCTGATGATCTCCCTAGGCGACCCTCTTCTTGCGATAAACCGCCGGATAGCTAGAATGCACGAAGCGGTTGTCAGTGAATGTGCTAATTCGAGGTGAATTGCTCTCGTCGTGAGACAAGTGAACAGCACTCCCCAGCGCTTCTCGGAATGACGACCCACGACCACGAGTATAGGCCCGAAATAATCCAACCCGGTGTACGTGAATGCTCGTTGGTTCACTGCTATTCTCTGCAGGGGAATGTTGCCCATTAAGGGTGGATTTGGCGCAGCGTTCCTGATCTTACAACGCTGACAACCACGCCGGACTCGGTTGAACTCCACCCGCACCTTCGGAATGTAGTATCGCGTGCGGAGTTGGCCTACCACCGTACTATGGCTCTGATGACAATATCGCTCGTGGTAATCCTTGATGATCAAATCCGTAACGGGGTGCCTCCTAGGTAAGATAATAGGCTTCCCAAGTGAAGCACTTAACGATACACAATTAGTTAGCCGCCCTCGCATTCGTAGTATACCTTTTTCATCCAGTTCGGGCGACAGCTTGTACAGTACACTATCTCTCTTTACTACTTCCTTCCAGGGATGTTTCTTCTTCACGTCACTGCTTAACCGTTTAATGTCAGCACCAAACCCGTCCGACTGCACCCAGATGTACAGTGACCTTTCAGCAGCCAACAGCTCCTCCTGAGTAAGTGGTCCTACAGACCCCTTTTCCTTTTTAGCGCGTCGAAGAAGGTTTCCGACGTATCGATGAACATAGCCCACCGTTCTTAACAGCCTTTTCCATCGTGAGAACCGGGTGAAATCGATTACCGGATTCACGATGGCATGATGCAGTAGATTCTTGCGTAGCTCTTCCGACGCCTCGCCTGGGTTATCCTTATTAATCGGCCACTTTTCTTCCGCTTCCCACAGGAACTCTGGACCACGGAACCATCTACTGGAGGAGGACAAATCGGGATCCCCTTGCCACTTCGTTCCGTCATCCGCCACGTTAACCTTGGTAGAGAGCCATCTCCATTCGTCAATATTAGTTAATTCGGTCAGTTCACTCACCCGAAAAGCAACGAACGCGCTGTAACGCCTGTGGTCCGACTTTATCCAGCTAACCACGTTCCGTGAGTCCGTCCAGAACACTTTCTTGTTGATTTTCAGCCGATGTGACTTCGCGATGTGGTCCGCGAAGCGTGCGCCTATCACGGCTGCTTGAAGCTCCAGTCGTGGTATGGACAAGAGTTTTAGCGGAGCTACCCGAGTTTTGGAACCAATCAGGGCACACTCTACTACGCCGTTCTCCTCAAATCGCAGGTAAGCAACCGCCGCCATTCCACTTTGGCTCGCGTCCGTAAAAACGTGGAGTTGTATGCAAGATGCATTTGACGGCGTAAGATTGCGATAGCACCTTCTGATCGTTATCTTCTCTAGTTCGGGCAGTAATCCGATCCATTTTATCCACTTCCTTGCAGCTTCGCCATCGACCAGTTTGTCCCAGTGTATACCGGATCTCCATAGGTCCTGCAAAAGTACCTTAAGGAACATGAGGAAATGACCAATAAGCCCTAGAGGATCATAGATCATCATAAGCGTGCTTAATACTTCGCGTCTTGTTGGCAGTTTACCACCTGATAACAGCTGCTCGCTGATACGTGGGTTTATACGAAAGGTAAATACATCCTTATCCGTATCCCACCACATGCCTAGAACTTTCTCGGTGTTTTGGTTCGAGCCCACATCGACACACGTGTTATTTGCGGCTTCTCCACGTAGCTTGCGTACGACCTCCTTCGCGTTGGATAGCCAGTTCCGGATCTCGAAACCGCCCTTCGAGTGTATAAGCCGTACATTCTCCGTCAACGTCACCGCCTCATCTACGGTTTCGACGCTAGCCAACATATCGTCCACGTAGTGCTCGTACTTAATGCACTCTACTGCTCGCGGAAAACGGTCAATGAATCTTTCCGCATTGAGATTCTTCACGAAGTGGGCACTAGCGGGTGAACATGCCGCACCGAAGGTCATAACAGAAACGGCGTATACACTGGGTTCGCCGTTCTGTTTGCTGCCATCATCCCAAAATATCATCTGGCTTCGCTGGTCCGCGTGGTTCATGCGTACTTGAAAGAACATTTCCCGGATATCTCCCGTAACAGCAACACGATTCTCCCGAAACTTATAAAGGACTTGTACCAACCCCACTAGCTGGTCTGGACCGGCAAGTAGAAATGTATTTAGACTTACTCCGTTAATCTTCGCGGCAGCGTCAAACACCATTCGTAGCTTACCGGGCTTGTTCGGGTTGTAAACCGGGAAAATTGGCAAGTACCAGTCCCTCTCTCCTCTCTCTAAGATTTCTCCTTCCGACACACGGCGAATATACCCCTTACTTGCATACTCGCCCATCTTATCATTGATTGCCCTGGCTAATTCCGGATTCTTTTCGCACTTTCTTTTCAGGCACATGTGACGTTTAAGGGCCATCTCGCGGTTACAAGGAAGGCGCACATGATCGTGCTTCCACAACAAACACGTCTCGTAACGATCCCCTAAAAGCCGCGTTCCGGTATTCAGCATCGCAATTGCACGTTCTTCTTCTCTTGGCATGAGTTTTTGCGAAGCACCAACTCCGATGGATTCCAAAGAGAAGTATCCCTTTAGCGCCGTGTTCAATTTCTGATATTCTTCCTCATTGCAGGTACATAGATGAAAGTTTGAATAAGCCGTGGTACTTACCGCGGCAGGTGAGCAACAGGGACCGAACAATGTCCATCCGAGCCTCGTCTTGGCGGCAATCGGCTCGTTGAACTTCCCTTCGACGCATCTCAGTGGCTTGCCCAGATGGATATTGTCGACGCCGATCAGGATGCGCGGTACCACATCAGCATAGGACGCTATCGGGAGCCCCTTTAGATACGGGTACTGCGTGACCAGCTTCGAAACTGGTAACGTCTGCGCCGGAAGCGTTAAATCTTGAAGGGTGTGTGCTCTCCCTATGTCGAACGCCGCTGCCCCTTGGTGTACGCCTGAGATACGTAGCTGGACCTCCCTCGAATCAAACTCGTTTCGCTGCGTGTCATCCGTCCATTTCAAACACAGAGGGCTCAAAGTACCTACAATGCCCAGTTCTTCTATCAGCCCACGGTCAACAAACGTGGATGAGGATCCTTCGTCAATGAACGCAAATGTTCTGATATTTGCCTTCTTGCCGTACACTACAATTGGAACATAGCGGAAAAGTGAATTAGTGTCGTTACCGATGTGCGAATTTAGTGAATGAGTGTGTTGTGAGTTCCTGTAGTGAAGCAGCTTATGATGAGTTTCTCGGCAACCATCAGTACCACAAGGTGTCCTGACAAAACACGTGCCTCGATGCGTTCCCAGGCACGTGATGCACAATTTGCGTCCCATAACGTACGATCGCCGTTCGCGTGTTGTCATTTCCCCAAATCGCGCACAGTCAGCCAACGTACGACAATAATCGTGACAAAGTGCGCATGTAGTTTTCCGCGTTGTATTGTGTACGTTTACGTGCGCGGGTGTTTTCCTTCCCGGGGGTGGTCGTGGTGTTTCGTGTCGTGTCTGATTTCGGTCGAACGTTTTAGAGGCGGCACTCGCTGCCAGTGCAATCTCAGAAAACCACGCGTTGAACTCTCCTATGGTTTGTCGTTTGTTGTTCATTTTGTAGCGAGCCCATTCTAAAGCCCGCTCGCCGGGAAGCTTTGCTTCCAGCTCCTTAAGCAGCGTGACGTTGCAGTCATAATCGTGCAGCCCCGAAGCCTCAATCGTTGCGCACATCTTTCGCACCATCTTACCATAAGTGGCTAACGTCTCCAAGCGTTCGGTCCGAACGGGAGGCAAGTTTCTCACTTTGTTCACTAGACTATCCACTATCAAATCTGGTCTGCCATATTCTGTGCGCAGAATGTCTATCACTTTGGGTAGGCCGTCCGGTAGCAGCATCAGGTGGTCCACTGACTCTAGTGCCGGCCCACGCAAGGCCCGTTGAAGCCGCACCAGGTTTTCATCATCACTGAATCCGCACAACTCGGTAGAACGCACGTATGTTGCGTAGAACAGCGGCCACTGTCCAACGTCTCCTGAAAAGAACGGAAGTTCTTTGGGAACCACCTTGCGTGATGCTTCCTGTTCCGGCGTCAAGCGTGCCACACGTCTCTGTGGCTCGGGTTTCGACAGTATTGTCGAATTCACACCCGTATTTTCAGCCCTGTAGGGCTTGCTTTCGCGGTGGACCTTGATGGAGTCTTCCACCGCACGCCTCCATTCCGCGTATTCCCGCTCCTGTGCCGCCGCTTGGTCCTCCGCCCACGTACGGTCATATTCCGGTGGACACCGTGTCGTTGCCGGGGTCAAGGGTTGATGACCTTTCACGTCGGCCGCCATCGCATTGTTGTACCGCAGCGGTGCCGGGCCCATACGCGCCGTCCACGCTCCCGTGGCCGCGATCGGGTTTAAAGGTTGATGACCTGAACCACCATTGCGATAATCGTCGTCAGCAAGACGATGCTGCGGTGTCACCCCGATGCGGCTCGTATCCTGTAACCAAGCTCTCGTTTTCGCGACGTACGCGCTTACCTGACTGCTTCGGTCAGACATTTCTTCCTCCAACTCGATCTCTTCCCGTTCAATTTCTAGCTCCTTCTTTCGAAGCTCAAGGCGCCGTTTCCTTATCTCAAGGTCCCGAGGTAGGAAAGGTTGTGGCGCTTCCCCGTTCGTCGAATGCTCCTCCACGACGCTTACGCGTCTTTCCTGAAGGGCCGCTGACGTCATTGCCTGCTGCTCCTGCAGCTCGACAACCTCCTCACAGCTGGTATCCATCGTTGCTCTTTCCATCGGCAACTAACAACTTTCTTCACTAATTCGTTAAGGAATTTACACGATTTACACTACTCCCAAGTGGCGAGATTTAAATGCGCGCGCGTATCGTTCGGTCGGTTAAACGCACTACTTTTACAAGACTTACGTACGCGAAGTGTTCGAACGAAGTGAAGTGAAACTAATTTTGTGAAATGTTGCGGATGTTTGCGTCCCGTTCTAAGTAAAATAATAATGTTCGATATTCTTTGAAGTATATCACAAAATTAGTGTGTATTT
Source organism: Anopheles moucheti (assembly GCF_943734755.1). Taxonomy (NCBI): domain Eukaryota; kingdom Metazoa; phylum Arthropoda; class Insecta; order Diptera; family Culicidae; genus Anopheles; species Anopheles moucheti. The sequence goes on from NW_026453665.1 coordinate 177,931, forward strand.
CAGTACGGTTCGCGGTGAAAGAGGCCGAAGGCGCATCCTTCGGCCTTATTTATGCTCTTTTCCCAGGGCGCCATCGTAACCGCTGCTATAATGATGGTGGGCACTGTTTCACCATCATCCTAACTCCGAAACCTTACAACAGCAATGCTGTTGTAAGGGCTACTCTAGTGTAAACAACGCGCGTTGTGATAACAGTCACAACAAGACAATTTTTGCATGAAAACTCATTCCTGGTGGAACTTCATAGCAAAGTACAAAGTTCGTTTTGGATGGACGAATTAAGTTGAAATAGACAGTTTTTGTATGAAAACTCATTCCAGGTGGAACTTCATAGTAAAGTACAAAGTTCGTTTTGGATGGATCAATTTAGTTGAAATATACAGTTTTTGCATGAAAACTCATTCCAGGTGGAACTTCATAGTAAAGTACAAAGTTCGTTTTGGATTTACAAAGTTAGTTGAAATAGACAGTTTTTGCATAAAAACTCATTCCTGGTGGAACTTCATAGCAAAGTACAAAGTTCGTTTTGGATGGACAAAGTTAGTTGAAATAGACAGTTTTTGCATGAAAACTCATTCCTGGTGGAACTTCATAGCAAAGTACAAAGTTCGTTTTGGATGGACAAAGTTAGTTGAAATAGACAATTTTTGCATGAAAACTCATTCCTGGTGGAACTTCATAGTAAAGTACAAAGTTCGTTTTGGATGGACAAAGTTAGTTGAAATAGACAGTTTTTGCATGAAAACTCATTCCAGGTGGAACTTCATAGCAAAGTACAAAGTTCGTTTTGGATGGATCAATTTAGTTGAAATAGACAATTTTTGCATGAAAACTCATTCCTGGTGGAACTTCATAGTAAAGTACAAAGTTCGTTTTGGATGGACAAAGTTAGTTGAAATAGACAGTTTTTGCATGAAAACTCATTCCAGGTGGAACTTCATAGCAAAGTACAAAGTTCGTTTTGGATTTACAAAGTTAGTTGAAATAGACAGTTTTTGCATAAAAACTCATTCCTGGTGGAACTTCATAGCAAAGTACAAAGTTCGTTTTGGATGGACGAATTAAGTTGAAATAGACAGTTTTTGTATGAAAACTCATTCCTGGTGGAACTTCATTGCAAAGTACAAAGTTCGTTTTGGATGGATCAATTTAGTTGAAATAGACAGTTTTTGCATGAAAACTCATTCCTGGTGGAACTTCATAGCAAAGTACAAAGTTCGTTTTGGATGGACAAAGTTAGTTGAAATAGACAGTTTTTGCATGAAAACTCATTCCTGGTGGAACTTCATAGCAAAGTACAAAGTTCGTTTTGGATGGACAAAGTTAGTTGTAATTAACAGTTTTTGTATGAAAACACACTTCTGGTGGAACTTCATATCAAAGTACAAAGTTCGTTTTGGATGGACAAAGTTAGTTGTAATTAACAGTTTTTGTATGAAAACACACTTCTGGTGGAACTTCATATCAAAGTACAAAGTTCGTTTTGGATGGACAAAGTTAGTTGTAATTAACAGTTTTTGTATGAAAACACACTTCTGGTGGAACTTCATAGCAAAGTACAAAGTTCGTTTTGGATGGACGAATTAAGTTGAAATAGACAGTTTTTGCATGAAAACTCATTCCTGGTGGAACTTCATAGTAAAGTACAAAGTTCGTTTTGGATGGACAAAGTTAGTTGAAATAGACAGTTTTTGTATGAAAACTCATTCCTGGTGGAACTTCATAGTAAAGTACAAAGTTCGTTTTGGATGGACAAAGTTAGTTGAAATAGACAGTTTTTGCATGAAAACTCATTCCAGGTGGAACTTCATAGCAAAGTACAAAGTTCATTTTGGATGGACGAATTAAGTTGAAATAGACAGTTTTTGCATGAAAACTCATTCCTGGTGGAACTTCATAGCAAAGTACAAAGTTCATTTTGGATGGACGAATTAAGTTGAAATAGACAGTTTTTGCATGAAAACTCATTCCTGGTGGAACTTCATATCAAAGTACAAAGTTCGTTTTGGATGGACAAAGTTAGTTGTAATTAACAGTTTTTGTATGAAAACACACTTCTGGTGGAACTTCATATCAAAGTACAAAGTTCGTTTTGGATGGACAAAGTTAGTTGTAATTAACAGTTTTTGTATGAAAACACACTTCTGGTGGAACTTCATATCAAAGTACAAAGTTCGTTTTGGATGGACAAAGTTAGTTGTAATTAACAGTTTTTGTATGAAAACACACTTCTGGTGGAACTTCATAGCAAAGTACAAAGTTCGTTTTGGATGGACGAATTAAGTTGAAATAGACAGTTTTTGCATGAAAACTCATTCCTGGTGGAACTTCATAGTAAAGTACAAAGTTCGTTTTGGATGGACAAAGTTAGTTGAAATAGACAGTTTTTGTATGAAAACTCATTCCTGGTGGAACTTCATAGTAAAGTACAAAGTTCGTTTTGGATGGACAAAGTTAGTTGAAATAGACAGTTTTTGTATGAAAACTCATTCCTGGTGGAACTTCATAGTAAAGTACAAAGTTCGTTTTGGATGGACAAAGTTAGTTGAAATAGACAGTTTTTGCATGAAAACTCATTCCTGGTGGAACTTCATAGCAAAGTACAAAGTTCGTTTTGGATGGACAAAGTTAGTTGTAATTAACAGTTTTTGTATGAAAACACACTTCTGGTGGAACTTCATATCAAAGTACAAAGTTCGTTTTGGATGGACAAAGTTAGTTGTAATTAACAGTTTTTGTATTAAAACACACTTCTGGTGGAACTTCATAGCAAAGTACAAAGTTCGTTTTGGATGGACGAATTAAGTTGAAATAGACAGTTTTTGCATGAAAACTCATTCCTGGTGGAACTTCATAGCAAAGTACAAAGTTCGTTTTGGATGGACGAATTAAGTTGAAATAGACAGTTTTTGTATGAAAACTCATTCCTGGTGGAACTTCATAGTAAAGTACAAAGTTCGTTTTGGATGGACAAAGTTAGTTGAAATAGACAGTTTTTGCATGAAAACTCATTCCAGGTGGAACTTCATAGCAAAGTACAAAGTTCGTTTTGGATTTACAAAGTTAGTTGAAATAGACAGTTTTTGCATAAAAACTCATTCCTGGTGGAACTTCATAGCAAAGTACAAAGTTCGTTTTGGATGGACGAATTAAGTTGAAATAGACAGTTTTTGTATGAAAACTCATTCCTGGTGGAACTTCATAGCAAAGTACAAAGTTCGTTTTGGATGGATCAATTTAGTTGAAATATACAGTTTTTGCATGAAAACTCATTCCTGGTGGAACTTCATTGCAAAGTACAAAGTTCGTTTTGGATGGATCAATTTAGTTGAAATAGACAGTTTTTGCATGAAAACTCATTCCTGGTGGAACTTCATAGTAAAGTACAAAGTTCGTTTTGGATGGACAAAGTTAGTTTAAATAGACAGTTTTTGCATGAAAACTCATTCCTGGTGGAACTTCATAGTAAAGTACAAAGTTCGTTTTGGATGGACAAAGTTAGTTGAAATAGACAGTTTTTGTATGAAAACTCATTCCTGGTGGAACTTCATAGTAAAGTACAAAGTTCGTTTTGGATGGACAAAGTTAGTTGAAATAGACAGTTTTTGCATGAAAACTCATTCCAGGTGGAACTTCATAGCAAAGTACAAAGTTCATTTTGGATGGACGAATTAAGTTGAAATAGACAGTTTTTGCATGAAAACTCATTCCTGGTGGAACTTCATAGCAAAGTACAAAGTTCATTTTGGATGGACGAATTAAGTTGAAATAGACAGGTTTTGCATGAAAACTCATTCCTGGTGGAACTTCATATCAAAGTACAAAGTTCGTTTTGGATGGACAAAGTTAGTTGTAATTAACAGTTTTTGTATGAAAACACACTTCTGGTGGAACTTCATATCAAAGTACAAAGTTCGTTTTGGATGGACAAAGTTAGTTGTAATTAACAGTTTTTGTATGAAAACACACTTCTGGTGGAACTTCATATCAAAGTACAAAGTTCGTTTTGGATGGACAAAGTTAGTTGTAATTAACAGTTTTTGTATGAAAACACACTTCTGGTGGAACTTCATAGCAAAGTACAAAGTTCGTTTTGGATGGACGAATTAAGTTGAAATAGACAGTTTTTGCATGAAAACTCATTCCTGGTGGAACTTCATAGTAAAGTACAAAGTTCGTTTTGGATGGACAAAGTTAGTTGAAATAGACAGTTTTTGTATGAAAACTCATTCCTGGTGGAACTTCATAGTAAAGTACAAAGTTCGTTTTGGATGGACAAAGTTAGTTGAAATAGACAGTTTTTGTATGAAAACTCATTCCTGGTGGAACTTCATAGTAAAGTACAAAGTTCGTTTTGGATGGACAAAGTTAGTTGAAATAGACAGTTTTTGCATGAAAACTCATTCCTGGTGGAACTTCATAGCAAAGTACAAAGTTCGTTTTGGATGGACAAAGTTAGTTGTAATTAACAGTTTTTGTATGAAAACACACTTCTGGTGGAACTTCATATCAAAGTACAAAGTTCGTTTTGGATGGACAAAGTTAGTTGTAATTAACAGTTTTTGTATTAAAACACACTTCTGGTGGAACTTCATAGCAAAGTACAAAGTTCGTTTTGGATGGACGAATTAAGTTGAAATAGACAGTTTTTGCATGAAAACTCATTCCTGGTGGAACTTCATAGCAAAGTACAAAGTTCGTTTTGGATGGACGAATTAAGTTGAAATAGACAGTTTTTGTATGAAAACTCATTCCTGGTGGAACTTCATAGTAAAGTACAAAGTTCGTTTTGGATGGACAAAGTTAGTTGAAATAGACAGTTTTTGCATGAAAACTCATTCCAGGTGGAACTTCATAGCAAAGTACAAAGTTCGTTTTGGATTTACAAAGTTAGTTGAAATAGACAGTTTTTGCATAAAAACTCATTCCTGGTGGAACTTCATAGCAAAGTACAAAGTTCGTTTTGGATGGACGAATTAAGTTGAAATAGACAGTTTTTGTATGAAAACTCATTCCTGGTGGAACTTCATAGCAAAGTACAAAGTTCGTTTTGGATGGATCAATTTAGTTGAAATATACAGTTTTTGCATGAAAACTCATTCCTGGTGGAACTTCATTGCAAAGTACAAAGTTCGTTTTGGATGGATCAATTTAGTTGAAATAGACAGTTTTTGCATGAAAACTCATTCCTGGTGGAACTTCATAGTAAAGTACAAAGTTCGTTTTGGATGGACAAAGTTAGTTTAAATAGACAGTTTTTGCATGAAAACTCATTCCTGGTGGAACTTCATAGCAAAGTACAAAGTTCGTGTTGGATGGACGAATTAAGTTGAAATAGACAGTTTTTGCATGAAAACTCATTCCTGGTGGAACTTCATAGCAAAGTACAAAGTTCGTTTTGGATGGACAAAGTTAGTTGAAATAGACAGTTTTTGCATGAAAACTCATTCCTGGTGGAACTTCATAGCAAAGTACAAAGTTCGTTTTGGATGGACGAATTAAGTTGAAATAGACAGTTTTTGTATGAAAACTCATTCCTGGTGGAACTTCATTGCAAAGTACAAAGTTCGTTTTGGATTTACAAAGTTAGTTGAAATAGACAGTTTTTGCATAAAAACTCATTCCTGGTGGAACTTCATAGCAAAGTACAAAGTTCGTTTTGGATGGACGAATTAAGTTCAAATAGACAGTTTTTGTATGAAAACTCATTCCTGGTGGAACTTCATTGCAAAGTACAAAGTTCGTTTTGGATGGATCAATTTAGTTGAAATAGACAGTTTTTGCATGAAAACTCATTCCTGGTGGAACTTCATAGCAAAGTACAAAGTTCGTTTTGGATGGACAAAGTTAGTTGAAATAGACAGTTTTTGCATGAAAACTCATTCCTGGTGGAACTTCATAGCAAAGTACAAAGTTCGTTTTGGATGGATCAATTTAGTTGAAATAGACAGTTTTTGTATGAAAACTCATTCCTGGTGGAACTTCATAGCAAAGTACAAAGTTCGTTTTGGATGGACGAATTAAGTTGAAATAGACAGTCTTTGAATAAAAACTCATTCCTGGTGGAACTTCATAGTAAAGTACAAAGTTCGTTTTGGATGGACAAAGTTAGTTGAAATAGACAGTTTTTGCATGAAAACTCATTCCTGGTGGAACTTCATAGCAAAGTACAAAGTTCGTTTTGGATTTACAAAGTTAGTTGAAATAGACAGTTTTTGCATAAAAACTCATTCCTGGTGGAACTTCATAGCAAAGTACAAAGTTCGTTTTGGATGGACGAATTAAGTTCAAATAGACAGTTTTTGTATGAAAACTCATTCCTGGTGGAACTTCATTGCAAAGTACAAAGTTCGTTTTGGATGGATCAATTTAGTTGAAATAGACAGTTTTTGCATGAAAACTCATTCCTGGTGGAACTTCATAGCAAAGTACAAAGTTCGTTTTGGATGGACAAAGTTAGTTGAAATAGACAGTTTTTGCATGAAAACTCATTCCTGGTGGAACTTCATAGCAAAGTACAAAGTTCGTTTTGGATTTACAAAGTTAGTTGAAATAGACAGTTTTTGCATAAAAACTCATTCCTGGTGGAACTTCATAGCAAAGTACAAAGTTCGTTTTGGATGGACGAATTAAGTTGAAATAGACAGTCTTTGAATAAAAACTCATTCCTGGTGGAACTTCATAGCAAAGTACAAAGTTCGTTTTGGATGGATCAATTTAGTTGAAATAGACAGTTTTTGCATGAAAACTCATTCCTGGTGGAACTTCATAGCAAAGTACAAAGTTCGTTTTGGATGGACAAAGTTAGTTGAAATAGACAGTTTTTGCATGAAAACTCATTCCTGGTGGAACTTCATAGCAAAGTACAAAGTTCGTTTTGGATTTACAAAGTTAGTTGAAATAGACAGTTTTTGCATGAAAACTCATTCCTGGTGGAACTTCATAGCAAAGTACAAAGTTCGTTTTGGATGGACAAAGTTAGTTGAAATAGACAGTTTTTGCATGAAAACTCATTCCTGGTGGAACTTCATAGCAAAGTACAAAGTTCGTTTTGGATGGACAAAGTTAGTTGAAATAGACCGTTTTTGTATGAAAACTCATTCCTGGTGGAACTTCATAGCAAAGTACAAAGTTCGTTTTGGATGGACAAAGTTAGTTGAAATAGACAGTTTTTGCATGAAAACTCATTCCTGGTGGAACTTCATAGCAAAGTACAAAGTTCGTTTTGGATTTACAAAGTTAGTTGAAATAGACAGTTTTTGCATGAAAACTCATTCCTGGTGGAACTTCATAGCAAAGTACAAAGTTCGTTTTGGATGGACAAAGTTAGTTGAAATAGACAGTTTTTGCATGAAAACTCATTCCTGGTGGAACTTCATAGCAAAGTACAAAGTTCGTTTTGGATGGACAAAGTTAGTTGAAATAGACCGTTTTTGCATGAAAACTCATTCCTGGTGGAACTTCATAGCAAAGTACAAAGTTCATTTTGGATGGACGAATTAAGTTGAAATAGACAGTTTTTGCATGAAAACTCATTCCTGGTGGAACTTCATAGCAAAGTACAAAGTTCATTTTGGATGGACGAATTAAGTTGAAATAGACAGTTTTTGCATGAAAACTCATTCCTGGTGGAACTTCATAGCAAAGTACAAAGTTCGTTTTGGATGGACGAATTAAGTTGAAATAGACAGTTTTTGCATGAAAACTCATTCATGGTAGAACTTCATAGCAAAGTACAAAGTTCATTTTGGATGGACGAATTAAGTTGAAATAGACAGTTTTTGCATGAAAACTCATTCATGGTAGAACTTCATAGCAAAGTACAAAGTTCATTTTGGATGGACGAATTAAGTTGAAATAGACAGTTTTTGCATGAAAACTCATTCATGGTAGAACTTCATAGCAAAGTACAAAGTACGTTTTGGATGGACGAATTTAGTTGAAATAGACAGTTTTTGCATGAAAACTCATTCCTGGTGGAACTTCATAGCAAAGTACAAAGTTCATTTTGGATGGACGAATTAAGTTGAAATAGACAGTTTTTGCATGAAAACTCATTCATGGTAGAACTTCATAGCAAAGTACAAAGTACGTTTTGGATGGACGAATTTAGTTGAAATAGACAGTTTTTGCATGAAAACTCATTCCTGGTGGAACTTCATAGCAAAGTACAAAGTTCATTTTGGATGGACGAATTAAGTTGAAATAGACAGTTTTTGCATGAAAACTCATTCCTGGTGGAACTTCATAGCAAAGTACAAAGTTCGTTTTGGATGGACGAATTAAGTTGAAATAGACAGTTTTTGCATGAAAACTCATTCCTGGTGGAACTTCATAGCAAAGTACAAAGTTCATTTTGGATGGACGAATTAAGTTGAAATAGACAGTTTTTGCATGAAAACTCATTCATGGTAGAACTTCATAGCAAAGTACAAAGTACGTTTTGGATGGACGAATTTAGTTGAAATAGACAGTTTTTGCATGAAAACTCATTCCTGGTGGAACTTCATAGCAAAGTACAAAGTTCGTTTTGGATGGACGAATTAAGTTGAAATAGACAGTTTTTGCATGAAAACTCATTCCTGGTGGAACTTCATAGCAAAGTACAAAGTTCGTTTTGGATGGATCAATTTAGTTGAAATAGACAGTTTTTGCATGAAAACTCATTCCTGGTGGAACTTCATAGCAAAGTACAAAGTTCGTTTTGGATGGACGAATTAAGTTGAAATAGACAGTTTTTGCATGAAAACTCATTCCTGGTGGAACTTCATAGCAAAGTACAAAGTTCATTTTGGATGGACGAATTAAGTTGAAATAGACAGTTTTTGCATGAAAACTCATTCCTGGTGGAACTTCATAGCAAAGTACAAAGTTCATTTTGGATGGACGAATTAAGTTGAAATAGACAGTTTTTGCATGAAAACTCATTCCTGGTGGAACTTCATAGCAAAGTACAAAGTTCATTTTGGATGGACGAATTAAGTTGAAATAGACAGTTTTTGCATGAAAACTCATTCCTGGTGGAACTTCATAGCAAAGTACAAAGTTCGTTTTGGATGGACGAATTAAGTTGAAATAGACAGTTTTTGCATGAAAACTCATTCATGGTAGAACTTCATAGCAAAGTACAAAGTTCATTTTGGATGGACGAATTAAGTTGAAATAGACAGTTTTTGCATGAAAACTCATTCATGGTAGAACTTCATAGCAAAGTACAAAGTTCATTTTGGATGGACGAATTAAGTTGAAATAGACAGTTTTTGCATGAAAACTCATTCATGGTAGAACTTCATAGCAAAGTACAAAGTACGTTTTGGATGGACGAATTAAGTTGAAATAGACAGTTTTTGCATGAAAACTCATTCCTGGTGGAACTTCATAGCAAAGTACAAAGTTCATTTTGGATGGACGAATTAAGTTGAAATAGACAGTTTTTGCATGAAAACTCATTCCTGGTGGAACTTCATAGCAAAGTACAAAGTTCGTTTTGGATGGATCAATTTAGTTGAAATAGACAGTTTTTGCATGAAAACTCATTCCTGGTGGAACTTCATAGCAAAGTACAAAGTTCATTTTGGATGGACGAATTAAGTTGAAATAGACAGTTTTTGCATGAAAACTCATTCCTGGTGGAACTTCATAGCAAAGTACAAAGTTCATTTTGGATGGACGAATTAAGTTGAAATAGAAAGTTTTTGCATGAAAACTCATTCCTGGTGGAACTTCATAGCAAAGTACAAAGTTCATTTTGGATGGACGAAATAAGTTGAAATAGACAGTTTTTGCATGAAAACTCATTCCTGGTGGAACTTCATAGCAAAGTACAAAGTTCATTTTGGATGGACGAATTAAGTTGAAATAGACAGTTTTTGCATGAAAACTCATTCCTGGTAGAACTTCATAGCAAAGTACAAAGTTCGTTTTGGATGGACGAATTTAGTTGAAATAGACAGTTTTTGCATGAAAACTCATTCATGGTAGAACTTCATAGCAAAGTACAAAGTTCATTTTGGATGGACGAATTAAGTTGAAATAGACAGTTTTTGCATGAAAACTCATTCATGGTAGAACTTCATAGCAAAGTACAAAGAACGTTTTGGATGGACGAATTAAGTTGAAATAGACAGTTTTTGCATGAAAACTCATTCCTGGTGGAACTTCATAGCAAAGTACAAAGTTCATTTTGGATGGACGAATTAAGTTGAAATAGACAGTTTTTGCATGAAAACTCATTCATGGTAGAACTTCATAGCAAAGTACAAAGTACGTTTTGGATGGACGAATTAAGTTGAAATAGATAGTTTTTGCATGAAAACTCATTCATGGTAGAACTTCATAGCAAAGTACAAAGAACGTTTTGGATGGACGAATTTAGTTGAAATAGACAGTTTTTGCATGAAAACTCATTCCTGGTAGAACTTCATAGCAAAGTACAAAGTTCATTTTGGATGGACGAATTAAGTTGAAATAGACAGTTTTTGCATAAAAACTCATTCCTGGTAGAACTTCATAGCAAAGTACAAAGTTCGTTTTGGATGGATAAAGTTAGTTGAAATAGACAGTTTTTGCATGAAAACTCATTCCTGGTAGAACTTCATAGCAAAGTACAAAGTTCATTTTGGATGGACGAATTAAGTTGAAATAGACAGTTTTTGCATGAAAACTCATTCATGGTAGAACTTCATAGCGAAGTACAAAGTACGTTTTGGATGGACGAATTAAGTTGAAATAGACAGTTTTTGCATGAAAACTCATTCCTGGTGGAACTTCATAGCAAAGTACAAAGTTCATTTTGGATGGACGAATTAAGTTGAAATAGACAATTTTTGCATGAAAACTCATTCATGGTAGAACTTCATAGCAAAGTACATAGTTCATTTTGGATGGACGAATTAAGTTGAAATAGACAGTTTTTGCATGAAAACTCATTCCTGGTGGAACTTCATAGCAAAGTACAAAGTTCGAATCGGATGGACGAATTAAGTTGAAATAGACAGTTTTTGCATGAAAACTCATTCCTGGTAGAACTTCATAGCAAAGTACAAAGTTCATTTTGGATGGACGAATTAAGTTGAAATAGACAGTTTTTGCATGAAAACTCATTCATGGTAGAACTTCATAGCAAAGTACAAAGTTCGAATCGGATGGACGAATTTGGTTGAAATAGACAGTTTTTGCATGAAAACTCATTCATGGTAGAACTTCATAGCAAAGTACAAAGTACGTTTTGGATGGACGAATTAAGTTGAAATAGACAGTTTTTGCATGAAAACTCATTCATGGTAGAACTTCATAGCAAAGTACAAAGTTCATTTTGGATGGACGAATTAAGTTGAAATAGACAGTTTTTGCATGAAAACTCATTCATGGTAGAACTTCATAGCAAAGTACAAAGTACGTTTTGGATGGACGAATTAAGTTGAAATAGATAGTTTTTGCATGAAAACTCATTCATGGTAGAACTTCATAGCAAAGTACAAAGAACGTTTTGGATGGACGAATTTAGTTGAAATAGACAGTTTTTGCATGAAAACTCATTCCTGGTAGAACTTCATAGCAAAGTACAAAGTTCATTTTGGATGGACGAATTAAGTTGAAATAGACAGTTTTTGCATAAAAACTCATTCCTGGTAGAACTTCATAGCAAAGTACAAAGTTCGTTTTGGATGGATAAAGTTAGTTGAAATAGACAGTTTTTGCATGAAAACTCATTCCTGGTAGAACTTCATAGCAAAGTACAAAGTTCATTTTGGATGGACGAATTAAGTTGAAATAGACAGTTTTTGCATGAAAACTCATTCATGGTAGAACTTCATAGCAAAGTACAAAGTTCATTTTGGATGGACGAATTAAGTTGAAATAGACAGTTTTTGCATGAAAACTCATTCATGGTAGAACTTCATAGCGAAGTACAAAGTACGTTTTGGATGGACGAATTTAGTTGAAATAGACAGTTTTTGCATGAAAACTCATTCCTGGTGGAACTTCATAGCAAAGTACAAAGTTCGAATCGGATGGACGAATTAAGTTGAAATAGACAGTTTTTGCATGAAAACTCATTCCTGGTAGAACTTCATAGCAAAGTACAAAGTTCATTTTGGATGGACGAATTAAGTTGAAATAGACAGTTTTTGCATGAAAACTCATTCATGGTAGAACTTCATAGCAAAGTACAAAGTTCATTTTGGATGGACGAATTAAGTTGAAATAGACAGTTTTTGCATGAAAACTCATTCATGGTAGAACTTCATAGCAAAGTACAAAGTACGTTTTGGATGGACGAATTAAGTTGAAATAGACAGTTTTTGCATGAAAACTCATTCATGGTAGAACTTCATAGCAAAGTACAAAGAACGTTTTGGATGGACGAATTTAGTTGAAATAGACAGTTTTTGCATGAAAACTCATTCCTGGTAGAACTTCATAGCAAAGTACAAAGTTCGTTTTGGATGGATAAAGTTAGTTGAAATAGACAGTTTTTGCATGAAAACTCATTCCTGGTGGAACTTCATAGCAAAGTACAAAGTTCATTTTGGATGGACGAATTAAGTTGAAATAGACAGTTTTTGCATGAAAACTCATTCATGGTAGAACTTCATAGCGAAGTACAAAGTACGTTTTGGATGGACGAATTTAGTTGAAATAGACAGTTTTTGCATGAAAACTCATTCCTGGTGAAACTTCATAGCAAAGTACAAAGTTCGAATCGGATGGACGAATTAAGTTGAAATAGACAGTTTTTGCATGAAAACTCATTCCTGGTGAAACTTCATAGCAAAGTACAAAGTTCGTATCGGATGGACGAATTAAGTTGAAATAGACAGTTTTTGTATGAAAACTCATTCCTGGTGGAACTTCGTAGCAAAGTACAAAGTTCGAATCGGATTGACGAATTAAGTTGAAATAGACAGTTTTTGCATGAAAACTCATTCCTGGTGAAACTTCATAGCAAAGTACAAAGTTCGTTTTGGATGGATCAATTTAGTTGAAATAGACAGTTTTTGCATGAAAACTCATTCCTGGTGGAACTTCATAGCAAAGTACAAAGTTCGTATCGGATGGACGAATTAAGTTGAAATAGACAGTTTTTGCATGAAAACTCATTCCTGGTGGAACTTCATAGCAAAGTACAAAGTTCGAATCGGATGGATCAATTTAGTTGAAATAGACAGTTTTTGCATGAAAACTCATTCCTGGTGGAACTTCGTAGCAAAGTACAAAGTTCGAATCGGATGGACGAATTAAGTTGAAATAGACAGTTTTTGCATGAAAACTCATTCCTGGTGAAACTTCGTAGCAAAGTACAAAGTTCGAATCGGATGGACGAATTAAGTTGAAATAGACAGTTTTTGCATGAAAACTCATTCCTGGTGAAACTTCATAGCAAAGTACAAAGTTCGTATCGGATGGACGAATTAAGTTGAAATAGACAGTTTTTGTATGAAAACTCATTCCTGGTGGAACTTCGTAGCAAAGTACAAAGTTCGAATCGGATTGACGAATTAAGTTGAAATAGACAGTTTTTGCATGAAAACTCATTCCTGGTGGAACTTCATAGCAAAGTACAAAGTTCGTATCGGATGGACGAATTAAGTTGAAATAGACAGTTTTTGCATGAAAACTCATTCCTGGTGGAACTTCGTAGCAAAGTACAAAGTTCGAATCGGATGGACGAATTAAGTTGAAATAGACAGTTTTTGCATGAAAACTCATTCCTGGTGAAACTTCATAGGAAAGTACAAAGTTCGTTTTGGATGAATCAATTTAGTTGAAATAGACAGTTTTTGCATGAAAACTCATTCCTGGTGGAAGTTCGTAGCAAAGTACAAAGTTCGAATCGGATTGACGAATTAAGTTGAAATAGACACTTTTTGCATGAAAACTCATTCCTGGTGGAACTTCATAGCAAAGTACAAAGTTCGTATCGGATGGACGAATTAAGTTGAAATAGACAGTTTTTGCATGAAAACTCATTCCTGGTGGAACTTCGTAGCAAAGTACAAAGTTCGAATCGGATGGACGAATTAAGTTGAAATAGACAGTTTTTGCATGAAAACTCATTCCTGGTGGAACTTCATAGCAAAGTACAAAGTTCGTATCGGATGGACGAATTAAGTTGAAATAGACAGTTTTTGCATGAAAACTCATTCCTGGTGGAACTTCAAAGCAAAGTACAAAGTTCGAATCGGATGGATGAATTTAGTTGAAATAGACAGTTTTTGTATGAAAACTCATTCCTGGTGGAACTTCATAGGAAAGTACAAAGTTCGTATCGGATGGACGAATTAAGTTGAAATAGACAGTTTTTGCATGAAAACTCATTCCTGGTGGAACTTCGTAGCAAAGTACAAAGTTCGAATCGGATGGACGAATTAAGTTGAAATAGACAGTTTTTGCATGAAAACTCATTCCTGGTGGAACTTCGTAGCAAAGTACAAAGTTCGAATCGGATGGACGAATTAAGTTGAAATAGACAGTTTTTGCATGAAAACTCATTCCTGGTGGAACTTCGTAGCAAAGTACAAAGTTCGAATCGGATGGACGAATTAAGTTGAAATAGACAGTTTTTGCATGAAAACTCATTCCTGGTGGAACTTCGTAGCAAAGTACAAAGTTCGAATCGGATGGACGAATTAAGTTGAAATAGACAGTTTTTGCATGAAAACTCATTCCTGGTGGAACTTCAAAGCAAAGTACAAAGTTCGAATCGGATGGATGAATTTAGTTGAAATAGACAGTTTTTGTATGAAAACTCATTCCTGGTGGAACTTCATAGGAAAGTACAAAGTTCGTATCGGATGGACGAATTAAGTTGAAATAGACAGTTTTTGCATGAAAACTCATTCCTGGTGGAACTTCGTAGCAAAGTACAAAGTTCGAATCGGATGGACGAATTAAGTTGAAATAGACAGTTTTTGCATGAAAACTCATTCCTGGTGGAACTTCGTAGCAAAGTACAAAGTTCGAATCGGATGGACGAATTAAGTTGAAATAGACAGTTTTTGCATGAAAACTCATTCCTGGTGGAACTTCGTAGCAAAGTACAAAGTTCGAATCGGATGGACGAATTAAGTTGAAATAGACAGTTTTTGCATGAAAACTCATTCCTGGTGGAACTTCAAAGCAAAGTACAAAGTTCGAATCGGATGGACGAATTAAGTTGAAATAGACAGTTTTTGCATGAAAACTCATTCCTGGTGGAACTTCATAGCAAAGTACAAAGTTCGAATCGGATGGACGAATTAAGTTGAAATAGACAGTTTTTGCATGAAAACTCATTCCTGGTGGAACTTCGTAGCAAAGTACAAAGTTCGAATCGGATGGACGAATTAAGTTGAAATAGACAGTTTTTGCATGAAAACTCATTCCTGATGAAACTTCATAGGAAAGTACAAAGTTCGTTTTGGATGGATCAATTTAGTTGAAATAGACAGTTTTTGCATGAAAACTCATTCCTGGTGGAACTTCGTAGCAAAGTACAAAGTTCGAATCGGATGGACGAATTAAGTTGAAATAGACAGTTTTTGCATGAAAACTCATTCCTGGTGGAACTTCATAGCAAAGTACAAAGTTCGTATCGGATGGACGAATTAAGTTGAAATAGACAGTTTTTGCATGAAAACTCATTCCTGGTGGAACTTCAAAGCAAAGTACAAAGTTCGAATCGGATGGATGAATTTAGTTGAAATAGACAGTTTTTGTATGAAAACTCATTCCTGGTGGAACTTCAAAGCAAAGTACAAAGTTCGAATCGGATGGATGAATTTAGTTGAAATAGACAGTTTTTGTATGAAAACTCATTCCTGGTGGAACTTCATAGCAAAGTACAAAGTTCGTATCGGATGGACGAATTAAGTTGAAATAGACAGTTTTTGCATGAAAACTCATTCCTGGTGGAACTTCGTAGCAAAGTACAAAGTTCGAATCGGATGGACGAATTAAGTTGAAATAGACAGTTTTTGCATGAAAACTCATTCCTGGTGGAACTTCATAGCAAAGTACAAAGTTCGTATCGGATGGACGAATTAAGTTGAAATAGACAGTTTTTGCATGAAAACTCATTCCTGGTGGAACTTCGTAGCAAAGTACAAAGTTCGAATCGGATGGACGAATTTAGTTGAAATAGACAGTTTTTGTATGAAAACTCATTCCTGGTGGAACTTCATAGGAAAGTACAAAGTTCGTATCGGATGGACGAATTAAGTTGAAATAGACAGTTTTTGCATGAAAACTCATTCCTGGTGGAACTTCGTAGCAAAGTACAAAGTTCGAATCGGATGGACGAATTAAGTTGAAATAGACAGTTTTTGCATGAAAACTCATTCCTGGTGAAACTTCATAGGAAAGTACAAAGTTCGTATCGGATGGACGAATTAAGTTGAAATAGACAGTTTTTGCATGAAAACTCATTCCTGGTGGAACTTCGTAGCAAAGTACAAAGTTCGAATCGGATGGACGAATTAAGTTGAAATAGACAGTTTTTGCATGAAAACTCATTCCTGTTGAAACTTCATTGCAAAGTACAAAGTTCGTATCGGATGGACGAATTAAGTTGAAATAGACAGTTTTTGCATGAAAACTCATTCCTGGTGAAACTTCATAGGAAAGTACAAAGTTCGTATCGGATGGACGAATTAAGTTGAAATAGACAGTTTTTGCATGAAAACTCATTCCTGGTGGAACTTCGTAGCAAAGTACAAAGTTCGAATCGGATGGACGAATTAAGTTGAAATAGACAGTTTTTGCATGAAAACTCATTCCTGGTGGAACTTCAAAGCAAAGTACAAAGTTCGAATCGGATGGACGAATTAAGTTGAAATAGACAGTTTTTGCATGAAAACTCATTCCTGGTGAAACTTCATAGGAAAGTACAAAGTTCGTTTTGGATGGATCAATTTAGTTGAAATAGACAGTTTTTGCATGAAAACTCATTCCTGGTGGAAGTTCGTAGCAAAGTACAAAGTTCGAATCGGATGGACGAATTAAGTTGAAATAGACAGTTTTTGCATGAAAACTCATTCCTGGTGGAACTTCGTAGCAAAGTACAAAGTTCGAATCGGATGGACGAATTAAGTTGAAATAGACAGTTTTTGCATGAAAACTCATTCCTGGTGAAACTTCATAGGAAAGTACAAAGTTCGAATCGGATGGACGAATTAAGTTGAAATAGACAGTTTTTGCATGAAAACTCATTCCTGGTGGAAGTTCGTAGCAAAGTACAAAGTTCGAATCGGATGGACGAATTAAGTTGAAATAGACAGTTTTTGCATGAAAACTCATTCCTGGTGGAACTTCGTAGCAAAGTACAAAGTTCGAATCGGATGGACGAATTAAGTTGAAATAGACAGTTTTTGCATGAAAACTCATTCCTGGTGGAACTTCATAGCAAAGTACAAAGTTCGAATCGGATGGACGAATTAAGTTGAAATAGACAGTTTTTGCATGAAAACTCATTCCTGGTGGAACTTCGTAGCAAAGTACAAAGTTCGAATCGGATGGACGAATTAAGTTGAAATAGACAGTTTTTGCATGAAAACTCATTCCTGGTGAAACTTCATAGGAAAGTACAAAGTTCGTTTTGGATGGATCAATTTAGTTGAAATAGACAGTTTTTGCATGAAAACTCATTCCTGGTGGAAGTTCGTAGCAAAGTACAAAGTTCGAATCGGATGGACGAATTAAGTTGAAATAGACAGTTTTTGCATGAAAACTCATTCCTGGTGGAACTTCGTAGCAAAGTACAAAGTTCGAATCGGATGGACGAATTAAGTTGAAATAGACAGTTTTTGCATGAAAACTCATTCCTGGTGAAACTTCATAGGAAAGTACAAAGTTCGAATCGGATGGACGAATTAAGTTGAAATAGACAGTTTTTGCATGAAAACTCATTCCTGGTGGAACTTCATAGCAAAGTACAAAGTTCGTATCGGATGGACGAATTAAGTTGAAATAGACAGTTTTTGCATGAAAACTCATTCCTGGTGGAACTTCAAAGCAAAGTACAAAGTTCGAATCGGATGGATCAATTTAGTTGAAATAGACAGTTTTTGCATGAAAACTCATTCCTGGTGGAACTTCGTAGCAAAGTACAAAGTTCGAATCGGATGGATCAATTTAGTTGAAATAGACAGTTTTTGCATGAAAACTCATTCCTGGTGGAACTTCATAGCAAAGTACAAAGTTCGAATCGGATGGACGAATTAAGTTGAAATAGACAGTTTTTGCATGAAAACTCATTCCTGTTGAAACTTCATTGCAAAGTACAAAGTTCGTATCGGATGGACGAATTAAGTTGAAATAGACAGTTTTTGCATGAAAACTCATTCCTGGTGAAACTTCATAGCAAAGTACAAAGTTCGTATCGGATGGACGAATTAAGTTGAAATAGACAGTTTTTGCATGAAAACTCATTCCTGGTGAAACTTCATAGGAAAGTACAAAGTTCGTTTTGGATGGATCAATTTAGTTGAAATAGACAGTTTTTGCATGAAAACTCATTCCTGGTGGAAGTTCGTAGCAAAGTACAAAGTTCGAATCGGATTGACGAATTAAGTTGAAATAGACAGTTTTTGCATGAAAACTCATTCCTGGTGGAACTTCGTAGCAAAGTACAAAGTTCGAATCGGATGGACGAATTAAGTTGAAATAGACAGTTTTTGCATGAAAACTCATTCCTGGTGGAACTTCATAGGAAAGTACAAAGTTCGTATCGGATGGACGAATTAAGTTGAAATAGACAGTTTTTGCATGAAAACTCATTCCTGGTGGAACTTCGTAGCAAAGTACAAAGTTCGAATCGGATGGACGAATTAAGTTGAAATAGACAGTTTTTGCATGAAAACTCATTCCTGGTGAAACTTCATAGGAAAGTACAAAGTTCGTATCGGACGGACGAATTAAGTTGAAATAGACAGTTTTTGCATGAAAACTCATTCCTGGTGGAAGTTCGTAGCAAAGTACAAAGTTCGAATCGGATGGACGAATTAAGTTGAAATAGACAGTTTTTGCATGAAAACTCATTCCTGGTGGAACTTCGTAGCAAAGTACAAAGTTCGAATCGGATGGACGAATTAAGTTGAAATAGACAGTTTTTGCATGAAAACTCATTCCTGGTGAAACTTCATAGGAAAGTACAAAGTTCGTTTTAGATGGATCAATTTAGTTGAAATAGACAGTTTTTGCATGAAAACTCATTCCTGGTGGAAGTTCGTAGCAAAGTACAAAGTTCGAATCGGATTGACGAATTAAGTTGAAATAGACAGTTTTTGCATGAAAACTCATTCCTGGTGGAACTTCATAGCAAAGTACAAAGTTCGTATCGGATGGACGAATTAAGTTGAAATAGACAGTTTTTGCATGAAAACTCATTCCTGGTGGAACTTCGTAGCAAAGTACAAAGTTCGAATCGGATGGACGAATTAAGTTGAAATAGACAGTTTTTGCATGAAAACTCATTCCTGGTGGAACTTCAAAGCAAAGTACAAAGTTCGAATCGGATGGATGAATTTAGTTGAAATAGACAGTTTTTGTATGAAAACTCATTCCTGGTGGAACTTCATAGGAAAGTACAAAGTTCGTATCGGATGGACGAATTAAGTTGAAATAGACAGTTTTTGCATGAAAACTCATTCCTGGTAGAACTTCATAGCAAAGTACAAAGTTCGTTTTGGATGGACGAATTAAGTTGAAATAGACAGTTTTTGCATGAAAACTCATTCCTGGTGGAACTTCATAGCAAAGTACAAAGTTCGTTTTGGATGGATCAATTTAGTTGAAATAGACAGTTTTTGCATGAAAACTCATTCCTGGTGGAACTTCATAGCAAAGTACAAAGTTCGTTTTGAATGGATCAATTTAGTTGAAATAGACAGTTTTTGCATAAAAACTCATTCCTGGTAGAACTTCATAGCAAAGTACAAAGTTCGTTTTGGATGGACGAATTAAGTTGAAATAGACAGTTTTTGCATGAAAACTCATTCCTGGTGGAACTTCATAGCAAAGTACAAAGTTCGTTTTGGATGGATCAATTTAGTTGAAATAGACAGTTTTTGCATGAAAACTCATTCCTGGTAGAACTTCATAGCAAAGTACAAAGTTCGTTTTGGATGGACGAATTAAGTTGAAATAGACAGTTTTTGCATGAAAACTCATTCCTGGTGGAACTTCATAGCAAAGTACAAAGTTCGTTTTGGATGGATCAATTTAGTTGAAATAGACAGTTTTTGCATGAAAACTCATTCCTGGTGGAACTTCATAGCAAAGTACAAAGTTCGAATCGGATGGATCAATTTAGTTGAAATAGACAGTTTTTGCATGAAAACTCATTCCTGGTGGAACTTCATAGCAAAGTACAAAGTTCGTTTTGGATGGATCAATTTAGTTGAAATAGACAGTTTTTGCATGAAAACTCATTCCTGGTGGAACTTCATAGCAAAGTAAAAAGTTCGTTTTGGATGGATCAATTTAGTTGAAATAGACAGTTTTTGCATGAAAACTCATTCCTGGTGGAACTTCATAGCAAAGTACAAAGTTCGTTTTGGATGGATCAATTTAGTTGAAATAGACAGTTTTTGCATGAAAACTCATTCCTGGTGGAACTTCATAGCAAAGTACAAAGTTCGTTTTGGATGGATCAATTTAGTTGAAATAGACAGTTTTTGCATGAAAACTCATTCCTGGTAGAACTTCATAGCAAAGTACAAAGTTCGAATCGGATGGACGAATTAAGTTGAAATAGACAGTTTTTGCATGAAAACTTATTTCTGGTGGAACTTCATAGGAAAGTACAAAGTTCGTTTTAGATGGATCAATTTAGTTGAAATAGACAGTTTTTGCATGAAAACTCATTCCTGGTGGAAGTTCGTAGCAAAGTACAAAGTTCGAATCGGATTGACGAATTAAGTTGAAATAGACAGTTTTTGCATGAAAACTCATTCCTGGTGGAACTTCAAAGCAAAGTACAAAGTTCGAATCGGATGGATGAATTTAGTTGAAATAGACAGTTTTTGTATGAAAACTCATTCCTGGTGGAACTTCATAGCAAAGTACAAAGTTCGTATCGGATGGACGAATTAAGTTGAAATAGACAGTTTTTGCATGAAAACTCATTCCTGGTGGAACTTCGTAGCAAAGTACAAAGTTCGAATCGGATGGACGAATTAAGTTGAAATAGACAGTTTTTGCATGAAAACTCATTCCTGGTGGAACTTCATAGCAAAGTACAAAGTTCGTATCGGATGGACGAATTAAGTTGAAATAGACAGTTTTTGCATGAAAACTCATTCCTGGTGGAACTTCGTAGCAAAGTACAAAGTTCGAATCGGATGGACGAATTAAGTTGAAATAGACAGTTTTTGCATGAAAACTCATTCCTGGTGGAACTTCATAGGAAAGTACAAAGTTCGTATCGGATGGACGAATTAAGTTGAAATAGACAGTTTTTGCATGAAAACTCATTCCTGGTGGAACTTCGTAGCAAAGTACAAAGTTCGAATCGGATGGACGAATTAAGTTGAAATAGACAGTTTTTGCATGAAAACTCATTCCTGGTGAAACTTCATAGGAAAGTACAAAGTTCGTATCGGATGGACGAATTAAGTTGAAATAGACAGTTTTTGCATGAAAACTCATTCCTGGTGGAACTTCGTAGCAAAGTACAAAGTTCGAATCGGATGGACGAATTAAGTTGAAATAGACAGTTTTTGCATGAAAACTCATTCCTGTTGAAACTTCATTGCAAAGTACAAAGTTCGTATCGGATGGACGAATTAAGTTGAAATAGACAGTTTTTGCATGAAAACTCATTCCTGGTGAAACTTCATAGGAAAGTACAAAGTTCGTATCGGATGGACGAATTAAGTTGAAATAGACAGTTTTTGCATGAAAACTCATTCCTGGTGGAACTTCGTAGCAAAGTACAAAGTTCGAATCGGATGGACGAATTAAGTTGAAATAGACAGTTTTTGCATGAAAACTCATTCCTGGTGGAACTTCGTAGCAAAGTACAAAGTTCGAATCGGATGGACGAATTAAGTTGAAATAGACAGTTTTTGCATGAAAACTCATTCCTGGTGAAACTTCATAGGAAAGTACAAAGTTCGTTTTGGATGGATCAATTTAGTTGAAATAGACAGTTTTTGCATGAAAACTCATTCCTGGTGGAAGTTCGTAGCAAAGTACAAAGTTCGAATCGGATGGACGAATTAAGTTGAAATAGACAGTTTTTGCATGAAAACTCATTCCTGGTGGAACTTCGTAGCAAAGTACAAAGTTCGAATCGGATGGACGAATTAAGTTGAAATAGACAGTTTTTGCATGAAAACTCATTCCTGGTGAAACTTCATAGGAAAGTACAAAGTTCGAATCGGATGGACGAATTAAGTTGAAATAGACAGTTTTTGCATGAAAACTCATTCCTGGTGGAAGTTCGTAGCAAAGTACAAAGTTCGAATCGGATGGACGAATTAAGTTGAAATAGACAGTTTTTGCATGAAAACTCATTCCTGGTGGAACTTCGTAGCAAAGTACAAAGTTCGAATCGGATGGACGAATTAAGTTGAAATAGACAGTTTTTGCATGAAAACTCATTCCTGGTGGAACTTCATAGCAAAGTACAAAGTTCGAATCGGATGGACGAATTAAGTTGAAATAGACAGTTTTTGCATGAAAACTCATTCCTGGTGGAACTTCGTAGCAAAGTACAAAGTTCGAATCGGATGGACGAATTAAGTTGAAATAGACAGTTTTTGCATGAAAACTCATTCCTGGTGAAACTTCATAGGAAAGTACAAAGTTCGTTTTGGATGGATCAATTTAGTTGAAATAGACAGTTTTTGCATGAAAACTCATTCCTGGTGGAAGTTCGTAGCAAAGTACAAAGTTCGAATCGGATGGACGAATTAAGTTGAAATAGACAGTTTTTGCATGAAAACTCATTCCTGGTGGAACTTCGTAGCAAAGTACAAAGTTCGAATCGGATGGACGAATTAAGTTGAAATAGACAGTTTTTGCATGAAAACTCATTCCTGGTGAAACTTCATAGGAAAGTACAAAGTTCGAATCGGATGGACGAATTAAGTTGAAATAGACAGTTTTTGCATGAAAACTCATTCCTGGTGGAACTTCATAGCAAAGTACAAAGTTCGTATCGGATGGACGAATTAAGTTGAAATAGACAGTTTTTGCATGAAAACTCATTCCTGGTGGAACTTCAAAGCAAAGTACAAAGTTCGAATCGGATGGATCAATTTAGTTGAAATAGACAGTTTTTGCATGAAAACTCATTCCTGGTGAAACTTCATAGGAAAGTACAAAGTTCGAATCGGATGGACGAATTAAGTTGAAATAGACAGTTTTTGCATGAAAACTCATTCCTGGTGGAACTTCGTAGCAAAGTACAAAGTTCGAATCGGATGGACGAATTAAGTTGAAATAGACAGTTTTTGCATGAAAACTCATTCCTGGTGGAACTTCAAAGCAAAGTACAAAGTTCGAATCGGATGGATCAATTTAGTTGAAATAGACAGTTTTTGCATGAAAACTCATTCCTGGTGGAACTTCGTAGCAAAGTACAAAGTTCGAATCGGATGGACGAATTAAGTTGAAATAGACAGTTTTTGCATGAAAACTCATTCCTGGTGGAACTTCATAGCAAAGTACAAAGTTCGTATCGGATGGACGAATTAAGTTGAAATAGACAGTTTTTGCATGAAAACTCATTCCTGGTGGAACTTCAAAGCAAAGTACAAAGTTCGAATCGGATGGATGAATTTAGTTGAAATAGACAGTTTTTGTATGAAAACTCATTCCTGGTGGAACTTCAAAGCAAAGTACAAAGTTCGAATCGGATGGATGAATTTAGTTGAAATAGACAGTTTTTGTATGAAAACTCATTCCTGGTGGAACTTCATAGCAAAGTACAAAGTTCGTATCGGATGGACGAATTAAGTTGAAATAGACAGTTTTTGCATGAAA
Organism: Anopheles moucheti; assembly: GCF_943734755.1. NCBI lineage: Eukaryota > Metazoa > Arthropoda > Insecta > Diptera > Culicidae > Anopheles > Anopheles moucheti. The sequence goes on from NW_026453665.1 coordinate 201,904, forward strand.
ACTCATTCCTGGTGGAACTTCGTAGCAAAGTACAAAGTTCGAATCGGATGGACGAATTAAGTTGAAATAGACAGTTTTTGCATGAAAACTCATTCCTGGTGGAACTTCATAGCAAAGTACAAAGTTCGTATCGGATGGACGAATTAAGTTGAAATAGACAGTTTTTGCATGAAAACTCATTCCTGGTGGAACTTCGTAGCAAAGTACAAAGTTCGAATCGGATGGACGAATTTAGTTGAAATAGACAGTTTTTGTATGAAAACTCATTCCTGGTGGAACTTCATAGGAAAGTACAAAGTTCGTATCGGATGGACGAATTAAGTTGAAATAGACAGTTTTTGCATGAAAACTCATTCCTGGTGGAACTTCGTAGCAAAGTACAAAGTTCGAATCGGATGGACGAATTAAGTTGAAATAGACAGTTTTTGCATGAAAACTCATTCCTGGTGAAACTTCATAGGAAAGTACAAAGTTCGTATCGGATGGACGAATTAAGTTGAAATAGACAGTTTTTGCATGAAAACTCATTCCTGGTGGAACTTCGTAGCAAAGTACAAAGTTCGAATCGGATGGACGAATTAAGTTGAAATAGACAGTTTTTGCATGAAAACTCATTCCTGTTGAAACTTCATTGCAAAGTACAAAGTTCGTATCGGATGGACGAATTAAGTTGAAATAGACAGTTTTTGCATGAAAACTCATTCCTGGTGAAACTTCATAGGAAAGTACAAAGTTCGTATCGGATGGACGAATTAAGTTGAAATAGACAGTTTTTGCATGAAAACTCATTCCTGGTGGAACTTCGTAGCAAAGTACAAAGTTCGAATCGGATGGACGAATTAAGTTGAAATAGACAGTTTTTGCATGAAAACTCATTCCTGGTGGAACTTCAAAGCAAAGTACAAAGTTCGAATCGGATGGACGAATTAAGTTGAAATAGACAGTTTTTGCATGAAAACTCATTCCTGGTGAAACTTCATAGGAAAGTACAAAGTTCGTTTTGGATGGATCAATTTAGTTGAAATAGACAGTTTTTGCATGAAAACTCATTCCTGGTGGAAGTTCGTAGCAAAGTACAAAGTTCGAATCGGATGGACGAATTAAGTTGAAATAGACAGTTTTTGCATGAAAACTCATTCCTGGTGGAACTTCGTAGCAAAGTACAAAGTTCGAATCGGATGGACGAATTAAGTTGAAATAGACAGTTTTTGCATGAAAACTCATTCCTGGTGAAACTTCATAGGAAAGTACAAAGTTCGAATCGGATGGACGAATTAAGTTGAAATAGACAGTTTTTGCATGAAAACTCATTCCTGGTGGAAGTTCGTAGCAAAGTACAAAGTTCGAATCGGATGGACGAATTAAGTTGAAATAGACAGTTTTTGCATGAAAACTCATTCCTGGTGGAACTTCGTAGCAAAGTACAAAGTTCGAATCGGATGGACGAATTAAGTTGAAATAGACAGTTTTTGCATGAAAACTCATTCCTGGTGGAACTTCATAGCAAAGTACAAAGTTCGAATCGGATGGACGAATTAAGTTGAAATAGACAGTTTTTGCATGAAAACTCATTCCTGGTGGAACTTCGTAGCAAAGTACAAAGTTCGAATCGGATGGACGAATTAAGTTGAAATAGACAGTTTTTGCATGAAAACTCATTCCTGGTGAAACTTCATAGGAAAGTACAAAGTTCGTTTTGGATGGATCAATTTAGTTGAAATAGACAGTTTTTGCATGAAAACTCATTCCTGGTGGAAGTTCGTAGCAAAGTACAAAGTTCGAATCGGATGGACGAATTAAGTTGAAATAGACAGTTTTTGCATGAAAACTCATTCCTGGTGGAACTTCGTAGCAAAGTACAAAGTTCGAATCGGATGGACGAATTAAGTTGAAATAGACAGTTTTTGCATGAAAACTCATTCCTGGTGAAACTTCATAGGAAAGTACAAAGTTCGAATCGGATGGACGAATTAAGTTGAAATAGACAGTTTTTGCATGAAAACTCATTCCTGGTGGAACTTCATAGCAAAGTACAAAGTTCGTATCGGATGGACGAATTAAGTTGAAATAGACAGTTTTTGCATGAAAACTCATTCCTGGTGGAACTTCAAAGCAAAGTACAAAGTTCGAATCGGATGGATCAATTTAGTTGAAATAGACAGTTTTTGCATGAAAACTCATTCCTGGTGGAACTTCGTAGCAAAGTACAAAGTTCGAATCGGATGGATCAATTTAGTTGAAATAGACAGTTTTTGCATGAAAACTCATTCCTGGTGGAACTTCATAGCAAAGTACAAAGTTCGAATCGGATGGACGAATTAAGTTGAAATAGACAGTTTTTGCATGAAAACTCATTCCTGTTGAAACTTCATTGCAAAGTACAAAGTTCGTATCGGATGGACGAATTAAGTTGAAATAGACAGTTTTTGCATGAAAACTCATTCCTGGTGAAACTTCATAGCAAAGTACAAAGTTCGTATCGGATGGACGAATTAAGTTGAAATAGACAGTTTTTGCATGAAAACTCATTCCTGGTGAAACTTCATAGGAAAGTACAAAGTTCGTTTTGGATGGATCAATTTAGTTGAAATAGACAGTTTTTGCATGAAAACTCATTCCTGGTGGAAGTTCGTAGCAAAGTACAAAGTTCGAATCGGATTGACGAATTAAGTTGAAATAGACAGTTTTTGCATGAAAACTCATTCCTGGTGGAACTTCGTAGCAAAGTACAAAGTTCGAATCGGATGGACGAATTAAGTTGAAATAGACAGTTTTTGCATGAAAACTCATTCCTGGTGGAACTTCATAGGAAAGTACAAAGTTCGTATCGGATGGACGAATTAAGTTGAAATAGACAGTTTTTGCATGAAAACTCATTCCTGGTGGAACTTCGTAGCAAAGTACAAAGTTCGAATCGGATGGACGAATTAAGTTGAAATAGACAGTTTTTGCATGAAAACTCATTCCTGGTGAAACTTCATAGGAAAGTACAAAGTTCGTATCGGACGGACGAATTAAGTTGAAATAGACAGTTTTTGCATGAAAACTCATTCCTGGTGGAAGTTCGTAGCAAAGTACAAAGTTCGAATCGGATGGACGAATTAAGTTGAAATAGACAGTTTTTGCATGAAAACTCATTCCTGGTGGAACTTCGTAGCAAAGTACAAAGTTCGAATCGGATGGACGAATTAAGTTGAAATAGACAGTTTTTGCATGAAAACTCATTCCTGGTGAAACTTCATAGGAAAGTACAAAGTTCGTTTTAGATGGATCAATTTAGTTGAAATAGACAGTTTTTGCATGAAAACTCATTCCTGGTGGAAGTTCGTAGCAAAGTACAAAGTTCGAATCGGATTGACGAATTAAGTTGAAATAGACAGTTTTTGCATGAAAACTCATTCCTGGTGGAACTTCATAGCAAAGTACAAAGTTCGTATCGGATGGACGAATTAAGTTGAAATAGACAGTTTTTGCATGAAAACTCATTCCTGGTGGAACTTCGTAGCAAAGTACAAAGTTCGAATCGGATGGACGAATTAAGTTGAAATAGACAGTTTTTGCATGAAAACTCATTCCTGGTGGAACTTCAAAGCAAAGTACAAAGTTCGAATCGGATGGATGAATTTAGTTGAAATAGACAGTTTTTGTATGAAAACTCATTCCTGGTGGAACTTCATAGGAAAGTACAAAGTTCGTATCGGATGGACGAATTAAGTTGAAATAGACAGTTTTTGCATGAAAACTCATTCCTGGTAGAACTTCATAGCAAAGTACAAAGTTCGTTTTGGATGGACGAATTAAGTTGAAATAGACAGTTTTTGCATGAAAACTCATTCCTGGTGGAACTTCATAGCAAAGTACAAAGTTCGTTTTGGATGGATCAATTTAGTTGAAATAGACAGTTTTTGCATGAAAACTCATTCCTGGTGGAACTTCATAGCAAAGTACAAAGTTCGTTTTGAATGGATCAATTTAGTTGAAATAGACAGTTTTTGCATAAAAACTCATTCCTGGTAGAACTTCATAGCAAAGTACAAAGTTCGTTTTGGATGGACGAATTAAGTTGAAATAGACAGTTTTTGCATGAAAACTCATTCCTGGTGGAACTTCATAGCAAAGTACAAAGTTCGTTTTGGATGGATCAATTTAGTTGAAATAGACAGTTTTTGCATGAAAACTCATTCCTGGTAGAACTTCATAGCAAAGTACAAAGTTCGTTTTGGATGGACGAATTAAGTTGAAATAGACAGTTTTTGCATGAAAACTCATTCCTGGTGGAACTTCATAGCAAAGTACAAAGTTCGTTTTGGATGGATCAATTTAGTTGAAATAGACAGTTTTTGCATGAAAACTCATTCCTGGTGGAACTTCATAGCAAAGTACAAAGTTCGAATCGGATGGATCAATTTAGTTGAAATAGACAGTTTTTGCATGAAAACTCATTCCTGGTGGAACTTCATAGCAAAGTACAAAGTTCGTTTTGGATGGATCAATTTAGTTGAAATAGACAGTTTTTGCATGAAAACTCATTCCTGGTGGAACTTCATAGCAAAGTAAAAAGTTCGTTTTGGATGGATCAATTTAGTTGAAATAGACAGTTTTTGCATGAAAACTCATTCCTGGTGGAACTTCATAGCAAAGTACAAAGTTCGTTTTGGATGGATCAATTTAGTTGAAATAGACAGTTTTTGCATGAAAACTCATTCCTGGTGGAACTTCATAGCAAAGTACAAAGTTCGTTTTGGATGGATCAATTTAGTTGAAATAGACAGTTTTTGCATGAAAACTCATTCCTGGTAGAACTTCATAGCAAAGTACAAAGTTCGAATCGGATGGACGAATTAAGTTGAAATAGACAGTTTTTGCATGAAAACTTATTTCTGGTGGAACTTCATAGGAAAGTACAAAGTTCGTTTTAGATGGATCAATTTAGTTGAAATAGACAGTTTTTGCATGAAAACTCATTCCTGGTGGAAGTTCGTAGCAAAGTACAAATTTCGAATCGGATTGACGAATTAAGTTGAAATAGACAGTTTTTGCATGAAAACTCATTCCTGGTGGAACTTCAAAGCAAAGTACAAAGTTCGAATCGGATGGATGAATTTAGTTGAAATAGACAGTTTTTGTATGAAAACTCATTCCTGGTGGAACTTCATAGCAAAGTACAAAGTTCGTATCGGATGGACGAATTAAGTTGAAATAGACAGTTTTTGCATGAAAACTCATTCCTGGTGGAACTTCGTAGCAAAGTACAAAGTTCGAATCGGATGGACGAATTAAGTTGAAATAGACAGTTTTTGCATGAAAACTCATTCCTGGTGGAACTTCATAGCAAAGTACAAAGTTCGTATCGGATGGACGAATTAAGTTGAAATAGACAGTTTTTGCATGAAAACTCATTCCTGGTGGAACTTCGTAGCAAAGTACAAAGTTCGAATCGGATGGACGAATTAAGTTGAAATAGACAGTTTTTGCATGAAAACTCATTCCTGGTGGAACTTCATAGGAAAGTACAAAGTTCGTATCGGATGGACGAATTAAGTTGAAATAGACAGTTTTTGCATGAAAACTCATTCCTGGTGGAACTTCGTAGCAAAGTACAAAGTTCGAATCGGATGGACGAATTAAGTTGAAATAGACAGTTTTTGCATGAAAACTCATTCCTGGTGAAACTTCATAGGAAAGTACAAAGTTCGTATCGGATGGACGAATTAAGTTGAAATAGACAGTTTTTGCATGAAAACTCATTCCTGGTGGAACTTCGTAGCAAAGTACAAAGTTCGAATCGGATGGACGAATTAAGTTGAAATAGACAGTTTTTGCATGAAAACTCATTCCTGTTGAAACTTCATTGCAAAGTACAAAGTTCGTATCGGATGGACGAATTAAGTTGAAATAGACAGTTTTTGCATGAAAACTCATTCCTGGTGAAACTTCATAGGAAAGTACAAAGTTCGTATCGGATGGACGAATTAAGTTGAAATAGACAGTTTTTGCATGAAAACTCATTCCTGGTGGAACTTCGTAGCAAAGTACAAAGTTCGAATCGGATGGACGAATTAAGTTGAAATAGACAGTTTTTGCATGAAAACTCATTCCTGGTGGAACTTCGTAGCAAAGTACAAAGTTCGAATCGGATGGACGAATTAAGTTGAAATAGACAGTTTTTGCATGAAAACTCATTCCTGGTGAAACTTCATAGGAAAGTACAAAGTTCGTTTTGGATGGATCAATTTAGTTGAAATAGACAGTTTTTGCATGAAAACTCATTCCTGGTGGAAGTTCGTAGCAAAGTACAAAGTTCGAATCGGATGGACGAATTAAGTTGAAATAGACAGTTTTTGCATGAAAACTCATTCCTGGTGGAACTTCGTAGCAAAGTACAAAGTTCGAATCGGATGGACGAATTAAGTTGAAATAGACAGTTTTTGCATGAAAACTCATTCCTGGTGAAACTTCATAGGAAAGTACAAAGTTCGAATCGGATGGACGAATTAAGTTGAAATAGACAGTTTTTGCATGAAAACTCATTCCTGGTGGAAGTTCGTAGCAAAGTACAAAGTTCGAATCGGATGGACGAATTAAGTTGAAATAGACAGTTTTTGCATGAAAACTCATTCCTGGTGGAACTTCGTAGCAAAGTACAAAGTTCGAATCGGATGGACGAATTAAGTTGAAATAGACAGTTTTTGCATGAAAACTCATTCCTGGTGGAACTTCATAGCAAAGTACAAAGTTCGAATCGGATGGACGAATTAAGTTGAAATAGACAGTTTTTGCATGAAAACTCATTCCTGGTGGAACTTCGTAGCAAAGTACAAAGTTCGAATCGGATGGACGAATTAAGTTGAAATAGACAGTTTTTGCATGAAAACTCATTCCTGGTGAAACTTCATAGGAAAGTACAAAGTTCGTTTTGGATGGATCAATTTAGTTGAAATAGACAGTTTTTGCATGAAAACTCATTCCTGGTGGAAGTTCGTAGCAAAGTACAAAGTTCGAATCGGATGGACGAATTAAGTTGAAATAGACAGTTTTTGCATGAAAACTCATTCCTGGTGGAACTTCGTAGCAAAGTACAAAGTTCGAATCGGATGGACGAATTAAGTTGAAATAGACAGTTTTTGCATGAAAACTCATTCCTGGTGAAACTTCATAGGAAAGTACAAAGTTCGAATCGGATGGACGAATTAAGTTGAAATAGACAGTTTTTGCATGAAAACTCATTCCTGGTGGAACTTCATAGCAAAGTACAAAGTTCGTATCGGATGGACGAATTAAGTTGAAATAGACAGTTTTTGCATGAAAACTCATTCCTGGTGGAACTTCAAAGCAAAGTACAAAGTTCGAATCGGATGGATCAATTTAGTTGAAATAGACAGTTTTTGCATGAAAACTCATTCCTGGTGGAACTTCGTAGCAAAGTACAAAGTTCGAATCGGATGGATCAATTTAGTTGAAATAGACAGTTTTTGCATGAAAACTCATTCCTGGTGGAACTTCATAGCAAAGTACAAAGTTCGAATCGGATGGACGAATTAAGTTGAAATAGACAGTTTTTGCATGAAAACTCATTCCTGTTGAAACTTCATTGCAAAGTACAAAGTTCGTATCGGATGGACGAATTAAGTTGAAATAGACAGTTTTTGCATGAAAACTCATTCCTGGTGAAACTTCATAGGAAAGTACAAAGTTCGTTTTGGATGGATCAATTTAGTTGAAATAGACAGTTTTTGCATGAAAACTCATTCCTGGTGGAAGTTCGTAGCAAAGTACAAAGTTCGAATCGGATTGACGAATTAAGTTGAAATAGACAGTTTTTGCATGAAAACTCATTCCTGGTGGAACTTCGTAGCAAAGTACAAAGTTCGAATCGGATGGACGAATTAAGTTGAAATAGACAGTTTTTGCATGAAAACTCATTCCTGGTGGAACTTCATAGGAAAGTACAAAGTTCGTATCGGATGGACGAATTAAGTTGAAATAGACAGTTTTTGCATGAAAACTCATTCCTGGTGGAACTTCGTAGCAAAGTACAAAGTTCGAATCGGATGGACGAATTAAGTTGAAATAGACAGTTTTTGCATGAAAACTCATTCCTGGTGAAACTTCATAGGAAAGTACAAAGTTCGTATCGGACGGACGAATTAAGTTGAAATAGACAGTTTTTGCATGAAAACTCATTCCTGGTGGAAGTTCGTAGCAAAGTACAAAGTTCGAATCGGATGGACGAATTAAGTTGAAATAGACAGTTTTTGCATGAAAACTCATTCCTGGTGGAACTTCGTAGCAAAGTACAAAGTTCGAATCGGATGGACGAATTAAGTTGAAATAGACAGTTTTTGCATGAAAACTCATTCCTGGTGAAACTTCATAGGAAAGTACAAAGTTCGTTTTAGATGGATCAATTTAGTTGAAATAGACAGTTTTTGCATGAAAACTCATTCCTGGTGGAAGTTCGTAGCAAAGTACAAAGTTCGAATCGGATTGACGAATTAAGTTGAAATAGACAGTTTTTGCATGAAAACTCATTCCTGGTGGAACTTCATAGCAAAGTACAAAGTTCGTATCGGATGGACGAATTAAGTTGAAATAGACAGTTTTTGCATGAAAACTCATTCCTGGTGGAACTTCGTAGCAAAGTACAAAGTTCGAATCGGATGGACGAATTAAGTTGAAATAGACAGTTTTTGCATGAAAACTCATTCCTGGTGGAACTTCAAAGCAAAGTACAAAGTTCGAATCGGATGGATGAATTTAGTTGAAATAGACAGTTTTTGTATGAAAACTCATTCCTGGTGGAACTTCATAGGAAAGTACAAAGTTCGTATCGGATGGACGAATTAAGTTGAAATAGACAGTTTTTGCATGAAAACTCATTCCTGGTAGAACTTCATAGCAAAGTACAAAGTTCGTTTTGGATGGACGAATTAAGTTGAAATAGACAGTTTTTGCATGAAAACTCATTCCTGGTGGAACTTCATAGCAAAGTACAAAGTTCGTTTTGGATGGATCAATTTAGTTGAAATAGACAGTTTTTGCATGAAAACTCATTCCTGGTGGAACTTCATAGCAAAGTACAAAGTTCGTTTTGAATGGATCAATTTAGTTGAAATAGACAGTTTTTGCATAAAAACTCATTCCTGGTAGAACTTCATAGCAAAGTACAAAGTTCGTTTTGGATGGACGAATTAAGTTGAAATAGACAGTTTTTGCATGAAAACTCATTCCTGGTGGAACTTCATAGCAAAGTACAAAGTTCGTTTTGGATGGATCAATTTAGTTGAAATAGACAGTTTTTGCATGAAAACTCATTCCTGGTAGAACTTCATAGCAAAGTACAAAGTTCGTTTTGGATGGACGAATTAAGTTGAAATAGACAGTTTTTGCATGAAAACTCATTCCTGGTGGAACTTCATAGCAAAGTACAAAGTTCGTTTTGGATGGATCAATTTAGTTGAAATAGACAGTTTTTGCATGAAAACTCATTCCTGGTGGAACTTCATAGCAAAGTAAAAAGTTCGTTTTGGATGGATCAATTTAGTTGAAATAGACAGTTTTTGCATGAAAACTCATTCCTGGTGGAACTTCATAGCAAAGTACAAAGTTCGTTTTGGATGGATCAATTTAGTTGAAATAGACAGTTTTTGCATGAAAACTCATTCCTGGTGGAACTTCATAGCAAAGTACAAAGTTCGTTTTGGATGGATCAATTTAGTTGAAATAGACAGTTTTTGCATGAAAACTCATTCCTGGTAGAACTTCATAGCAAAGTACAAAGTTCGAATCGGATGGACGAATTAAGTTGAAATAGACAGTTTTTGCATGAAAACTCATTCCTGGTGGAACTTCATAGCAAAGTACAAAGTTCGTTTTGGATGGATCAATTTAGTTGAAATAGACAGTTTTTGCATGAAAACTCATTCCTGGTGGAACTTCATAGCAAAGTACAAAGTTCGTTTTGGATGGACGAATTAAGTTGAAATAGACAGTTTTTGCATGAAAACTCATTCCTGGTGGAACTTCATAGCAAAGTACAAAGTTCGTTTTGGATGGATCAATTTAGTTGAAATAGACAGTTTTTGCATGAAAACTCATTCCTGGTGGAACTTCATAGCAAAGTACAAAGTTCGTTTTGGATGGATCAATTTAGTTGAAATAGACAGTTTTTGCATGAAAACTCATTCCTGGTGGAACTTCATAGCAAAGTACAAAGTTCGTATCGGATGGATCAATTTAGTTGAAATAGACAGTTTTTGCCTAAAAACTCATTCCTGGTAGAACTTCATAGCAAAGTACAAAGTTCGTTTTGGATGGACGAATTAAGTTGAAATAGACAGTTTTTGCATGAAAACTCATTCCTGGTAGAACTGCATAGCAAAGTACAAAGTTCGTTTTGGATGGACGAATTAAGTTGAAATAGACAGTTTTTGCATGAAAACTCATTCCTGGTGGAACTTCATAGCAAAGTACAAAGTTCGTTTTGGATGGATCAATTTAGTTGAAATAGACAGTTTTTGCATGAAAACTCATTCCTGGTGGAACTTCATAGCAAAGTACAAAGTTCGTTTTGGATGGATCAATTTAGTTGAAATAGACAGTTTTTGCATGAAAACTCATTCCTGGTGGAACTTCATAGCAAAGTACAAAGTTCGTTTTGGATGGACGAATTAAGTTGAAATAGACAGTTTTTGCATGAAAACTCATTCCTGGTGGAACTTCATAGCAAAGTACAAAGTTCGTTTTGGATGGATCAATTTAGTTGAAATAGACAGTTTTTGCATGAAAACTCATTCCTGGTGGAACTTCATAGCAAAGTACAAAGTTCGTTTTGGATGGATCAATTTAGTTGAAATAGACAGTTTTTGCATGAAAACTCATTCCTGGTGGAACTTCATAGCAAAGTACAAAGTTCGTATCGGATGGATCAATTTAGTTGAAATAGACAGTTTTTGCCTAAAAACTCATTCCTGGTAGAACTTCATAGCAAAGTACAAAGTTCGTTTTGGATGGACGAATTAAGTTGAAATAGACAGTTTTTGCATGAAAACTCATTCCTGGTGGAACTTCATAGCAAAGTACAAAGTTCGTTTTGGATGGATCAATTTAGTTGAAATAGACAGTTTTTGCCTAAAAACTCATTCCTGGTAGAACTTCATAGCAAAGTACAAAGTTCGTTTTGGATGGATCAATTTAGTTGAAATAGACAGTTTTTTCATGAAAACTCATTCCTGGTGGAACTTCATAGCAAAGTACAAAGTTCGTTTTGGATGGATCAATTTAGTTGAAAAAGACAGTTTTTGCATGAAAACTCATTCCTGGTGGAACTTCATAGCAAAGTACAAAGTTCGTTTTGGATGGATCAATTTAGTTGAAATAGACAGTTTTTGCATGAAAACTCATTCCTGGTAGAACTTCATAGCAAAGTACAAAGTTCGTATCGGATGGATCAATTTAGTTGAAATAGACAGTTTTTGCATGAAAACTCATTCCTGGTGGAACTTCATAGCAAAGTACAAAGTTCGTATCGGATGGATCAATTTAGTTGAAATAGACAGTTTTTGCATGAAAACTCATTCCTGGTAGAACTTCATAGCAAAGTACAAAGTTCGTTTTGGATGGACAAAGTTAGTTGAAATAGACAGTTTTTGCATGAAAACTCATTCCTGGTGGAACTTCATAGCAAAGTACAAAGTTCGTTTTGGATGGACAAAGTTAGTTGAAATAGACAGTTTTTGCATAAAAACTCATTCCTGGTGGAACTTCATAGCAAAGTACAAAGTTCGTTTTGGATGGACGATTTAAGTTGAAATAGACAGTTTTTGTATGAAAACTCATTCCTGGTGGAACTTCATAGCAAAGTACAAAGTTCGTTTTGGATGGACAAAGTTAGTTGAAATAGACAGTTTTTGCATGAAAACTCATTCCTGGTGGAACTTCATAGCAAAGTACAAAGTTCGTTTTGGATGGACAAAGTTAGTTGAAATAGACAGTTTTTGCATGAAAACTCATTCCAGGTGGAACTTCATAGCAAAGTACAAAGTTCGTTTTGGAAGGATCAATTTAGTTGAAATAGACAGTTTTTGCATGAAAACTCATTCCTGGTGGAACTTCATAGCAAAGTACAAAGTTCGTTTTGGATAGACAAAGTTAGTTGAAATAGACAGTTTTTGCATGAAAACTCATTCCTGGTGGAACTTCATAGCAAAGTACAAAGTTCGTTTTGGATGGACAAAGTTAGTTGAAATAGACAGTTTTTGCATGAAAACTCATTCCTGGTGGAACTTCATAGCAAAGTACAAAGTTCGTTTTGGATGGACAAAGTTAGTTGAAATAGACAGTATTTGCATAAAAACTCATTCCTGGTGGAACTTCATAGCAAAGTACAAAGTTCGTTTTGGATGGACGAATTAAGTTGAAATAGACAGTTTTTGTATGAAAACTCATTCCTGGTGGAACTTCATAGCAAAGTACAAAGTTCGTTTTGGATGGACAAAGTTAGTTGAAATAGACAGTTTTTGCATGAAAACTCATTCCTGGTGGAACTTCATAGCAAAGTACAAAGTTCGTTTTGGATGGACAAAGTTAGTTGAAATAGACAGTTTTTGCATGAAAACTCATTCCAGGTGGAACTTCATAGCAAAGTACAAAGTTCGTTTTGGAAGGATCAATTTAGTTGAAATAGACAGTTTTTGCATGAAAACTCATTCCTGGTGGAACTTCATAGCAAAGTACAAAGTTCGTTTTGGATGGACAAAGTTAGTTGAAATAGACAGTTTTTGCATGAAAACTCATTCCTGGTGGAACTTCATAGCAAAGTACAAAGTTCGTTTTGGATGGACAAAGTTAGTTGAAATAGACAGTTTTTGCATAAAAACTCATTCCTGGTGGAACTTCATAGCAAAGTACAAAGTTCGTTTTGGATGGACGATTTAAGTTGAAATAGACAGTTTTTGCATGAAAACTCATTCCTGGTGGAACTTCATAGCAAAGTACAAAGTTCGTTTTGGATGGACAAAGTTAGTTGAAATAGACAGTTTTTGCATGAAAACTCATTCCTGGTGGAACTTCATAGCAAAGTACAAAGTTCGTTTTGGATGGACAAAGTTAGTTGAAATAGACAGTTTTTGCATGAAAACTCATTCCTGGTGGAACTTCATAGCAAAGTACAAAGTTCGTTTTGGATGGACAAAGTTAGTTGAAATAGACAGTTTTTGCATGAAAACTCATTCCTGGTGGAACTTCATAGCAAAGTACAAAGTTCGTTTTGGATGGACGAATTAAGTTGAAATAGACAGTTTTTGTATGAAAACTCATTCCTGGTGGAACTTCATAGTAAAGTACAAAGTTCGTTTTGGATGGATCAATTTAGTTGAAATAGACAGTTTTTGCATGAAAACTCATTCCTGGTGGAACTTCATAGCAAAGTACAAAGTTCGTTTTGGATGGACGATTTAAGTTGAAATAGACAGTTTTTGTATGAAAACTCATTCCTGGTGGAACTTCATAGTAAAGTACAAAGTTCGTTTTGGATGGATCAATTTAGTTGAAATAGACAGTTTTTGCATGAAAACTCATTCCAGGTGGAACTTCATAGCAAAGTACAAAGTTCGTTTTGGATGGACAAAGTTAGTTGAAATAGACAGTTTTTGTATGAAAACTCATTCCTGGTGGAACTTCATAGTAAAGTACAAAGTTCGTTTTGGATGGATCGATTTAGTTGAAATAGACAGTTTTTGCATGAAAACTCATTCCTGGTGGAACTTCATAGCAAAGTACAAAGTTCGTTTTGGATGGACAAAGTTAGTTGAAATAGACAGTTTTTGCATGAAAACTCATTCCTGGTGGAACTTCATAGCAAAGTACAAAGTTCGTTTTGGATGGACAAAGTTAGTTGAAATAGACAGTTTTTGCATGAAAACTCATTCCTGGTGGAACTTCATAGCAAAGTACAAAGTTCGTTTTGGATGGACAAAGTTAGTTGAAATAGACAGTTTTTGCATGAAAACTCATTCCTGGTGGAACTTCATAGCAAAGTACAAAGTTCGTTTTGGATGGACAAAGTTAGTTGAAATAGACAGTTTTTGCATGAAAACTCATTCCTGGTGGAACTTCATAGCAAAGTACAAAGTTCGTTTTGGATGGACAAAGTTAGTTGAAATAGACAGTTTTTGCATGAAAACTCATTCCTGGTGGAACTTCATAGCAAAGTACAAAGTTCGTTTTGGATGGACAAAGTTAGTTGAAATAGACAGTTTTTGCATGAAAACTCATTCCTGGTGGAACTTCATAGCAAAGTACAAAGTTCGTTTTGGATGGACAAAGTTAGTTGAAATAGACAGTTTTTGCATGAAAACTCATTCCTGGTGGAACTTCATAGCAAAGTACAAAGTTCGTTTTGGATGGACAAAGTTAGTTGAAATAGACAGTTTTTGCATGAAAACTCATTCCTGGTGGAACTTCATAGCAAAGTACAAAGTTCGTTTTGGATGGACGAATTAAGTTGAAATAGACAGTTTTTGTATGAAAACTCATTCCTGGTGGAACTTCATAGTAAAGTACAAAGTTCGTTTTGGATGGATCAATTTAGTTGAAATAGACAGTTTTTGCATGAAAACTCATTCCTGGTGGAACTTCATAGCAAAGTACAAAGTTCGTTTTGGATGGACGATTTAAGTTGAAATAGACAGTTTTTGTATGAAAACTCATTCCTGGTGGAACTTCATAGTAAAGTACAAAGTTCGTTTTGGATGGATCAATTTAGTTGAAATAGACAGTTTTTGCATGAAAACTCATTCCAGGTGGAACTTCATAGCAAAGTACAAAGTTCGTTTTGGATGGACAAAGTTAGTTGAAATAGACAGTTTTTGTATGAAAACTCATTCCTGGTGGAACTTCATAGTAAAGTACAAAGTTCGTTTTGGATGGATCGATTTAGTTGAAATAGACAGTTTTTGCATGAAAACTCATTCCTGGTGGAACTTCATAGCAAAGTACAAAGTTCGTTTTGGATGGACAAAGTTAGTTGAAATAGACAGTTTTTGCATGAAAACTCATTCCTGGTGGAACTTCATAGCAAAGTACAAAGTTCGTTTTGGATGGACAAAGTTAGTTGAAATAGACAGTTTTTGCATGAAAACTCATTCCTGGTGGAACTTCATAGCAAAGTACAAAGTTCGTTTTGGATGGACAAAGTTAGTTGAAATAGACAGTTTTTGCATGAAAACTCATTCCTGGTGGAACTTCATAGCAAAGTACAAAGTTCGTTTTGGATGGACAAAGTTAGTTGAAATAGACAGTTTTTGCATGAAAACTCATTCCTGGTGGAACTTCATAGCAAAGTACAAAGTTCGTTTTGGATGGACAAAGTTAGTTGAAATAGACAGTTTTTGCATGAAAACTCATTCCTGGTGGAACTTCATAGCAAAGTACAAAGTTCGTTTTGGATGGACGAATTAAGTTGAAATAGACAGTTTTTGTATGAAAACTCATTCCTGGTGGAACTTCATAGCAAAGTACAAAGTTCGTTTTGGATGGACAAAGTTAGTTGAAATAGACAGTTTTTGCATGAAAACTCATTCCTGGTGGAACTTCATAGCAAAGTACAAAGTTCGTTTTGGATGGACAAAGTTAGTTGAAATAGACAGTTTTTGCATGAAAACTCATTCCTGGTGGAACTTCATAGCAAAGTACAAAGTTCGTTTTGGATGGACAAAGTTAGTTGAAATAGACAGTTTTTGCATGAAAACTCATTCCTGGTGGAACTTCATAGCAAAGTACAAAGTTCGTTTTGGATGGACAAAGTTAGTTGAAATAGACAGTTTTTGCATGAAAACTCATTCCTGGTGGAACTTCATAGCAAAGTACAAAGTTCGTTTTGGATGGACAAAGTTAGTTGAAATAGACAGTTTTTGCATGAAAACTCATTCCTGGTGGAACTTCATAGCAAAGTACAAAGTTCGTTTTGGATGGACAAAGTTAGTTGAAATAGACAGTTTTTGCATGAAAACTCATTCCTGGTGGAACTTCATAGCAAAGTACAAAGTTCGTTTTGGATGGACAAAGTTAGTTGAAATAGACAGTTTTTGCATGAAAACTCATTCCTGGTGGAACTTCATAGCAAAGTACAAAGTTCGTTTTGGATGGACGAATTAAGTTGAAATAGACAGTTTTTGTATGAAAACTCATTCCTGGTGGAACTTCATAGTAAAGTACAAAGTTCGTTTTGGATGGATCAATTTAGTTGAAATAGACAGTTTTTGCATGAAAACTCATTCCTGGTGGAACTTCATAGCAAAGTACAAAGTTCGTTTTGGATGGACAAAGTTAGTTGAAATAGACAGTTTTTGCATGAAAACTCATTCCTGGTGGAACTTCATAGCAAAGTACAAAGTTCGTTTTGGATGGACAAAGTTAGTTGAAATAGACAGTTTTTGCATGAAAACTCATTCCTGGTGGAACTTCATAGTAAAGTACAAAGTTCGTTTTGGATGGATCGATTTAGTTGAAATAGACAGTTTTTGCATGAAAACTCATTCCTGGTGGAACTTCATAGCAAAGTACAAAGTTCGTTTTGGATGGACAAAGTTAGTTGAAATAGACAGTTTTTGCATGAAAACTCATTCCTGGTGGAACTTCATAGCAAAGTACAAAGTTCGTTTTGGATGGACAAAGTTAGTTGAAATAGACAGTTTTTGCATGAAAACTCATTCCTGGTGGAACTTCATAGCAAAGTACAAAGTTCGTTTTGGATGGACAAAGTTAGTTGAAATAGACAGTTTTTGCATGAAAACTCATTCCTGGTGGAACTTCATAGCAAAGTACAAAGTTCGTTTTGGATGGACAAAGTTAGTTGAAATAGACAGTTTTTGCATGAAAACTCATTCCTGGTGGAACTTCATAGCAAAGTACAAAGTTCGTTTTGGATGGACAAAGTTAGTTGAAATAGACAGTTTTTGCATGAAAACTCATTCCTGGTGGAACTTCATAGCAAAGTACAAAGTTCGTTTTGGATGGACAAAGTTAGTTGAAATAGACAGTTTTTGCATGAAAACTCATTCCTGGTGGAACTTCATAGCAAAGTACAAAGTTCGTTTTGGATGGACGAATTAAGTTGAAATAGACAGTTTTTGTATGAAAACTCATTCCTGGTGGAACTTCATAGCAAAGTACAAAGTTCGTTTTGGATGGACAAAGTTAGTTGAAATAGACAGTTTTTGCATGAAAACTCATTCCTGGTGGAACTTCATAGCAAAGTACAAAGTTCGTTTTGGATGAACAAAGTTAGTTGAAATAGACAGTTTTTGCATGAAAACTCATTCCTGGTGGAACTTCATAGCAAAGTACAAAGTTCGTTTTGGATGGACAAAGTTAGTTGAAATAGACAGTTTTTGCATGAAAACTCATTCCTGGTGGAACTTCATAGCAAAGTACAAAGTTCGTTTTGGATGGACAAAGTTAGTTGAAATAGACAGTTTTTGCATGAAAACTCATTCCTGGTGGAACTTCATAGCAAAGTACAAAGTTCGTTTTGGATGGACAAAGTTAGTTGAAATAGACAGTTTTTGCATGAAAACTCATTCCTGGTGGAACTTCATAGCAAAGTACAAAGTTCGTTTTGGATGGACAAAGTTAGTTGAAATAGACAGTTTTTGCATGAAAACTCATTCCTGGTGGAACTTCATAGCAAAGTACAAAGTTCGTTTTGGATGGACAAAGTTAGTTGAAATAGACAGTTTTTGCATGAAAACTCATTCCTGGTGGAACTTCATAGCAAAGTACAAAGTTCGTTTTGGATGGACGAATTAAGTTGAAATAGACAGTTTTTGTATGAAAACTCATTCCTGGTGGAACTTCATAGCAAAGTACAAAGTTCGTTTTGGATGGACGAATTAAGTTGAAATAGACAGTTTTTGTATGAAAACTCATTCCTGGTGGAACTTCATAGTAAAGTACAAAGTTCGTTTTGGATGGATCAATTTAGTTGAAATAGACAGTTTTTGCATGAAAACTCATTCCTGGTGGAACTTCATAGCAAAGTACAAAGTTCGTTTTGGATGGACGATTTAAGTTGAAATAGACAGTTTTTGTATGAAAACTCATTCCTGGTGGAACTTCATAGTAAAGTACAAAGTTCGTTTTGGATGGATCAATTTAGTTGAAATAGACAGTTTTTGCATGAAAACTCATTCCAGGTGGAACTTCATAGCAAAGTACAAAGTTCGTTTTGGATGGACAAAGTTAGTTGAAATAGACAGTTTTTGCATGAAAACTCATTCCTGGTGGAACTTCATAGCAAAGTACAAAGTTCGTTTTGGATGAACAAAGTTAGTTGAAATAGACAGTTTTTGCATGAAAACTCATTCCTGGTGGAACTTCATAGCAAAGTACAAAGTTCGTTTTGGATGGACGAATTAAGTTGAAATAGACAGTTTTTGTATGAAAACTCATTCCTGGTGGAACTTCATAGTAAAGTACAAAGTTCGTTTTGGATGGATCAATTTAGTTGAAATAGACAGTTTTTGCATGAAAACTCATTCCAGGTGGAACTTCATAGCAAAGTACAAAGTTCGTTTTGGATGGACAAAGTTAGTTGAAATAGACAGTTTTTGCATGAAAACTCATTCCTGGTGGAACTTCATAGCAAAGTACAAAGTTCGTTTTGGATGAACAAAGTTAGTTGAAATAGACAGTTTTTGCATGAAAACTCATTCCTGGTGGAACTTCATAGCAAAGTACAAAGTTCGTTTTGGATGGACGAATTAAGTTGAAATAGACAGTTTTTGTATGAAAACTCATTCCTGGTGGAACTTCATAGTAAAGTACAAAGTTCGTTTTGGATGGATCAATTTAGTTGAAATAGACAGTTTTTGCATGAAAACTCATTCCTGGTGGAACTTCATAGCAAAGTACAAAGTTCGTTTTGGATGGACGATTTAAGTTGAAATAGACAGTTTTTGCATGAAAACTCATTCCTGGTGGAACTTCATAGCAAAGTACAAAGTTCGTTTTGGATGGACGATTTAAGTTGAAATAGACAGTTTTTGTATGAAAACTCATTCCTGGTGGAACTTCATAGTAAAGTACAAAGTTCGTTTTGGATGGATCAATTTAGTTGAAATAGACAGTTTTTGCATGAAAACTCATTCCTGGTGGAACTTCATAGCAAAGTACAAAGTTCGTTTTGGATGAACAAAGTTAGTTGAAATAGACAGTTTTTGCATGAAAACTCATTCCTGGTGGAACTTCATAGCAAAGTACAAAGTTCGTTTTGGATGGACGAATTAAGTTGAAATAGACAGTTTTTGTATGAAAACTCATTCCTGGTGGAACTTCATAGTAAAGTACAAAGTTCGTTTTGGATGGATCAATTTAGTTGAAATAGACAGTTTTTGCATGAAAACTCATTCCTGGTGGAACTTCATAGCAAAGTACAAAGTTCGTTTTGGATGGATCAATTTAGTTGAAATAGACAGTTTTTGCATGAAAACTCATTCCTGGTGGAACTTCATAGCAAAGTACAAAGTTCGTTTTGGATGGACGATTTAAGTTGAAATAGACAGTTTTTGTATGAAAACTCATTCCTGGTGGAACTTCATAGTAAAGTACAAAGTTCGTTTTGGATGGATCAATTTAGTTGAAATAGACAGTTTTTGCATGAAAACTCATTCCAGGTGGAACTTCATAGCAAAGTACAAAGTTCGTTTTGGATGGACAAAGTTAGTTGAAATAGACAGTTTTTGCATGAAAACTCATTCCTGGTGGAACTTCATAGCAAAGTACAAAGTTCGTTTTGGATGAACAAAGTTAGTTGAAATAGACAGTTTTTGCATGAAAACTCATTCCTGGTGGAACTTCATAGCAAAGTACAAAGTTCGTTTTGGATGGACGATTTAAGTTGAAATAGACAGTTTTTGTATGAAAACTCATTCCTGGTGGAACTTCATAGTAAAGTACAAAGTTCGTTTTGGATGGATCAATTTAGTTGAAATAGACAGTTTTTGCATGAAAACTCATTCCAGGTGGAACTTCATAGCAAAGTACAAAGTTCGTTTTGGATGGACAAAGTTAGTTGAAATAGACAGTTTTTGCATGAAAACTCATTCCTGGTGGAACTTCATAGCAAAGTACAAAGTTCGTTTTGGATGAACAAAGTTAGTTGAAATAGACAGTTTTTGCATGAAAACTCATTCCTGGTGGAACTTCATAGCAAAGTACAAAGTTCGTTTTGGATGGACGAATTAAGTTGAAATAGACAGTTTTTGTATGAAAACTCATTCCTGGTGGAACTTCATAGTAAAGTACAAAGTTCGTTTTGGATGGATCAATTTAGTTGAAATAGACAGTTTTTGCATGAAAACTCATTCCTGGTGGAACTTCATAGCAAAGTACAAAGTTCGTTTTGGATGGACGATTTAAGTTGAAATAGACAGTTTTTGTATGAAAACTCATTCCTGGTGGAACTTCATAGTAAAGTACAAAGTTCGTTTTGGATGGATCAATTTAGTTGAAATAGACAGTTTTTGCATGAAAACTCATTCCAGGTGGAACTTCATAGCAAAGTACAAAGTTCGTTTTGGATGGACAAAGTTAGTTGAAATAGACAGTTTTTGTATGAAAACTCATTCCTGGTGGAACTTCATAGTAAAGTACAAAGTTCGTTTTGGATGGATCGATTTAGTTGAAATAGACAGTTTTTGCATGAAAACTCATTCCTGGTGGAACTTCATAGCAAAGTACAAAGTTCGTTTTGGATGGACAAAGTTAGTTGAAATAGACAGTTTTTGCATGAAAACTCATTCCTGGTGGAACTTCATAGCAAAGTACAAAGTTCGTTTTGGATGGACAAAGTTAGTTGAAATAGACAGTTTTTGCATGAAAACTCATTCCTGGTGGAACTTCATAGCAAAGTACAAAGTTCGTTTTGGATGGACAAAGTTAGTTGAAATAGACAGTTTTTGCATGAAAACTCATTCCTGGTGGAACTTCATAGCAAAGTACAAAGTTCGTTTTGGATGGACAAAGTTAGTTGAAATAGACAGTTTTTGCATGAAAACTCATTCCTGGTGGAACTTCATAGCAAAGTACAAAGTTCGTTTTGGATGGACAAAGTTAGTTGAAATAGACAGTTTTTGCATGAAAACTCATTCCTGGTGGAACTTCATAGCAAAGTACAAAGTTCGTTTTGGATGGACAAAGTTAGTTGAAATAGACAGTTTTTGCATGAAAACTCATTCCTGGTGGAACTTCATAGCAAAGTACAAAGTTCGTTTTGGATGGACAAAGTTAGTTGAAATAGACAGTTTTTGCATGAAAACTCATTCCTGGTGGAACTTCATAGCAAAGTACAAAGTTCGTTTTGGATGGATCAATTTAGTTGAAATAGACAGTTTTTGCATGAAAACTCATTCCTGGTGGAACTTCATAGCAAAGTACAAAGTTCGTTTTGGATGGACGAATTAAGTTGAAATAGACAGTTTTTGTATGAAAACTCATTCCTGGTGGAACTTCATAGTAAAGTACAAAGTTCGTTTTGGATGGATCAATTTAGTTGAAATAGACAGTTTTTGCATGAAAACTCATTCCTGGTGGAACTTCATAGCAAAGTACAAAGTTCGTTTTGGATGGACGATTTAAGTTGAAATAGACAGTTTTTGTATGAAAACTCATTCCTGGTGGAACTTCATAGTAAAGTACAAAGTTCGTTTTGGATGGATCAATTTAGTTGAAATAGACAGTTTTTGCATGAAAACTCATTCCAGGTGGAACTTCATAGCAAAGTACAAAGTTCGTTTTGGATGGACAAAGTTAGTTGAAATAGACAGTTTTTGTATGAAAACTCATTCCTGGTGGAACTTCATAGTAAAGTACAAAGTTCGTTTTGGATGGATCGATTTAGTTGAAATAGACAGTTTTTGCATGAAAACTCATTCCTGGTGGAACTTCATAGCAAAGTACAAAGTTCGTTTTGGATGGACAAAGTTAGTTGAAATAGACAGTTTTTGCATGAAAACTCATTCCTGGTGGAACTTCATAGTAAAGTACAAAGTTCGTTTTGGATGGACAAAGTTAGTTGAAATAGACAGTTTTTGCATGAAAACTCATTCCTGGTGGAACTTCATAGCAAAGTACAAAGTTCGTTTTGGATGGACGAATTAAGTTGAAATAGACAGTTTTTGCATGAAAACTCATTCCTGGTGGAACTTCATAGCAAAGTACAAAGTTCGTTTTGGATGGACGAATTAAGTTGAAATAGACAGTTTTTGTATGAAAACTCATTCCTGGTGGAACTTCATAGTAAAGTACAAAGTTCGTTTTGGATGGATCAATTTAGTTGAAATAGACAGTTTTTGCATGAAAACTCATTCCTGGTGGAACTTCATAGCAAAGTACAAAGTTCGTTTTGGATGGACAAAGTTAGTTGAAATAGACAGTTTTTGCATGAAAACTCATTCCTGGTGGAACTTCATAGCAAAGTACAAAGTTCGTTTTGGATGGACAAAGTTAGTTGAAATAGACAGTTTTTGCATGAAAACTCATTCCTGGTGGAACTTCATAGCAAAGTACAAAGTTCGTTTTGGATGGACAAAGTTAGTTGAAATAGACAGTTTTTGCATGAAAACTCATTCCTGGTGGAACTTCATAGCAAAGTACAAAGTTCGTTTTGGATGGACAAAGTTAGTTGAAATAGACAGTTTTTGCATGAAAACTCATTCCTGGTGGAACTTCATAGCAAAGTACAAAGTTCGTTTTGGATGGACAAAGTTAGTTGAAATAGACAGTTTTTGCATGAAAACTCATTCCTGGTGGAACTTCATAGCAAAGTACAAAGTTCGTTTTGGATGGACAAAGTTAGTTGAAATAGACAGTTTTTGCATGAAAACTCATTCCTGGTGGAACTTCATAGCAAAGTACAAAGTTCGTTTTGGATGGATCAATTTAGTTGAAATAGACAGTTTTTGCATGAAAACTCATTCCTGGTGGAACTTCATAGCAAAGTACAAAGTTCGCTTTGGATGGACAAAGTTAGTTGAAATAGACAGTTTTTGCATGAAAACTCATTCCTGGTGGAACTTCATAGCAAAGTACAAAGTTCGCTTTGGATGGACAAAGTTAGTTGAAATAGACAGTTTTTGCATGAAAACTCATTCCTGGTGGAACTTCATAGCAAAGTACAAAGTTCGTTTTGGATGGACGAATTAAGTTGAAATAGACAGTTTTTGTATGAAAACTCATTCCTGGTGGAACTTCATAGTAAAGTACAAAGTTCGTTTTGGATGGACAAAGTTAGTTGAAATAGACAGTTTTTGCATGAAAACTCATTCCTGGTGGAACTTCATAGCAAAGTACAAAGTTCGTTTTGGATGGACGATTTAAGTTGAAATAGACAGTTTTTGTATGAAAACTCATTCCTGGTGGAACTTCATAGCAAAGTACAAAGTTCGTTTTGGATGGACGATTTAAGTTGAAATAGACAGTTTTTGTATGAAAACTCATTCCTGGTGGAACTTCATAGCAAAGTACAAAGTTCGTTTTGGATGGACAAAGTTAGTTGAAATAGACAGTTTTTGCATGAAAACTCATTCCTGGTGGAACTTCATAGCAAAGTACAAAGTTCGTTTTGGATGGACGATTTAAGTTGAAATAGACAGTTTTTGTATGAAAACTCATTCCTGGTGGAACTTCATAGTAAAGTACAAAGTTCGTTTTGGATGGACAAAGTTAGTTGAAATAGACAGTTTTTGCATGAAAACTCATTCCAGGTGGAACTTCATAGCAAAGTACAAAGTTCGTTTTGGATGGATCAATTTAGTTGAAATAGACAGTTTTTGCATGAAAACTCATTCCTGGTGGAACTTCATAGCAAAGTACAAAGTTCGCTTTGGATGGACAAAGTTAGTTGAAATAGACAGTTTTTGCATGAAAACTCATTCCTGGTGGAACTTCATAGCAAAGTACAAAGTTCGTTTTGGATGGACGATTTAAGTTGAAATAGACAGTTTTTGTATGAAAACTCATTCCTGGTGGAACTTCATAGCAAAGTACAAAGTTCGTTTTGGATGGACAAAGTTAGTTGAAATAGACAGTTTTTGCATGAAAACTCATTCCTGGTGGAACTTCATAGCAAAGTACAAAGTTCGTTTTGGATGGACGATTTAAGTTGAAATAGACAGTTTTTG
This sequence comes from Anopheles moucheti, assembly GCF_943734755.1. Classification (NCBI taxonomy): domain Eukaryota; kingdom Metazoa; phylum Arthropoda; class Insecta; order Diptera; family Culicidae; genus Anopheles; species Anopheles moucheti. The sequence continues at coordinate 226,083 of NW_026453665.1, forward strand.
TATGAAAACTCATTCCTGGTGGAACTTCATAGCAAAGTACAAAGTTCGTTTTGGATGGACAAATTAAGTTGAAATAGACAGTTTTTGCATAAAAACTCAGTCCTGGTGGAACTTCATAGCAAAGTACAAAGTTCGTTTTGGATGGACAAAGTTAGTTGAAATAGACAGTTTTTGCATGAAAACTCATTCCTGGTGGAACTTCATAGCAAAGTACAAAGTTCGTTTTGGATGGACAAAGTTAGTTGAAATAGACAGTTTTTGCATGAAAACTCATTCCTGGTGGAACTTCATAGCAAAGTACAAAGTTCGTTTTGGATGGACAAAGTTAGTTGAAATAGACAGTTTTTGCATGAAAACTCATTCCTGGTGGAACTTCATAGCAAAGTACAAAGTTCGTTTTGGATGGATCAATTTAGTTGAAATAGACAGTTTTTGCATGAAAACTCATTCCTGGTGGAACTTCATAGCAAAGTACAAAGTTCGTTTTGGATGGACGATTTAAGTTGAAATAGACAGTTTTTGTATGAAAACTCATTCCTGGTGGAACTTCATAGCAAAGTACAAAGTTCGTTTTGGATGGATCAATTTAGTTGAAATAGACAGTTTTTGCATGAAAACTCATTCCTGGTGGAACTTCATAGCAAAGTACAAAGTTCGTTTTGGATGGACAAAGTTAGTTGAAATAGACAGTTTTTGCATGAAAACTCATTCCTGGTGGAACTTCATAGCAAAGTACAAAGTTCGTTTTGGATGGACAAAGTTAGTTGAAATAGACAGTTTTTGCATGAAAACTCATTCCTGGTGGAACTTCATAGCAAAGTACAAAGTTCGTTTTGGATGGACAAAGTTAGTTGAAATAGACAGTTTTTGCATGAAAACTCATTCCTGGTGGAACTTCATAGCAAAGTACAAAGTTCGTTTTGGATGGACAAAGTTAGTTGAAATAGACAGTTTTTGCATGAAAACTCATTCCTGGTGGAACTTCATAGCAAAGTACAAAGTTCGTTTTGGATGGACAAAGTTAGTTGAAATAGACAGTTTTTGCATGAAAACTCATTCCTGGTGGAACTTCATAGCAAAGTACAAAGTTCGTTTTGGATGGACGAATTAAGTTGAAATAGACAGTTTTTGCATGAAAACTCATTCCTGGTGGAACTTCATAGTAAAGTACAAAGTTCGTTTTGGATGGACAAAGTTAGTTGAAATAGACAGTTTTTGCATGAAAACTCATTCCTGGTGGAACTTCATAGCAAAGTACAAAGTTCGTTTTGGATGGACGAATTAAGTTGAAATAGACAGTTTTTGTATGAAAACTCATTCCTGGTGGAACTTCATAGCAAAGTACAAAGTTCGTTTTGGATGGATCAATTTAGTTGAAATAGACAGTTTTTGCATGAAAACTCATTCCAGGTGGAACTTCATAGCAAAGTACAAAGTTCGTTTTGGATGGACAAAGTTAGTTGAAATAGACAGTTTTTGCATGAAAACTCATTCCTGGTGGAACTTCATAGCAAAGTACAAAGTTCGTTTTGGATGGACGAATTAAGTTGAAATAGACAGTTTTTGTATGAAAACTCATTCCTGGTGGAACTTCATAGTAAAGTACAAAGTTCGTTTTGGATGGATCAATTTAGTTGAAATAGACAGTTTTTGCATGAAAACTCATTCCTGGTGGAACTTCATAGCAAAGTACAAAGTTCGTTTTGGATGGACAAAGTTAGTTGAAATAGACAGTTTTTGCATGAAAACTCATTCCTGGTGGAACTTCATAGCAAAGTACAAAGTTCGTTTTGGATGGACAAAGTTAGTTGAAATAGACAGTTTTTGCATGAAAACTCATTCCTGGTGGAACTTCATAGCAAAGTACAAAGTTCGTTTTGGATGGACAAAGTTAGTTGAAATAGACAGTTTTTGCATGAAAACTCATTCCTGGTGGAACTTCATAGCAAAGTACAAAGTTCGTTTTGGATGGACAAAGTTAGTTGAAATAGACAGTTTTTGCATGAAAACTCATTCCTGGTGGAACTTCATAGCAAAGTACAAAGTTCGTTTTGGATGGACAAAGTTAGTTGAAATAGACAGTTTTTGCATGAAAACTCATTCCTGGTGGAACTTCATAGCAAAGTACAAAGTTCGTTTTGGATGGATCAATTTAGTTGAAATAGACAGTTTTTGCATGAAAACTCATTCCTGGTGGAACTTCATAGCAAAGTACAAAGTTCGCTTTGGATGGACAAAGTTAGTTGAAATAGACAGTTTTTGCATGAAAACTCATTCCTGGTGGAACTTCATAGCAAAGTACAAAGTTCGTTTTGGATGGACAAAGTTAGTTGAAATAGACAGTTTTTGCATGAAAACTCATTCCTGGTGGAACTTCATAGCAAAGTACAAAGTTCGTTTTGGATGGACGATTTAAGTTGAAATAGACAGTTTTTGTATGAAAACTCATTCCTGGTGGAACTTCATAGCAAAGTACAAAGTTCGTTTTGGATGGACAAAGTTAGTTGAAATAGACAGTTTTTGCATGAAAACTCATTCCTGGTGGAACTTCATAGCAAAGTACAAAGTTCGTTTTGGATGGACAAAGTTAGTTGAAATAGACAGTTTTTGCATGAAAACTCATTCCTGGTGGAACTTCATAGCAAAGTACAAAGTTCGTTTTGGATGGACAAAGTTAGTTGAAATAGACAGTTTTTGCATGAAAACTCATTCCTGGTGGAACTTCATAGCAAAGTACAAAGTTCGTTTTGGATGGATCAATTTAGTTGAAATAGACAGTTTTTGCATGAAAACTCATTCCTGGTGGAACTTCATAGCAAAGTACAAAGTTCGCTTTGGATGGACAAAGTTAGTTGAAATAGACAGTTTTTGCATGAAAACTCATTCCTGGTGGAACTTCATAGCAAAGTACAAAGTTCGTTTTGGATGGACAAAGTTAGTTGAAATAGACAGTTTTTGCATGAAAACTCATTCCTGGTGGAACTTCATAGCAAAGTACAAAGTTCGTTTTGGATGGACGAATTAAGTTGAAATAGACAGTTTTTGTATGAAAACTCATTCCTGGTGGAACTTCATAGTAAAGTACAAAGTTCGTTTTGGATGGACAAAGTTAGTTGAAATAGACAGTTTTTGCATGAAAACTCATTCCTGGTGGAACTTCATAGCAAAGTACAAAGTTCGTTTTGGATGGACGATTTAAGTTGAAATAGACAGTTTTTGTATGAAAACTCATTCCTGGTGGAACTTCATAGCAAAGTACAAAGTTCGTTTTGGATGGACGATTTAAGTTGAAATAGACAGTTTTTGTATGAAAACTCATTCCTGGTGGAACTTCATAGCAAAGTACAAAGTTCGTTTTGGATGGACAAAGTTAGTTGAAATAGACAGTTTTTGCATGAAAACTCATTCCTGGTGGAACTTCATAGCAAAGTACAAAGTTCGTTTTGGATGGACAAAGTTAGTTGAAATAGACAGTTTTTGCATGAAAACTCATTCCTGGTGGAACTTCATAGCAAAGTACAAAGTTCGTTTTGGATGGACGAATTAAGTTGAAATAGACAGTTTTTGTATGAAAACTCATTCCTGGTGGAACTTCATAGTAAAGTACAAAGTTCGTTTTGGATGGACAAAGTTAGTTGAAATAGACAGTTTTTGCATGAAAACTCATTCCTGGTGGAACTTCATAGCAAAGTACAAAGTTCGTTTTGGATGGATCAATTTAGTTGAAATAGACAGTTTTTGCATGAAAACTCATTCCTGGTGGAACTTCATAGCAAAGTACAAAGTTCGCTTTGGATGGACAAAGTTAGTTGAAATAGACAGTTTTTGCATGAAAACTCATTCCTGGTGGAACTTCATAGCAAAGTACAAAGTTCGTTTTGGATGGACAAAGTTAGTTGAAATAGACAGTTTTTGCATGAAAACTCATTCCTGGTGGAACTTCATAGCAAAGTACAAAGTTCGTTTTGGATGGACAAAGTTAGTTGAAATAGACAGTTTTTGCATGAAAACTCATTCCTGGTGGAACTTCATAGCAAAGTACAAAGTTCGTTTTGGATGGACGATTTAAGTTGAAATAGACAGTTTTTGTATGAAAACTCATTCCTGGTGGAACTTCATAGCAAAGTACAAAGTTCGTTTTGGATGGACAAAGTTAGTTGAAATAGACAGTTTTTGCATGAAAACTCATTCCTGGTGGAACTTCATAGCAAAGTACAAAGTTCGTTTTGGATGGACGATTTAAGTTGAAATAGACAGTTTTTGTATGAAAACTCATTCCTGGTGGAACTTCATAGCAAAGTACAAAGTTCGTTTTGGATGGACAAAGTTAGTTGAAATAGACAGTTTTTGCATGAAAACTCATTCCTGGTGGAACTTCATAGCAAAGTACAAAGTTCGTTTTGGATGGACAAAGTTAGTTGAAATAGACAGTTTTTGCATGAAAACTCATTCCTGGTGGAACTTCATAGCAAAGTACAAAGTTCGTTTTGGATGGACAAAGTTAGTTGAAATAGACAGTTTTTGCATGAAAACTCATTCCTGGTGGAACTTCATAGCAAAGTACAAAGTTCGTTTTGGATGGACAAAGTTAGTTGAAATAGACAGTTTTTGCATAAAAACTCATTCCTGGTGGAACTTCATAGCAAAGTACAAAGTTCGTTTTGGATGGACGAATTAAGTTGAAATAGACAGTTTTTGTATGAAAACTCATTCCTGGTGGAACTTCATAGCAAAGTACAAAGTTCGTTTTGGATGGACAAAGTTAGTTGAAATAGACAGTTTTTGCATGAAAACTCATTCCTGGTGGAACTTCATAGCAAAGTACAAAGTTCGTTTTGGATGGACAAAGTTAGTTGAAATAGACAGTTTTTGCATGAAAACTCATTCCTGGTGGAACTTCATAGCAAAGTACAAAGTTCGTTTTGGATGGACGAATTAAGTTGAAATAGACAGTTTTTGCATGAAAACTCATTCCTGGTGGAACTTCATAGCAAAGTACAAAGTTCGTTTTGGATGGACGAATTAAGTTGAAATAGACAGTTTTTGCATAAAAACTCATTCCTGGTGGAACTTCATAGCAAAGTACAAAGTTCGTTTTGGATGGACGAATTAAGTTGAAATAGACAGTTTTTGTATGAAAACTCATTCCTGGTGGAACTTCATAGTAAAGTACAAAGTTCGTTTTGGATGGACAAAGTTAGTTGAAATAGACAGTTTTTGCATGAAAACTCATTCCTGGTGGAACTTCATAGCAAAGTACAAAGTTCGTTTAGGATGGACAAAGTTAATTGAAATAGACAGTTTTTGCATGAAAACTCATTCCTGGTGGAACTTCATAGCAAAGTACAAAGTTCGTTTTGGATGGACAAAGTTAGTTGAAATAGACAGTTTTTGCATAAAAACTCATTCCTGGTGGAACTTCATAGCAAAGTACAAAGTTCGTTTTGGATGGACGAATTAAGTTGAAATAGACAGTTTTTGTATGAAAACTCATTCCTGGTGGAACTTCATAGCAAAGTACAAAGTTCGTTTTGGATGGACGAATTAAGTTGAAATAGACAGTTTTTGCATGAAAACTCATTCCTGGTGGAACTTCATAGCAAAGTACAAAGTTCGTTTTGGATGGACAAAGTTAGTTGAAATAGACAGTTTTTGCATGAAAACTCATTCCTGGTGGAACTTCATAGCAAAGTACAAAGTTCGTTTTGGATGGACGAATTAAGTTGAAATAGACAGTTTTTGCATAAAAACTCATTCCTGGTGGAACTTCATAGCAAAGTACAAAGTTCGTTTTGGATGGACGAATTAAGTTGAAATAGACAGTTTTTGTATGAAAACTCATTCCTGGTGGAACTTCATAGTAAAGTACAAAGTTCGTTTTGGATGGACAAAGTTAGTTGAAATAGACAGTTTTTGCATGAAAACTCATTCCTGGTGGAACTTCATAGCAAAGTACAAAGTTCGTTTAGGATGGACAAAGTTAATTGAAATAGACAGTTTTTGCATGAAAACTCATTCCTGGTGGAACTTCATAGCAAAGTACAAAGTTCGTTTTGGATGGACGAATTAAGTTGAAATAGACAGTTTTTGCATAAAAACTCATTCCTGGTGGAACTTCATAGCAAAGTACAAAGTTCGTTTTGGATGGACAAAGTTAGTTGAAATAGACAGTTTTTGTATGAAAACTCATTCCTGGTGGAACTTCATAGTAAAGTACAAAGTTCGTTTTGGATGGACAAAGTTAGTTGAAATAGACAGTTTTGTATGAAAACTCATTCCTGGTGGAACTTCATAGCAAAGTACAAAGTTCGTTTTGGATGGACGAATTAAGTTGAAATAGACAGTTTTTGCATAAAAACTCATTCCTGGTGGAACTTCATAGCAAAGTACAAAGTTCGTTTTGGATGGACGAATTAAGTTGAAATAGACAGGTTTTTGTATGAAAACTCATTCCTGGTGGAACTTCATAGTAAAGTACAAAGTTCGTTTTGGATGGACAAAGTTAGTTGAAATAGACAGTTTTTGCATGAAAACTCATTCCTGGTGGAACTTCATAGCAAAGTACAAAGTTCGTTTAGGATGGACAAAGTTAATTGAAATAGACAGTTTTTGCATGAAAACTCATTCCTGGTGGAACTTCATAGCAAAGTACAAAGTTCGTTTTGGATGGACGAATTAAGTTGAAATAGACAGTTTTTGCATAAAAACTCATTCCTGGTGGAACTTCATAGCAAAGTACAAAGTTCGTTTTGGATGGACGAATTAAGTTGAAATAGACAGTTTTTGTATGAAAACTCATTCCTAGTGGAACTTCATAGTAAAGTACAAAGTTCGTTTTGGATGGACAAAGTTAGTTGAAATAGACAGTTTTTGCATGAAAACTCATTCCTGGTGGAACTTCATAGCAAAGTACAAAGTTCGTTTAGGATGGACAAAGTTAATTGAAATAGACAGTTTTTGCATGAAAACTCATTCCTGGTGGAACTTCATAGCAAAGTACAAAGTTCGTTTTGGATGGACGAATTAAGTTGAAATAGACAGTTTTTGCATAAAAACTCATTCCTGGTGGAACTTCATAGCAAAGTACAAAGTTCGTTTTGGATGGACAAAGTTAGTTGAAATAGACAGTTTTTGTATGAAAACTCATTCCTGGTGGAACTTCATAGTAAAGTACAAAGTTCGTTTTGGATGGACAAAGTTAGTTGAAATAGACAGTTTTTGTATGAAAACTCATTCCTGGTGGAACTTCATAGCAAAGTACAAAGTTCGTTTTGGATGGACGAATTAAGTTGAAATAGACAGTTTTTGCATAAAAACTCATTCCTGGTGGAACTTCATAGCAAAGTACAAAGTTCGTTTTGGATGGACGAATTAAGTTGAAATAGACAGTTTTTGTATGAAAACTCATTCCTGGTGGAACTTCATAGTAAAGTACAAAGTTCGTTTTGGATGGACAAAGTTAGTTGAAATAGACAGTTTTTGCATGAAAACTCATTCCTGGTGGAACTTCATAGCAAAGTACAAAGTTCGTTTAGGATGGACAAAGTTAATTGAAATAGACAGTTTTTGCATGAAAACTCATTCCTGGTGGAACTTCATAGCAAAGTACAAAGTTCGTTTTGGATGGACGAATTAAGTTGAAATAGACAGTTTTTGCATAAAAACTCATTCCTGGTGGAACTTCATAGCAAAGTACAAAGTTCGTTTTGGATGGACGAATTAAGTTGAAATAGACAGTTTTTGTATGAAAACTCATTCCTGGTGGAACTTCATAGTAAAGTACAAAGTTCGTTTTGGATGGACAAAGTTAGTTGAAATAGACAGTTTTTGCATGAAAACTCATTCCTGGTGGAACTTCATAGCAAAGTACAAAGTTCGTTTTGGATGGACAAAGTTAGTTGAAATAGACAGTTTTTGCATGAAAACTCATTCCTGGTGGAACTTCATAGCAAAGTACAAAGTTCGTTTTGGATGGACAAAGTTAGTTGAAATAGACAGTTTTTGTATGAAAACTCATTCCTGGTGGAACTTCATAGCAAAGTACAAAGTTCGTTTTGGATGGACGAATTAAGTTGAAATAGACAGTTTTTGCATAAAAACTCATTCCTGGTGGAACTTCATAGCAAAGTACAAAGTTCGTTTTGGATGGACGAATTAAGTTGAAATAGACAGTTTTTGTATGAAAACTCATTCCTGGTGGAACTTCATAGTAAAGTACAAAGTTCGTTTTGGATGGACAAAGTTAGTTGAAATAGACAGTTTTTGCATGAAAACTCATTCCTGGTGGAACTTCATAGTAAAGTACAAAGTTCGTTTTGGATGGACAAAGTTAGTTGAAATAGACAGTTTTTGCATGAAAACTCATTCCTGGTGGAACTTCATAGCAAAGTACAAAGTTCGTTTTGGATGGACAAAGTTAGTTGAAATAGACAGTTTTTGCATGAAAACTCATTCCTGGTGGAACTTCATAGCAAAGTACAAAGTTCGTTTTGGATGGACGAATTAAGTTGAAATAGACAGTTTTTGCATAAAAACTCATTCCTGGTGGAACTTCATAGCAAAGTACAAAGTTCGTTTTGGATGGACGAATTAAGTTGAAATAGACAGTTTTTGCATAAAAACTCATTCCTGGTGGAACTTCATAGCAAAGTACAAAGTTCGTTTTGGATGGACGAATTAAGTTGAAATAGACAGTTTTTGTATGAAAACTCATTCCTGGTGGAACTTCATAGTAAAGTACAAAGTTCGTTTTGGATGGACAAAGTTAGTTGAAATAGATAATTTTTGCATGAAAACTCATTCCTGGTGGAACTTCATAGCAAAGTACAAAGTTCGTTTTGGATGGACGAATTAAGTTGAAATAGACAGTTTTTGCATAAAAACTCATTCCTGGTGGAACTTCATAGCAAAGTACAAAGTTCGTTTTGGATGGACAAAGTTAGTTGAAATAGACAGTTTTTGCATGAAAACTCATTCCTGGTGGAACTTCATAGCAAAGTACAAAGTTCGTTTTGGATGGACAAAGTTAGTTGAAATAGACAGTTTTTTGCATGAAAACTCATTCCTGGTGGAACTTCATAGCAAAGTACAAAGCTCGTTTTGGATGGACAAAGTTAGTTGAAATAGACAGTTTTTGCATGAAAACTCATTCCTGGTGGAACTTCATAGCAAAGTACAAAGTTCGTTTTGGATGGACGAATTAAGTTGAAATAGACAGTTTTTGCATGAAAACTCATTCCTGGTGGAACTTCATAGCAAAGTACAAAGTTCGTTTTGGATGGACGAAGTTAGTTGAAATAGACAGTTTTTGCATGAAAACTCATTCCTGGTGGAACTTCATAGCAAAGTACAAAGTTCGTTTTGGATGGACAAAGTTAGTTGAAATAGACAGTTTTTGCATAAAAACTCATTCCTGGTGGAACTTCATAGCAAAGTACAAAGTTCGTTTTGGATGGACGAATTAAGTTGAAATAGACAGTTTTTGTATGAAAACTCATTCCTGGTGGAACTTCATAGCAAAGTACAAAGTTCGTTTTGGATGGACAAAGTTAGTTGAAATAGACAGTTTTTGCATGAAAACTCATTCCTGGTGGAACTTCATAGCAAAGTACAAAGTTCGTTTTGGATGGACAAAGTTAGTTGAAATAGACAGTTTTTGCATAAAAACTCATTCCTGGTGGAACTTCATAGCAAAGTACAAAGTTCGTTTTGGATGGACGAATTAAGTTGAAATAGACAGTTTTTGCATAAAAACTCATTCCTGGTGGAACTTCATAGCAAAGTACAAAGTTCGTTTTGGATGGACAAAGTTAGTTGAAATAGACAGTTTTTGTATGAAAACTCATTCCTGGTGGAACTTCATAGCAAAGTACAAAGTTCGTTTTGGATGGACAAAGTTAGTTGAAATAGACAGTTTTTGCATAAAAACTCATTCCTGGTGGAACTTCATAGCAAAGTACAAAGTTCGTTTTGGATGGACAAAGTTAGTTGAAATAGACAGTTTTTGTATGAAAACTCATTCCTGGTGGAACTTCATAGCAAAGTACAAAGTTCGTTTTGGATGGACAAAGTTAGTTGAAATAGACAGTTTTTGCATAAAAACTCATTCCTGGTGGAACTTCATAGCAAAGTACAAAGTTCGTTTTGGATGGACAAAGTTAGTTGAAATAGACAGTTTTTGCATGAAAACTCATTCCTGGTGGAACTTCATAGCAAAGTACAAAGCTCGTTTTGGATGGACAAAGTTAGTTGAAATAGACAGTTTTTGCATGAAAACTCATTCCTGGTGGAACTTCATAGCAAAGTACAAAGTTCGTTTTGGATGGACGAATTAAGTTGAAATAGACAGTTTTTGCATGAAAACTCATTCCTGGTGGAACTTCATAGCAAAGTACAAAGTTCGTTTTGGATGGACAAAGTTAGTTGAAATAGACAGTTTTTGCATAAAAACTCATTCCTGGTGGAACTTCATAGCAAAGTACAAAGTTCGTATCGGATGGATCAATTTAGTTGAAATAGACAGTTTTTGTATGAAAACTCATTCCTGGTAGAACTTCATAGCAAAGTACAAAGTTCGTTTTGGATGGACAAAGTTAGTTGAAACAGACAGTTTTTGCATGAAAACTCATTCCTGGTGGAACTTCATAGCAAAGTACAAAGTTCGTTTTGGATGGACAAAGTTAGTTGAAATAGACAGTTTTTGCATGAAAACTCATTCCTGGTGGAACTTCATAGCAAAGTACAAAGCTCGTTTTGGATGGACAAAGTTAGTTGAAATAGACAGTTTTTGCATAAAAACTCATTCCTGGTGGAACTTCATAGCAAAGTACAAAGTTCGTTTTGGATGGACAAAGTTAGTTGAAATAGACAGTTTTTGTATGAAAACTCATTCCTGGTGGAACTTCATAGCAAAGTACAAAGTTCGTTTTGGATGGACAAAGTTAGTTGAAATAGACAGTTTTTGCATAAAAACTCATTCCTGGTGGAACTTCATAGCAAAGTACAAAGTTCGTTTTGGATGGACAAAGTTAGTTGAAATAGACAGTTTTTGCATAAAAACTCATTCCTGGTGGAACTTCATAGCAAAGTACAAAGTTCGTTTTGGATGGACGAATTAAGTTGAAATAGACAGTTTTTGCATGAAAACTCATTCCTGGTGGAACTTCATAGCAAAGTACAAAGTTCGTTTTGGATGGACAAAGTTAGTTGAAATAGATAATTTTTGCATGAAAACTCATTCCTGGTGGAACTTCATAGCAAAGTACAAAGTTCGTTTTGGATGGACGAATTAAGTTGAAATAGACAGTTTTTGTATGAAAACTCATTCCTGGTGGAACTTCATAGTAAAGTACAAAGTTCGTTTTGGATGGATCAATTTAGTTGAAATAGACAGTTTTTGCATGAAAACTCATTCCAGGTGGAACTTCATAGCAAAGTACAAAGTTCGTTTTGGATGGACAAAGTTAGTTGAAATAGACAGTTTTTGCATGAAAACTCATTCCTGGTGGAACTTCATAGCAAAGTACAAAGTTCGTTTTGGATGGACAAAGTTAGTTGAAATAGACAGTTTTTGCATAAAAACTCATTCCTGGTGGAACTTCATAGCAAAGTACAAAGTTCGTTTTGGATGGACAAAGTTAGTTGAAATAGACAGTTTTTGCATGAAAACTCATTCCTGGTGGAACTTCATAGCAAAGTACAAAGTTCGTTTTGGATGGACAAAGTTAGTTGAAATAGACAGTTTTTGCATGAAAACTCATTCCTGGTGGAACTTCATAGTAAAGTACAAAGTTCGTTTTGGATGGACAAAGTTAGTTGAAATAGACAGTTTTTGCATGAAAACTCATTCCTGGTGGAACTTCATAGCAAAGTACAAAGTTCGTTTTGGATGGACAAAGTTAGTTGAAATAGACAGTTTTTGCATGAAAACTCATTCCTGGTGGAACTTCATAGCAAAGTACAAAGTTCGTTTTGGATGGACAAAGTTAGTTGAAATAGACAGTTTTTGCATGAAAACTCATTCCTGGTGGAACTTCATAGCAAAGTACAAAGTTCGTTTTGGATGGACAAAGTTAGTTGAAATAGACAGTTTTTGCATAAAAACTCATTCCTGGTGGAACTTCATAGCAAAGTACAAAGTTCGTTTTGGATGGACGATTTAAGTTGAAATAGACAGTTTTTGCATGAAAACTCATTCCTGGTGGAACTTCATAGCAAAGTACAAAGTTCGTTTTGGATGGACAAAGTTAGTTGAAATAGATAATTTTTGCATGAAAACTCATTCCTGGTGGAACTTCATAGCAAAGTACAAAGTTCGTTTTGGATGGATCAATTTAGTTGAAATAGACAGTTTTTGCATGAAAACTCATTCCTGGTGGAACTTCATAGCAAAGTACAAAGTTCGTTTTGGATGGATCAATTTAGTTGAAATAGACAGTTTTTGCATGAAAACTCATTCCTGGTGGAACTTCATAGCAAAGTACAAAGTTCGTTTTGGATGGACAAAGTTAGTTGAAATAGACAGTTTTTGCATGAAAACTCATTCCTGGTGGAACTTCATAGCAAAGTACAAAGTTCGTTTTGGATGGACAAAGTTAGTTGAAATAGACAGTTTTTGCATGAAAACTCATTCCTGGTGGAACTTCATAGCAAAGTACAAAGTTCGTTTTGGATGGACAAAGTTAGTTGAAATAGACAGTTTTTGCATGAAAACTCATTCCTGGTGGAACTTCATAGCAAAGTACAAAGTTCGTTTTGGATGGATCAATTTAGTTGAAATAGACAGTTTTTGCATGAAAACTCATTCCTGGTGGAACTTCATAGCAAAGTACAAAGTTCGTTTTGGATGGACAAAGTTAGTTGAAATAGACAGTTTTTGCATGAAAACTCATTCCTGGTGGAACTTCATAGCAAAGTACAAAGTTCGTTTTGGATGGACAAAGTTAGTTGAAATAGACAGTTTTTGCATGAAAACTCATTCCTGGTGGAACTTAATAGCAAAGTACAAAGTTCGTTTTGGATGGACAAAGTTAGTTGAAATAGACAGTTTTTGCATGAAAACTCATTCCTGGTGGAACTTCATAGCAAAGTACAAAGTTCGTTTTGGATGGACAAAGTTAGTTGAAATAGATAATTTTTGCATGAAAACTCATTCCTGGTGGAACTTCATAGCAAAGTACAAAGTTCGTTTTGGATGGATCAATTTAGTTGAAATAGACAGTTTTTGCATGAAAACTCATTCCTGGTGGAACTTCATAGCAAAGTACAAAGTTCGTTTTGGATGGACAAAGTTAGTTGAAATAGACAGTTTTTGCATGAAAACTCATTCCTGGTGGAACTTCATAGCAAAGTACAAAGTTCGTTTTGGATGGACAAAGTTAGTTAAAATAGATAATTTTTGCATGAAAACTCATTCCTGGTGGAACTTCATAGCAAAGTACAAAGTTCGTTTTGGATGGATCAATTTAGTTGAAATAGACAGTTTTTGCATGAAAACTCATTCCTGATGGAACTTCATAGCAAAGTACAAAGTTCGTTTTGGATGGACAAAGTTAGTTGAAATAGACAGTTTTTGCATGAAAACTCATTCCTGGTGGAACTTCATAGCAAAGTACAAAGTTCGTTTTGGATGGACAAAGTTAGTTGAAATAGACAGTTTTTGCATGAAAACTCATTCCTGGTGGAACTTCATAGCAAAGTACAAAGTTCGTTTTGGATGGATCAATTTAGTTGAAATAGACAGTTTTTGCATGAAAACTCATTCCTGGTGGAACTTCATAGCAAAGTACAAAGTTCGTTTTGGATGGACAAAGTTAGTTGAAATAAACAGGTTTTGCATGAAAACTCATTCCTGGTGGAACTTCATAGCAAAGTACAAAGTTCGTTTTGGATGGATCAATTTAGTTGAAATAGACAGTTTTTGCATAAAAACTCATTCCTGGTGGAACTTCATAGCAAAGTACAAAGTTCGTTTTGGATGGACAAAGTTAGTTGAAATAGACAGTTTTTGCATGAAAACCCATTCCTGGTGGAACTTCATAGCAAAGTACAAAGTTCGTTTTGGATGGACAAAGTTAGTTGAAATAGACAGTTTTTGCATAAAAACTCATTCCTGGTGGAACTTCATAGCAAAGTACAAAGTTCGTTTTGGATGGATCAATTTAGTTGAAAAAGACAGTTTTTGCATGAAAACTCATTCCTGGTGGAACTTCATAGCAAAGTACAAAGTTCGTTTTGGATGGATCAATTTAGTTGAAATAGACAGTTTTTGCATAAAAACTCATTCCTGGTGGAACTTCATAGCAAAGTACAAAGTTCGTTTTGGATGGACAAAGTTAGTTGAAATAGACAGTTTTTGCATGAAAACTCATTCCTGGTGGAACTTCATAGCAAAGTACAAAGTTCGAATCAGATGGACGAATTAAGTTGAAATAGACAGTTTTTGCATGAAAACTCATTCCTGGTGGAACTTCATAGCAAAGTACAAAGTTCGTTTTGGATGGACAAAGTTAGTTGAAATAGACAGTTTTTGCATAAAAAACTCATTCCTGGTGGAACTTCATAGCAAAGTACAAAGTTCGTTTTGGATGGACAAAGTTAGTTGAAATAGACAGTTTTTGCATAAAAACTCATTCCTGGTGGAACTTCATAGCAAAGTACAAAGTTCATTTTGGATGGATCAATTTAGTTGAAATAGACAGTTTTTGCATGAAAACTCATTCCTGGTGGAACTTCATAGCAAAGTACAAAGTTCGTTTTGGATGGACAAAGTTAGTTGAAATAGACAGTTTTTGCATAAAAACTCATTCCTGGTGGAACTTCATAGCAAAGTACAAAGTTCGTTTTGGATGGATCAATTTAGTTGAAATAGACAGTTTTTGCATGAAAACTCATTCCTGGTGGAACTTCATAGCAAAGTACAAAGTTCATTTTGGATGGACAAAGTTAGTTGAAATAGACAGTTTTTGCATGAAAACTCATTCCTGGTGGAACTTCATAGCAAAGTACAAAGTTCGTTTTGGATGGACGAATTAAGTTGAAATAGACAGTTTTTGTATGAAAACTCATTCCTGGTGGAACTTCATAGCAAAGTACAAAGTTCGAATCAGATGGACAAAGTTAGTTGAAATAGACAGTTTTTGCATGAAAACTCATTCCTGGTGGAACTTCATAGCAAAGTACAAAGTTCGAATCAGATGGACGAATTAAGTTGAAATAGACAGTTTTTGCATGAAAACTCATTCCTGGTGGAACTTCATAGCAAAGTACAAAGTTCGTTTTGGATGGACAAAGTTAGTTGAAATAGACAGTTTTTGCATAAAAACTCATTCCTGGTGGAAACTTCATAGCAAAGTACAAAGTTCGTTTTGGATGGATCAATTTAGTTGAAATAGACAGTTTTTGCATGAAAACTCATTCCTGGTGGAACTTCATAGCAAAGTACAAAGTTCGTTTTGGATGGACGAATTAAGTTGAAATAGACAGTTTTTGTATGAAAACTCATTCCTGGTGGAACTTCATAGCAAAGTACAAAGTTCGTTTTGGATGGACGAATTAAGTTGAAATAGACAGTTTTTGTATGAAAACTCATTCCTGGTGGAACTTCATAGCAAAGTACAAAGTTCGTTTTGGATGGACAAAGTTAGTTGAAATAGACAGTTTTTGTATAAAAACTCATTCCTGGTGGAACTTCATAGCAAAGTACAAAGTTCGTTTTGGATGGACAAAGTTAGTTGAAATAGACAGTTTTTGCATAAAAACTCATTCCTGGTGGAACTTCATAGCAAAGTACAAAGTTCGTTTTGGATGGACAAAGTTAGTTGAAATAGACAGTTTTTGAATGAAAACTCATTCCTGGTGGAACTTCAAAGCAAAGTACAAAGTTCGTTTTGGATGGACGAATTAAGTTGAAATAGACAGTTTTTGTATGAAAACTCATTCCTGGTGGAACTTCATAGCAAAGTACAAAGTTCGTTTTGGATGGACAAAGTTAGTTGAAATAGACAGTTTTTGCATGAAAACTCATTCCTGGTGGAACTTCATAGCAAAGTACAAAGTTCGTTTTGGATGGACAAAGTTAGTTGAAATAGACAGTTTTTGCATAAAAACTCATTCCTGGTGGAACTTCATAGCAAAGTACAAAGTTCGTTTTGGATGGACAAAGTTAGTTGAAATAGACAGTTTTTGCATAAAAACTCATTCCTGGTGGAACTTCATAGCAAAGTACAAAGTTCATTTTGGATGGATCAATTTAGTTGAAATAGACAGTTTTTGCATGAAAACTCATTCCTGGTGGAACTTCATAGCAAAGTACAAAGTTCGTTTTGGATGGACAAAGTTAGTTGAAATAGACAGTTTTTGCATAAAAACTCATTCCTGGTGGAACTTCATAGCAAAGTACAAAGTTCGTTTTGGATGGATCAATTTAGTTGAAATAGACAGTTTTTGCATGAAAACTCATTCCTGGTGGAACTTCATAGCAAAGTACAAAGTTCGTTTTGGATGGACAAAGTTAGTTGAAATAGACAGTTTTTGCATGAAAACTCATTCCTGGTGGAACTTCATAGCAAAGTACAAAGTTCGTTTTGGATGGACGAATTAAGTTGAAATAGACAGTTTTTGCATAAAAACTCATTCCTGGTGGAACTTCATAGCAAAGTACAAAGTTCGTTTTGGATGGATCAATTTAGTTGAAATAGACAGTTTTTGCATGAAAACTCATTCCTGGTGGAACTTCATAGCAAAGTACAAAGTTCGTTTTGGATGGACAAAGTTAGTTGAAATAGACAGTTTTTGCATAAAAACTCATTCCTGGTGGAACTTCATAGCAAAGTACAAAGTTCGTTTTGGATGGACAAAGTTAGTTGAAATAGACAGTTTTTGCATAAAAACTCATTCCTGGTGGAACTTCATAGCAAAGTACAAAGTTCATTTTGGATGGATCAATTTAGTTGAAATAGACAGTTTTTGCATGAAAACTCATTCCTGGTGGAACTTCATAGCAAAGTACAAAGTTCGTTTTGGATGGACAAAGTTAGTTGAAATAGACAGTTTTTGCATGAAAACTCATTCCTGGTGGAACTTCATAGCAAAGTACAAAGTTCGTATCGGATGGACGAAGTTAGTTGAAATAGACAGTTTTTGTATGAAAACTCATTCCTTGTGGAACTTCATAGCAAAGTACAAAGTTCGTTTTGGATGGACGAATTAAGTTGAAATAGACAGTTTTTGCATAAAAACTCATTCCTGGTGGAACTTCATAGCAAAGTACAAAGTTCGTTTTGGATGGACGAATTAAGTTGAAATAGACAGTTTTTGCATGAAAACTCATTCCTGGTGGAACTTCATAGCAAAGTACAAAGTTCGTTTTGGATGGACAAAGTTAGTTGAAATAGACAGTTTTTGCATAAAAACTCATTCCTGGTGGAACTTCATAGCAAAGTACAAAGTTCGTTTTGGATGGACAAAGTTAGTTGAAATAGACAGTTTTTGCATAAAAACTCATTCCTGGTGGAACTTCATAGCAAAGTACAAAGTTCATTTTGGATGGATCAATTTAGTTGAAATAGACAGTTTTTGCATGAAAACTCATTCCTGGTGGAACTTCATAGCAAAGTACAAAGTTCGTTTTGGATGGACGAATTAAGTTGAAATAGACAGTTTTTGCATAAAAACTCATTCCTGGTGGAACTTCATAGCAAAGTACAAAGTTCGTTTTGGATGGATCAATTTAGTTGAAATAGACAGTTTTTGCATGAAAACTCATTCCTGGTGGAACTTCATAGCAAAGTACAAAGTTCGTTTTGGATGGACAAAGTTAGTTGAAATAGACAGTTTTTGCATAAAAACTCATTCCTGGTGGAACTTCATAGCAAAGTACAAAGTTCGTTTTGGATGGACAAAGTTAGTTGAAATAGACAGTTTTTGCATAAAAACTCATTCCTGGTGGAACTTCATAGCAAAGTACAAAGTTCATTTTGGATGGATCAATTTAGTTGAAATAGACAGTTTTTGCATGAAAACTCATTCCTGGTGGAACTTCATAGCAAAGTACAAAGTTCGTTTTGGATGGACAAAGTTAGTTGAAATAGACAGTTTTTGCATGAAAACTCATTCCTGGTGGAACTTCATAGTAAAGTACAAAGTTCGTTTTGGATGGACGAATTAAGTTGAAATAGACAGTTTTTGCATAAAAACTCATTCCTGGTGGAACTTCATAGCAAAGTACAAAGTTCATTTTGGATGGATCAATTTAGTTGAAATAGCCAGTTTTTGCATGAAAACTCATTCCTGGTGGAACTTCATAGCAAAGTACAAAGTTCGTTTTGGATGGACAAAGTTAGTTGAAATAGACAGTTTTTGCATAAAAACTCATTCCTGGTGGAACTTCATAGCAAAGTACAAAGTTCGTTTTGGATGGACAAAGTTAGTTGAAATAGACAGTTTTTGCATGAAAACTCATTCCTGGTGGAACTTCATAGCAAAGTACAAAGTTCGTTTTGGATGGACGAATTAAGTTGAAATAGACAGTTTTTGCATAAAAACTCATTCCTGGTGGAACTTCATAGCAAAGTACAAAGTTCGTTTTGGATGGACGAATTAAGTTGAAATAGACAGTTTTTGCATGAAAACTCATTCCTGGTGGAACTTCATAGCAAAGTACAAAGTTCATTTTGGATGGATCAATTTAGTTGAAATAGACAGTTTTTGCATGAAAACTCATTCCTGGTGGAACTTCATAGCAAAGTACAAAGTTCGTTTTGGATGGATCAATTTAGTTGAAATAGACAGTTTTTGCATGAAAACTCATTCCTGGTGGAACTTCATAGCAAAGTACAAAGTTCGTTTTGGATGGACAAAGTTAGTTGAAATAGACAGTTTTTGCATGAAAACTCATTCCTGGTGGAACTTCATAGCAAAGTACAAAGTTCGTTTTGGATGGATCAATTTAGTTGAAATAGACAGTTTTTGCATGAAAACTCATTCCTGGTGGAACTTCATAGCAAAGTACAAAGTTCGTTTTGGATGGATCAATTTAGTTGAAATAGACAGTTTTTGCATGAAAACTCATTCCTGGTGGAACTTCATAGCAAAGTACAAAGTTCGTTTTGGATGGACGAATTAAGTTGAAATAGACAGTTTTTGCATGAAAACTCATTCCTGGTGGAACTTCATAGCAAAGTACAAAGTTCGAATCAGATGGACAAAGTTAGTTGAAATAGACAGTTTTTGCATGAAAACTCATTCCTGGTGGAACTTCATAGCAAAGTACAAAGTTCGTTTTGGATGGACAAAGTTAGTTGAAATAGACAGTTTTTGCATGAAAACTCATTCCTGGTGGAACTTCATAGCAAAGTACAAAGTTCGTTTTGGATGGACAAAGTTAGTTGAAATAGACAGTTTTTGCATGAAAACTCATTCCTGGTGGAACTTCATAGCAAAGTACAAAGTTCGTTTTGGATGGACGATTTAAGTTGAAATAGACAGTTTTTGTATGAAAACTCATTCCTGGTGGAACTTCATAGCAAAGTACAAAGTTCGTTTTGGATGGACAAAGTTAGTTGAAATAGACAGTTTTTGCATGAAAACTCATTCCTGGTGGAACTTCATAGCAAAGTACAAAGTTCGTTTTGGATGGATCAATTTAGTTGAAATAGACAGTTTTTGCATGAAAACTCATTCCTGGTGGAACTTCATAGCAAAGTACAAAGTTCGTTTTGGATGGACAAAGTTAGTTGAAATAGACAGTTTTTGCATGAAAACTCATTCCTGGTGGAACTTCATAGCAAAGTACAAAGTTCGTTTTGGATGGACGAATTAAGTTGAAATAGACAGTTTTTGTATGAAAACTCATTCCTGGTGGAACTTCATAGCAAAGTACAAAGTTCGAATCAGATGGACGAATTAAGTTGAAATAGACAGTTTTTGCATGAAAACTCATTCCTGGTGGAACTTCATAGCAAAGTACAAAGTTCGTTTTAGATGGACAAAGTTAGTTGAAATAGACAGTTTTTGCATGAAAACTCATTCCTGGTGGAACTTCATAGCAAAGTACAAAGTTCGTTTTGGATGGACAAAGTTAGTTGAAATAGACAGTTTTTGCATGAAAACTCATTCCTGGTGGAACTTCATAGCAAAGTACAAAGTTCGTTTTGGATGGACGAATTAAGTTGAAATAGACAGTTTTTGTATGAAAACTCATTCCTGGTGGAACTTCATAGCAAAGTACAAAGTTCGTTTTGGATGGACAAAGTTAGTTGAAATAGACAGTTTTTGCATGAAAACTCATTCCTGGTGGAACTTCATAGCAAAGTACAAAGTTCGTTTTGGATGGACAAAGTTAGTTGAAATAGACAGTTTTTGCATGAAAACTCATTCCTGGTGGAACTTCATAGCAAAGTACAAAGTTCGTTTTGGATGGACGAATTAAGTTGAAATAGACAGTTTTTGTATGAAAACTCATTCCTGGTGGAACTTCATAGCAAAGTACAAAGTTCGAATCAGATGGACGAATTAAGTTGAAATAGACAGTTTTTGCATGAAAACTCATTCCTGGTGGAACTTCATAGCAAAGTACAAAGTTCGTTTTAGATGGACAAAGTTAGTTGAAATAGACAGTTTTTGCATGAAAACTCATTCCTGGTGGAACTTCATAGCAAAGTACAAAGTTCGTTTTGGATGGACAAAGTTAGTTGAAATAGACAGTTTTTGCATGAAAACTCATTCCTGGTGGAACTTCATAGCAAAGTACAAAGTTCGTTTTGGATGGACGAATTAAGTTGAAATAGACAGTTTTTGTATGAAAACTCATTCCTGGTGGAACTTCATAGCAAAGTACAAAGTTCGAATCAGATGGACGAATTAAGTTGAAATAGACAGTTTTTGCATGAAAACTCATTCCTGGTGGAACTTCATAGCAAAGTACAAAGTTCGTTTTAGATGGACAAAGTTAGTTGAAATAGACAGTTTTTGCATGAAAACTCATTCCTGGTGGAACTTCATAGCAAAGTACAAAGTTCGTTTTGGATGGACAAAGTTAGTTGAAATAGACAGTTTTTGCATGAAAACTCATTCCTGGTGGAACTTCATAGCAAAGTACAAAGTTCGTTTTGGATGGACGAATTAAGTTGAAATAGACAGTTTTTGTATGAAAACTCATTCCTGGTGGAACTTCATAGCAAAGTACAAAGTTCGTTTTGGATGGACAAAGTTAGTTGAAATAGACAGTTTTTGCATGAAAACTCATTCCTGGTGGAACTTCATAGCAAAGTACAAAGTTCGTTTTGGATGGACAAAGTTAGTTGAAATAGACAGTTTTTGCATGAAAACTCATTCCTGGTGGAACTTCATAGCAAAGTACAAAGTTCGTTTTGGATGGACGAATTAAGTTGAAATAGACAGTTTTTGTATGAAAACTCATTCCTTGTGGAACTTCATAGCAAAGTACAAAGTTCGAATCAGATGGACGAATTAAGTTGAAATAGACAGTTTTTGCATGAAAACTCATTCCTGGTGGAACTTCATAGCAAAGTACAAAGTTCGTTTTAGATGGACAAAGTTAGTTGAAATAGACAGTTTTTGCATGAAAACTCATTCCTGGTGGAACTTCATAGCAAAGTACAAAGTTCGAATCAGATGGACGAATTAAGTTGAAATAGACAGTTTTTGCATGAAAACTCATTCCTGGTGGAACTTCATAGCAAAGTACAAAGTTCGTTTTAGATGGACAAAGTTAGTTGAAATAGACAGTTTTTGCATGAAAACTCATTCCTGGTGGAACTTCATAGCAAAGTACAAAGTTCGTTTTGGATGGACAAAGTTAGTTGAAATAGACAGTTTTTGCATGAAAACTCATTCCTGGTGGAACTTCATAGCAAAGTACAAAGTTCGTTTTGGATGGACGAATTAAGTTGAAATAGACAGTTTTTGTATGAAAACTCATTCCTGGTGGAACTTCATAGCAAAGTACAAAGTTCGAATCAGATGGACGAATTAAGTTGAAATAGACAGTTTTTGCATGAAAACTCATTCCTGGTGGAACTTCATAGCAAAGTACAAAGTTCGTTTTAGATGGACAAAGTTAGTTGAAATAGACAGTTTTTGCATGAAAACTCATTCCTGGTGGAACTTCATAGCAAAGTACAAAGTTCGTTTTGGATGGACAAAGTTAGTTGAAATAGACAGTTTTTGCATGAAAACTCATTCCTGGTGGAACTTCATAGCAAAGTACAAAGTTCGTTTTGGATGGACGAATTAAGTTGAAATAGACAGTTTTTGTATGAAAACTCATTCCTGGTGGAACTTCATAGCAAAGTACAAAGTTCGTTTTGGATGGACAAAGTTAGTTGAAATAGACAGTTTTTGCATGAAAACTCATTCCTGGTGGAACTTCATAGCAAAGTACAAAGTTCGTTTTGGATGGACAAAGTTAGTTGAAATAGACAGTTTTTGCATGAAAACTCATTCCTGGTGGAACTTCATAGCAAAGTACAAAGTTCGTTTTGGATGGACGAATTAAGTTGAAATAGACAGTTTTTGTATGAAAACTCATTCCTGGTGGAACTTCATAGCAAAGTACAAAGTTCGAATCAGATGGACGAATTAAGTTGAAATAGACAGTTTTTGCATGAAAACTCATTCCTGGTGGAACTTCATAGCAAAGTACAAAGTTCGTTTTAGATGGACAAAGTTAGTTGAAATAGACAGTTTTTGCATGAAAACTCATTCCTGGTGGAACTTCATAGCAAAGTACAAAGTTCGTTTTGGATGGACAAAGTTAGTTGAAATAGACAGTTTTTGCATGAAAACTCATTCCTGGTGGAACTTCATAGCAAAGTACAAAGTTCGTTTTGGATGGACGAATTAAGTTGAAATAGACAGTTTTTGTATGAAAACTCATTCCTGGTGGAACTTCATAGCAAAGTACAAAGTTCGTTTTGGATGGACAAAGTTAGTTGAAATAGACAGTTTTTGCATGAAAACTCATTCCTGGTGGAACTTCATAGCAAAGTACAAAGTTCGTTTTGGATGGATCAATTTAGTTGAAATAGACAGTTTTTGCATGAAAACTCATTCCTGGTGGAACTTCATAGCAAAGTACAAAGTTCGTTTTGGATGGACGAATTAAGTTGAAATAGACAGTTTTTGTATGAAAACTCATTCCTGGTGGAACTTCATAGCAAAGTACAAAGTTCGAATCAGGTGGACGAATTAAGTTGAAATAGACAGTTTTTGCATGAAAACTCATTCCTGGTGGAACTTCATAGCAAAGTACAAAGTTCGAATCAGATGGACGAATTAAGTTGAAATAGACAGTTTTTGCATGAAAACTCATTCCTGGTAGAACTTCATAGCAAAGTACAAAGTTCGTTTTAGATGGACAAAGTTAGTTGAAATAGACAGTTTTTGCATGAAAACTCATTCCTGGTGGAACTTCATAGCAAAGTACAAAGTTCGTTTTGGATGGATCAATTTAGTTGAAATAGACAGTTTTTGTATGAAAACTCATTCCTGGTGGAACTTCATAGCAAAGTACAAAGTTCGAATCAGATGGACGAATTAAGTTGAAATAGACAGTTTTTGCATGAAAACTCATTCCTGGTGGAACTTCATAGCAAAGTACAAAGTTCGTTTTGGATGGACAAAGTTAGTTGAAATAGACAGTTTTTGCATAAAAACTCATTCCTGGTGGAACTTCATAGCAAAGTACAAAGTTCGTTTTGGATGGATCAATTTAGTTGAAATAGACAGTTTTTGCATGAAAACTCATTCCTGGTGGAACTTCATAGCAAAGTACAAAGTTCGTTTTGGATGGACACAGTTAGTTGAAATAGACAGTTTTTGCATAAAAACTCATTCCTGGTGGAACTTCATAGCAAAGTACAAAGTTCGTTTTGGATGGATCAATTTAGTTGAAATAGACAGTTTTTGCATGAAAACTCATTCCTGGTGGAACTTCATAGCAAAGTACAAAGTTCGTTTTGGATGGACAAAGTTAGTTGAAATAGACAGTTTTTGCATGAAAACTCATTCCTGGTGGAACTTCATAGCAAAGTACAAAGTTCGTTTTGGATGGACGAATTCAGTTGAAATAGACAGTTTTTGCATGAAAACTCATTCCTGGTGGAACTTCATAGCAAAGTACAAAGTTCGTTTTGGATGGACAAAGTTAGTTGAAATAGACAGTTTTTGCATGAAAACTCATTCCTGGTGGAACTTCATAGCAAGGTACAAAGTTCGTTTTGGATGGATCAATTTAGTTGAAATAGACAGTTTTTGCATGAAAACTCATTCCTGGTGGAACTTCATAGCAAAGTACAAAGTTCGTTTTGGATGGACAAAGTTAGTTGAAATAGACAGTTTTTGCATGAAAACTCATTCCTGGTGGAACTTCATAGCAAAGTACAAAGTTCGTTTTGGATGGACAAAGTTAGTTGAAATAGACAGTTTTTGCATGAAAACTCATTCCTGGTGGAACTTCATAGCAAAGTACAAAGTTCGTTTTGGATGGATCAATTTAGTTGAAATAGACAGTTTTTGCATGAAAACTCATTCCTGGTGGAACTTCATAGCAAAGTACAAAGTTCGTTTTGGATGGATCAATTAAGTTGAAATAGACAGTTTTTGCATAAAATTCATTCCTGGTGGAACTTCATAGCAAAGTACAAAGTTCGTTTTGGATGGACAAAGTTAGTTGAAATAGACAGTTTTTGCATAAAAACTCATTCCTGGTGGAACTTCATAGCAAAGTACAAAGTTCGTTTTGGATGGATCAATTTAGTTGAAATAGACAGTTTTTGCATGAAAACTCATTCCTGGTGGAACTTCATAGCAAAGTACAAAGTTCGTTTTGGATGGACGAATTAAGTTGAAATCGACAGTTTTTGTATGAAAACTCATTCCTGGTGGAACTTCATAGCAAAGTACAAAGTTCGAATCAGATGGACGAATTAAGTTGAAATAGACAGTTTTTGCATGAAAACTCATTCCTGGTGGAACTTCATAGCAAAGTACAAAGTTCGAATCAGATGGACGAATTAAGTTGAAATAGACAGTTTTTGCATGAAAACTCATTCCTGGTAGAACTTCATAGCAAAGTACAAAGTTCGTTTTAGATGGACAAAGTTAGTTGAAATAGACAGTTTTTGCATGAAAACTCATTCCTGGTGGAACTTCATAGCAAAGTACAAAGTTCGTTTTGGATGGATCAATTTAGTTGAAATAGACAGTTTTTGCATGAAAACTCATTCCTGGTGGAACTTCATAGCAAAGTACAAAGTTCGTTTTGGATGGACAAAGTTAGTTGAAATAGACAGTTTTTGCATGAAAACTCATTCCTGGTGGAACTTCATAGCAAAGTACAAAGTTCGTTTTGGATGGATCAATTTAGTTGAAATAGACAGTTTTTGCATGAAAACTCATTCCTGGTGGAACTTCATAGCAAAGTACAAAGTTCGTTTTGGATGGACGAATTAAGTTGAAATAGACAGTTTTTGTATGAAAACTCATTCCTGGTGGAACTTCATAGCAAAGTACAAAGTTCGAATCAGATGGACGAATTAAGTTGAAATAGACAGTTTTTGCATGAAAACTCATTCCTGGTGGAACTTCATAGCAAAGTACAAAGTTCGTTTTGGATGGATCAATTTAGTTGAAATAGACAGTTTTTGCATGAAAACTCATTCCTGGTGGAACTTCATAGCAAAGTACAAAGTTCGTTTTGGATGGACAAAGTTAGTTGAAATAGACAGTTTTTGCATGAAAACTCATTCCTGGTGGAACTTCATAGCAAAGTACAAAGTTCGTTTTGGATGGATCAATTTAGTTGAAATAGACAGTTTTTGCATGAAAACTCATTCCTGGTGGAACTTCATAGCAAAGTACAAAGTTCGTTTTGGATGGACAAAGTTAGTTGAAATAGACAGTTTTTGCATGAAAACTCATTCCTGGTGGAACTTCATAGCAAAGTACAAAGTTCGTTTTGGATGGATCAATTTAGTTGAAATAGACAGTTTTTGCATGAAAACTCATTCCTGGTGGAACTTCATAGCAAAGTACAAAGTTCGTTTTGGATGGACAAAGTTAGTTGAAATAGACAGTTTTTGCATGAAAACTCATTCCTGGTGGAACTTCATAGCAAAGTACAAAGTTCGTTTTGGATGGACGAATTAAGTTGAAATAGACAGTTTTTGTATGAAAACTCATTCCTGGTGGAACTTCATAGCAAAGTACAAAGTTCGAATCAGATGGACGAATTAAGTTGAAATAGACAGTTTTTGCATGAAAACTCATTCCTGGTGGAACTTCATAGCAAAGTACAAAGTTCGTTTTAGATGGACAAAGTTAGTTGAAATAGACAGTTTTTGCATGAAAACTCATTCCTGGTGGAACTTCATAGCAAAGTACAAAGTTCGTTTTGGATGGATCAATTTAGTTGAAATAGACAGTTTTTGCATGAAAACTCATTCCTGGTGGAACTTCATAGCAAAGTACAAAGTTCGAATCAGATGTACGAATTAAGTTGAAATAGACAGTTTTTGCATAAAAACTCATTCCTGGTGGAACTTCATAGCAAAGTACAAAGTTCGTTTTGGATGGACAAAGTTAGTTGAAATAGACAGTTTTTGCATAAAAACTCATTCCTGGTGGAACTTCATAGCAAAGTACAAAGTTCGTTTTGGATGGATCAATTTAGTTGAAATAGACAGTTTTTGCATGAAAACTCATTCCTGGTGGAACTTCATAGCAAAGTACAAAGTTCGTTTTGGATGGACGAATTAAGTTGAAATAGACAGTTTTTGTATGAAAACTCATTCCTGGTGGAACTTCATAGCAAAGTACAAAGTTCGAATCAGATGGACGAATAAAGTTGAAATAGATAGTTTTTGCATGAAAACTCATTCCTGGTGGAACTTCATAGCAAAGTACAAAGTTCGAATCAGATGGACGAATTAAGTTGAAATAGACAGTTTTTGCATGAAAACTCATTCCTGGTGGAACTTCATAGCAAAGTACAAAGTTCGTTTTGGATGGACGAATTAAGTTGAAATAGACAGTTTTTGCATGAAAACTCATTCCTGGTGGAACTTCATAGCAAAGTACAAAGTTCGAATCAGATGGACGAATTAAGTTGAAATAGACAGTTTTTGCATGAAAACTCATTCCTGGTGGAACTTCATAGCAAAGTACAAAGTTCGTTTTGGATGGATCAATTTAGTTGAAATAGACAGTTTTTGCATAAAAACTCATTCCTGGTGGAACTTCATAGCAAAGTACAAAGTTCGTTTTGGATGGACAAAGTTAGTTGAAATAGACAGTTTTTGCATAAAAACTCATTCCTGGTGGAACTTCATAGCAAAGTGCAAAGTTCGTTTTAGATGGACAAAGTTAGTTGAAATAGACAGTTTTTGCATGAAAACTCATTCCTGGTGGAACTTCATAGCAAAGTACAAAGTTCGTTTTGGATGGATCAATTTAGTTGAAATAGACAGTTTTTGCATGAAAACTCATTCCTGGTGGAACTTCATAGCAAAGTACAAAGTTCGTTTTGGATGGATCAATTTAGTTGAAATAGACAGTTTTTGCATAAAAACTCATTCCTGGTGGAACTTCATAGCAAAGTACAAAGTTCGTTTTGGATGGACAAAGTTAGTTGAAATAGACAGTTTTTGCATGAAAACTCATTCCTGGTGGAACTTCATAGCAAAGTACAAAGTTCGTTTTGGATGGACAAAGTTAGTTGAAATAGACAGTTTTTGCATGAAAACTCATTCCTGGTGGAACTTCATAGCAAAGTACAAAGTTCGTTTTGGATGGATCAATTTAGTTGAAATAGACAGTTTTTGCATAAAAACTCATTCCTGGTGGAACTTCATAGCAAAGTACAAAGTTCGTTTTGGATGGACAAAGTTAGTTGAAATAGACAGTTTTTGCATAAAAACTCATTCCTGGTGGAACTTCATAGCAAAGTACAAAGTTCGTTTTAGATGGACAAAGTTAGTTGAAATAGACAGTTTTTGCATGAAAACTCATTCCTGGTGGAACTTCATAGCAAAGTACAAAGTTCGTTTTGGATGGACGAATTAAGTTGAAATAGACAGTTTTTGCATAAAAACTCATTCCTGGTGGAACTTCATAGCAAAGTACAAAGTTCGAATCAGATGGACGAATTAAGTTGAAATAGACAGTTTTTGCATGAAAACTCATTCCTGGTAGAACTTCATAGCAAAGTACAAAGTTCGTTTTAGATGGACAAAGTTAGTTGAAATAGACAGTTTTTGCATGAAAACTCATTCCTGGTGGAACTTCATAGCAAGGTACAAAGTTCGTTTTGGATGGATCAATTTAGTTGAAATAGACAGTTTTTGCATGAAAACTCATTCCTGGTGGAACTTCATAGCAAAGTACAAAGTTCGTTTTGGATGGACAAAGTTAGTTGAAATAGACAGTTTTTGCATGAAAACTCATTCCTGGTGGAACTTCATAGCAAAGTACAAAGTTCGTTTTGGATGGACAAAGTTAATTGAAATAGACAGTTTTTGCATGAAAACTCATTCCTGGTGGAACTTCATAGCAAAGTACAAAGTTCGTTTTGGATGGATCAATTTAGTTGAAATAGACAGTTTTTGCATGAAAACTCATTCCTGGTGGAACTTCATAGCAAAGTACAAAGTTCGTTTTGGATGGACAAAGTTAGTTGAAATAGACAGTTTTTGCATGAAAACTCATTCCTGGTGGAACTTCATAGCAAAGTACAAAGTTCGTTTTGGATGGACAAAGTTAGTTGAAATAGACAGTTTTTGCATGAAAACTCATTCCTGGTGGAACTTCATAGCAAGGTACAAAGTTCGTTTTGGATGGACGAATTCAGTTGAAATAGACAGTTTTTGCATGAAAACTCATTCCTGGTGGAACTTCATAGCAAAGTACAAAGTTCGTTTTGGATGGATCAATTTAGTTGAAATAGACAGTTTTTGCATGAAAACTCATTCCTGGTGGAACTTCATAGCAAAGTACAAAGTTCGTTTTGGATGGACGAATTCAGTTGAAATAGACAGTTTTTGCATGAAAACTCATTCCTGGTAGAACTTCATAGCAAAGTACAAAGTTCGTTTTGGATGGACAAAGTTAGTTGAAATAGACAGTTTTTGCATGAAAACTCATTCCTGGTGGAACTTCATAGCAAAGTACAAAGTTCGTTTTGGATGGATCAATTTAGTTGAAATAGACAGTTTTTGCATGAAAACTCATTCCTGGTGGAACTTCATAGCAAGGTACAAAGTTCGTTTTGGATGGACGAATTAAGTTGAAATAGACAGTTTTTGCATGAAAACTCATTCCTGGTGGAACTTCATAGCAAAGTACAAAGTTCGTTTTGGATGGATCAATTTAGTTGAAATAGACAGTTTTTGCATGAAAACTCATTCCTGGTGGAACTTCATAGCAAAGTACAAAGTTCGTTTTGGATGGACGAATTCAGTTGAAATAGACAGTTTTTGCATGAAAACTCATTCCTGGTAGAACTTCATAGCAAAGTACAAAGTTCGTTTTAGATGGACAAAGTTAGTTGAAATAGACAGTTTTTGCATGAAAACTCATTCCTGGTGGAACTTCATAGCAAAGTACAAAGTTCGTTTTGGATGGATCAATTTAGTTGAAATAGACAGTTTTTGCATGAAAACTCATTCCTGGTGGAACTTCATAGCAAAGTACAAAGTTCGTTTTGGATGGACAAAGTTAGTTGAAATAGACAGTTTTTGCATGAAAACTCATTCCTGGTGGAACTTCATAGCAAAGTACAAAGTTCGTTTTGGATGGATCAATTTAGTTGAAATAGACAGTTTTTGCATGAAAACTCATTCCTGGTGGAACTTCATAGCAAAGTACAAAGTTCGTTTTGGATGGATCAATTAAGTTGAAATAGACAGTTTTTGCATAAAATTCATTCCTGGTGGAACTTCATAGCAAAGTACAAAGTTCGTTTTGGATGGACAAAGTTAGTTGAAATAGACAGTTTTTGCATAAAAACTCATTCCTGGTGGAACTTCATAGCAAAGTACAAAGTTCGTTTTGGATGGATCAATTTAGTTGAAATAGACAGTTTTTGCATGAAAACTCATTCCTGGTGGAACTTCATAGCAAAGTACAAAGTTCGTTTTGGATGGACGAATTAAGTTGAAATAGACAGTTTTTGTATGAAAACTCATTCCTGGTGGAACTTCATAGCAAAGTACAAAGTTCGAATCAGATGGACGAATTAAGTTGAAATAGACAGTTTTTGCATGAAAACTCATTCCTGGTGGAACTTCATAGCAAAGTACAAAGTTCGAATCAGATGGACGAATTAAGTTGAAATAGACAGTTTTTGCATGAAAACTCATTCCTGGTAGAACTTCATAGCAAAGTACAAAGTTCGTTTTAGATGGACAAAGTTAGTTGAAATAGACAGTTTTTGCATGAAAACTCATTCCTGGTGGAACTTCATAGCAAAGTACAAAGTTCGTTTTGGATGGATCAATTTAGTTGAAATAGACAGTTTTTGCATGAAAACTCATTCCTGGTGGAACTTCATAGCAAAGTACAAAGTTCGTTTTGGATGGACAAAGTTAGTTGAAATAGACAGTTTTTGCATGAAAACTCATTCCTGGTGGAACTTCATAGCAAAGTACAAAGTTCGTTTTGGATGGATCAATTTAGTTGAAATAGACAGTTTTTGCATGAAAACTCATTCCTGGTGGAACTTCATAGCAAAGTACAAAGTTCGTTTTGGATGGACGAATTAAGTTGAAATAGACAGTTTTTGTATGAAAACTCATTCCTGGTGGAACTTCATAGCAAAGTACAAAGTTCGAATCAGATGGACGAATTAAGTTGAAATAGACAGTTTTTGCATGAAAACTCATTCCTGGTGGAACTTCATAGCAAAGTACAAAGTTCGTTTTGGATGGATCAATTTAGTTGAAATAGACAGTTTTTGCATGAAAACTCATTCCTGGTGGAACTTCATAGCAAAGTACAAAGTTCGTTTTGGATGGACAAAGTTAGTTGAAATAGACAGTTTTTGCATGAAAACTCATTCCTGGTGGAACTTCATAGCAAAGTACAAAGTTCGTTTTGGATGGATCAATTTAGTTGAAATAGACAGTTTTTGCATGAAAACTCATTCCTGGTGGAACTTCATAGCAAAGTACAAAGTTCGTTTTGGATGGACAAAGTTAGTTGAAATAGACAGTTTTTGCATGAAAACTCATTCCTGGTGGAACTTCATAGCAAAGTACAAAGTTCGTTTTGGATGGATCAATTTAGTTGAAATAGACAGTTTTTGCATGAAAACTCATTCCTGGTGGAACTTCATAGCAAAGTACAAAGTTCGTTTTGGATGGACAAAGTTAGTTGAAATAGACAGTTTTAGCATGAAAACTCATTCCTGGTGGAACTTCATAGCAAAGTACAAAGTTCGTTTTGGATGGACGAATTAAGTTGAAATAGACAGTTTTTGTATGAAAACTCATTCCTGGTGGAACTTCATAGCAAAGTACAAAGTTCGAATCAGATGGACGAATTAAGTTGAAATAGACAGTTTTTGCATGAAAACTCATTCCTGGTGGAACTTCATAGCAAAGTACAAAGTTCGTTTTAGATGGACAAAGTTAGTTGAAATAGACAGTTTTTGCATGAAAACTCATTCCTGGTGGAACTTCATAGCAAAGTACAAAGTTCGTTTTGGATGGATCAATTTAGTTGAAATAGACAGTTTTTGCATGAAAACTCATTCCTGGTGGAACTTCATAGCAAAGTACAAAGTTCGAATCAGATGTACGAATTAAGTTGAAATAGACAGTTTTTGCATAAAAACTCATTCCTGGTGGAACTTCATAGCAAAGTACAAAGTTCGTTTTGGATGGACAAAGTTAGTTGAAATAGACAGTTTTTGCATAAAAACTCATTCCTGGTGGAACTTCATAGCAAAGTACAAAGTTCGTTTTGGATGGATCAATTTAGTTGAAATAGACAGTTTTTGCATGAAAACTCATTCCTGGTGGAACTTCATAGCAAAGTACAAAGTTCGTTTTGGATGGACGAATTAAGTTGAAATAGACAGTTTTTGTATGAAAACTCATTCCTGGTGGAACTTCATAGCAAAGTACAAAGTTCGAATCAGATGGACGAATAAAGTTGAAATAGATAGTTTTTGCATGAAAACTCATTCCTGGTGGAACTTCATAGCAAAGTACAAAGTTCGAATCAGATGGACGAATTAAGTTGAAATAGACAGTTTTTGCATGAAAACTCATTCCTGGTGGAACTTCATAGCAAAGTACAAAGTTCGTTTTGGATGGACGAATTAAGTTGAAATAGACAGTTTTTGCATGAAAACTCATTCCTGGTGGAACTTCATAGCAAAGTACAAAGTTCGAATCAGATGGACGAATTAAGTTGAAATAGACAGTTTTTGCATGAAAACTCATTCCTGGTGGAACTTCATAGCAAAGTACAAAGTTCGTTTTGGATGGATCAATTTAGTTGAAATAGACAGTTTTTGCATAAAAACTCATTCCTGGTGGAACTTCATAGCAAAGTACAAAGTTCGTTTTGGATGGACAAAGTTAGTTGAAATAGACAGTTTTTGCATAAAAACTCATTCCTGGTGGAACTTCATAGCAAAGTGCAAAGTTCGTTTTAGATGGACAAAGTTAGTTGAAATAGACAGTTTTTGCATGAAAACTCATTCCTGGTGGAACTTCATAGCAAAGTACAAAGTTCGTTTTGGATGGATCAATTTAGTTGAAATAGACAGTTTTTGCATGAAAACTCATTCCTGGTGGAACTTCATAGCAAAGTACAAAGTTCGTTTTGGATGGATCAATTTAGTTGAAATAGACAGTTTTTGCATAAAAACTCATTCCTGGTGGAACTTCATAGCAAAGTACAAAGTTCGTTTTGGATGGACAAAGTTAGTTGAAATAGACAGTTTTTGCATGAAAACTCATTCCTGGTGGAACTTCATAGCAAAGTACAAAGTTCGTTTTGGATGGACAAAGTTAGTTGAAATAGACAGTTTTTGCATGAAAACTCATTCCTGGTGGAACTTCATAGCAAAGTACAAAGTTCGTTTTGGATGGATCAATTTAGTTGAAATAGACAGTTTTTGCATAAAAACTCATTCCTGGTGGAACTTCATAGCAAAGTACAAAGTTCGTTTTGGATGGACAAAGTTAGTTGAAATAGACAGTTTTTGCATAAAAACTCATTCCTGGTGGAACTTCATAGCAAAGTACAAAGTTCGTTTTAGATGGACAAAGTTAGTTGAAATAGACAGTTTTTGCATGAAAACTCATTCCTGGTGGAACTTCATAGCAAAGTACAAAGTTCGTTTTGGATGGACGAATTAAGTTGAAATAGACAGTTTTTGCATAAAAACTCATTCCTGGTGGAACTTCATAGCAAAGTACAAAGTTCGAATCAGATGGACGAATTAAGTTGAAATAGACAGTTTTTGCATGAAAACTCATTCCTGGTAGAACTTCATAGCAAAGTACAAAGTTCGTTTTAGATGGACAAAGTTAGTTGAAATAGACAGTTTTTGCATGAAAACTCATTCCTGGTGGAACTTCATAGCAAGGTACAAAGTTCGTTTTGGATGGATCAATTTAGTTGAAATAGACAGTTTTTGCATGAAAACTCATTCCTGGTGGAACTTCATAGCAAAGTACAAAGTTCGTTTTGGATGGACAAAGTTAGTTGAAATAGACAGTTTTTGCATGAAAACTCATTCCTGGTGGAACTTCATAGCAAAGTACAAAGTTCGTTTTGGATGGACAAAGTTAATTGAAATAGACAGTTTTTGCATGAAAACTCATTCCTGGTGGAACTTCATAGCAAAGTACAAAGTTCGTTTTGGATGGATCAATTTAGTTGAAATAGACAGTTTTTGCATGAAAACTCATTCCTGGTGGAACTTCATAGCAAAGTACAAAGTTCGTTTTGGATGGACAAAGTTAGTTGAAATAGACAGTTTTTGCATGAAAACTCATTCCTGGTGGAACTTCATAGCAAAGTACAAAGTTCGTTTTGGATGGACAAAGTTAGTTGAAATAGACAGTTTTTGCATGAAAACTCATTCCTGGTGGAACTTCATAGCAAGGTACAAAGTTCGTTTTGGATGGACGAATTCAGTTGAAATAGACAGTTTTTGCATGAAAACTCATTCCTGGTGGAACTTCATAGCAAAGTACAAAGTTCGTTTTGGATGGATCAATTTAGTTGAAATAGACAGTTTTTGCATGAAAACTCATTCCTGGTGGAACTTCATAGCAAAGTACAAAGTTCGTTTTGGATGGACGAATTCAGTTGAAATAGACAGTTTTTGCATGAAAACTCATTCCTGGTAGAACTTCATAGCAAAGTACAAAGTTCGTTTTGGATGGACAAAGTTAGTTGAAATAGACAGTTTTTGCATGAAAACTCATTCCTGGTGGAACTTCATAGCAAAGTACAAAGTTCGTTTTGGATGGATCAATTTAGTTGAAATAGACAGTTTTTGCATGAAAACTCATTCCTGGTGGAACTTCATAGCAAGGTACAAAGTTCGTTTTGGATGGACGAATTAAGTTGAAATAGACAGTTTTTGCATGAAAACTCATTCCTGGTGGAACTTCATAGCAAAGTACAAAGTTCGTTTTGGATGGATCAATTTAGTTGAAATAGACAGTTTTTGCATGAAAACTCATTCCTGGTGGAACTTCATAGCAAAGTACAAAGTTCGTTTTGGATGGACGAATTCAGTTGAAATAGACAGTTTTTGCATGAAAACTCATTCCTGGTGGAACTTCATAGCAAAGTACAAAGTTCGTTTTGGATGGACAAAGTTAGTTGAAATAGACAGTTTTTGCATGAAAACTCATTCCTGGTGGAACTTCATAGCAAAGTACAAAGTTCGTTTTGGATGGATCAATTTAGTTGAAATAGACAGTTTTTGCATGAAAACTCATTCCTGGTGGAACTTCATAGCAAAGTACAAAGTTCGTTTTGGATGGACAAAGTTAGTTGAAATAGACAGTTTTTGCATGAAAACTCATTCCTGGTGGAACTTCATAGCAAAGTACAAAGTTCGTTTTGGATGGACGAATTAAGTTGAAATAGACAGTTTTTGCATGAAAACTCATTCCTGGTGGAACTTCATAGCAAAGTACAAAGTTCGTTTTGGATGGACAAAGTTAGTTGAAATAGACAGTTTTTGCATAAAAACTCATTCCTGGTGGAACTTCATAGCAAAGTACAAAGTTCGTTTTGGATGGATCAATTTAGTTGAAATAGACAGTTTTTGCATGAAAACTCATTCCTGGTGGAACTTCATAGCAAAGTACAAAGTTCGTTTTGGATGGACAAAGTTAGTTGAAATAGACAGTTTTTGCATAAAAACTCATTCCTGGTGGAACTTCATAGCAAAGTACAAAGTTCGTTTTGGATGGATCAATTTAGTTGAAATAGACAGTTTTTGCATGAAAACTCATTCCTGGTGGAACTTCATAGCAAAGTACAAAGTTCGTTTTGGATGGACAAAGTTAGTTGAAATAGACAGTTTTTGCATGAAAACTCATTCCTGGTGGAACTTCATAGCAAAGTACAAAGTTCGTTTTGGATGGATCAATTTAGTTGAAATAGACAGTTTTTGCATGAAAACTCATTCCTGGTGGAACTTCATAGCAAAGTACAAATTTCGAATCAGATGGACATAGTTAGTTGAAATAGACAGTTTTTGCATGAAAACTCATTCCTGGTGGAACTTCATAGCAAAGTACAAAGTTCGTTTTGGATGGACGAATTAAGTTGAAATAGACAGTTTTTGTATGAAAACTCATTCCTGGTGGAACTTCATAGCAAAGTACAAAGTTCGTTTTGGATGGATCAATTTAGTTGAAATAGACAGTTTTTGCATGAAAACTCATTCCTGGTGGAACTTCATAGCAAAGTACAAAGTTCGTTTTGGATGGACAAAGTTAGTTGAAATAGACAGTTTTTGCATGAAAACTCATTCCTGGTGGAACTTCATAGCAAAGTACAAAGTTCGTTTTGGATGGACAAAGTTAGTTGAAATAGACAGTTTTTGCATGAAAACTCATTCCTGGTGGAACTTCATAGCAAAGTACAAAGTTCGTTTTGGATGGACGAATTAAGTTGAAATAGACAGTTTTTGTATGAAAACTCATTCCTGGTGGAACTTCATAGCAAAGTACAAAGTTCGTTTTGGATGGATCAATTTATTTGAAATAGACAGTTTTTGTATGAAAACTCATTCCTGGTAGAACTTCATAGCAAAGTACAAAGTTCGTTTTGGATGGATCAATTTAGTTGAAATAGACAGTTTTTGCATGAAAACTCATTCCTGGTGGAACTTCATAGCAAAATACAAAGTTCGAATCAGATGGACAAAGTTAGTTGAAATAGACAGTTTTTGCATAAAAACTCATTCCTGGTGGAACTTCATAGCAAAGTACAAAGTTCGTTTTGGATGGACAAAGTTAGTTGAAATAGACAGTTTTTGCATGAAAACTCATTCCTGGTGGAACTTCATAGCAAAGTACAAAGTTCGTTTTGGATGGACAAAGTTAGTTGAAATAGACAGTTTTTGCATGAAAACTCATTCCTGGTGGAACTTCATAGCAAAGTACAAAGTTCGTTTTGGATGGACAAAGTTAGTTGAAATAGACAGTTTTTGCATGAAAACTCATTCCTGGTGGAACTTCATAGCAAAGTACAAAGTTCGTTTTGGATGGACGAATTAAGTTGAAATAGACAGTTTTTGCATGAAAACTCATTCCTGGTGGAACTTCATAGCAAAGTACAAAGTTCGTTTTGGATGGATCAATTTAGTTGAAATAGACAGTTTTTGTATGAAAACTCATTCCTGGTGGAACTTCATAGCAAAGTACAAAGTTCGTTTTGGATGGATCAATTTAGTTGAAATAGACAGTTTTTGCATGAAAACTCATTCCTGGTGGAACTTCATAGCAAAGTACAAAGTTCGAATCAGATGGACAAAGTTAGTTGAAATAGACAGTTTTTGCATGAAAACTCATTCCTGGTGGAACTTCATAGCAAAGTACAAAGTTCGTTTTGGATGGACGAATTAAGTTGAAATAGACAGTTTTTGTATGAAAACTCATTCCTGGTGGAACTTCATAGCAAAGTACAAAGTTCGTTTTGGATGGATCAATTTAGTTGAAATAGACAGTTTTTGTATGAAAACTCATTCCTGGTGGAACTTCATAGCAA
Organism: Anopheles moucheti; assembly: GCF_943734755.1. Classification (NCBI taxonomy): domain Eukaryota; kingdom Metazoa; phylum Arthropoda; class Insecta; order Diptera; family Culicidae; genus Anopheles; species Anopheles moucheti. The sequence continues at coordinate 263,355 of NW_026453665.1, forward strand.
AGTACAAAGTTCGAATCAGATGGACAAAGTTAGTTGAAATAGACAGTTTTTGCATGAAAACTCATTCCTGGTGGAACTTCATAGCAAAGTACAAAGTTCGTTTTGGATGGACAAAGTTAGTTGAAATAGACAGTTTTTGCATGAAAACTCATTCCTGGTGGAACTTCATAGCAAAGTACAAAGTTCGTTTTGGATGGATCAATTTAGTTGAAATAGACAGTTTTTGCATGAAAACTCATTCCTGGTGGAACTTCATAGCAAAGTACAAAGTTCGTTTTGGATGGACAAAGTTAGTTGAAATAGACAGTTTTTGCATGAAAACTCATTCCTGGTGGAACTTCATAGCAAAGTACAAAGTTCGTTTTGGATGGACAAAGTTAGTTGAAATAGACAGTTTTTGCATGAAAACTCATTCCTGGTGGAACTTCATTGCAAAGTACAAAGTTCGTTTTGGATGGATCAATTTAGTTGAAATAGACAGTTTTTGCATGAAAACTCATTCCTGGTGGAACTTCATAGCAAAGTACAAAGTTCGTTTTGGATGGACAAAGTTAGTTGAAATAGACAGTTTTTGCATGAAAACTCATTCCTGGTGGAACTTCATAGCAAAGTACAAAGTTCGTTTTGGATGGACAAAGTTAGTTGAAATAGACAGTTTTTGCATGAAAACTCATTCCTGGTGGAACTTCATAGCAAAGTACAAAGTTCGTTTTGGATGGACAAAGTTAGTTGAAATAGACAGTTTTTGCATGAAAACTCATTCCTGGTGGAACTTCATAGCAAAGTACAAAGTTCGTTTTGGATGGACAAAGTTAGTTGAAATAGACAGTTTTTGCATGAAAACTCATTCCTGGTGGAACTTCATAGCAAAGTACAAAGTTCGTTTTGGATGGATCAATTTAGTTGAAATAGACAGTTTTTGCATGAAAACTCATTCCTGGTGGAACTTCATAGCAAAGTACAAAGTTCGTTTTGGATGGACAAAGTTAGTTGAAATAGACAGTTTTTGCATGAAAACTCATTCCTGGTGGAACTTCATAGCAAAGTACAAAGTTCGTGTTGGATGGACGAATTAAGTTGAAATAGACAGTTTTTGTATGATAACTCATTCCTGGTGGAACTTCATAGCAAAGTACAAAGTTCGTTTTGGATGGACAAAGTTAGTTGAAATAGACAGTTTTTGCATGAAAACTCATTCCTGGTGGAACTTCATAGCAAAGTACAAAGTTCGTTTTGGATGGATCAATTTAGTTCAAATAGACAGTTTTTGCATGAAAACTCATTCCTGGTGGAACTTCATAGCAAAGTACAAAGTTCGTTTTGGATGGACAAAGTTAGTTGAAATAGACAGTTTTTGCATGAAAACTCATTCCTGGTGGAACTTCATAGCAAAGTACAAAATTCGTTTTGGATGGACGAATTCAGTTGAAATAGACAGTTTTTGCATGAAAACTCATTCCTGGTAGAACTTCATAGCAAAGTACAAAGTTCGTTTTGGATGGACAAAGTTAGTTGAAATAGACAGTTTTTGCATGAAAACTCATTCCTGGTGGAACTTCATAGCAAAGTACAAAGTTCGTTTTGGATGGATCAATTTAGTTGAAATAGACAGTTTTTGCATGAAAACTCATTCCTGGTGGAACTTCATAGCAAGGTACAAAGTTCGTTTTGGATGGACGAATTAAGTTGAAATAGACAGTTTTTGCATGAAAACTCATTCCTGGTGGAACTTCATAGCAAAGTACAAAGTTCGTTTTGGATGGATCAATTTAGTTGAAATAGACAGTTTTTGCATGAAAACTCATTCCTGGTGGAACTTCATAGCAAAGTACAAAGTTCGTTTTGGATGGACGAATTCAGTTGAAATAGACAGTTTTTGCATGAAAACTCATTCCTGGTGGAACTTCATAGCAAAGTACAAAGTTCGTTTTGGATGGACAAAGTTAGTTGAAATAGACAGTTTTTGCATGAAAACTCATTCCTGGTGGAACTTCATAGCAAAGTACAAAGTTCGTTTTGGATGGACAAAGTTAGTTGAAATAGACAGTTTTTGCATGAAAACTCATTCCTGGTGGAACTTCATAGCAAAGTACAAAGTTCGTTTTGGATGGACAAAGTTAGTTGAAATAGACAGTTTTTGCATGAAAACTCATTCCTGGTGGAACTTCATAGCAAAGTACAAAGTTCGTTTTGGATGGACGAATTAAGTTGAAATAGACAGTTTTTGCATGAAAACTCATTCCTGGTGGAACTTCATAGCAAAGTACAAAGTTCGTTTTGGATGGATCAATTTAGTTGAAATAGACAGTTTTTGTATGAAAACTCATTCCTGGTGGAACTTCATAGCAAAGTACAAAGTTCGTTTTGGATGGATCAATTTAGTTGAAATAGACAGTTTTTGCATGAAAACTCATTCCTGGTGGAACTTCATAGCAAAGTACAAAGTTCGAATCAGATGGACAAAGTTAGTTGAAATAGACAGTTTTTGCATGAAAACTCATTCCTGGTGGAACTTCATAGCAAAGTACAAAGTTCGTTTTGGATGGACGAATTAAGTTGAAATAGACAGTTTTTGTATGAAAACTCATTCCTGGTGGAACTTCATAGCAAAGTACAAAGTTCGTTTTGGATGGATCAATTTAGTTGAAATAGACAGTTTTTGTATGAAAACTCATTCCTGGTGGAACTTCATAGCAAAGTACAAAGTTCGAATCAGATGGACAAAGTTAGTTGAAATAGACAGTTTTTGCATGAAAACTCATTCCTGGTGGAACTTCATAGCAAAGTACAAAGTTCGTTTTGGATGGACAAAGTTAGTTGAAATAGACAGTTTTTGCATGAAAACTCATTCCTGGTGGAACTTCATAGCAAAGTACAAAGTTCGTTTTGGATGGATCAATTTAGTTGAAATAGACAGTTTTTGCATGAAAACTCATTCCTGGTGGAACTTCATAGCAAAGTACAAAGTTCGTTTTGGATGGACAAAGTTAGTTGAAATAGACAGTTTTTGCATGAAAACTCATTCCTGGTGGAACTTCATAGCAAAGTACAAAGTTCGTTTTGGATGGACAAAGTTAGTTGAAATAGACAGTTTTTGCATGAAAACTCATTCCTGGTGGAACTTCATTGCAAAGTACAAAGTTCGTTTTGGATGGATCAATTTAGTTGAAATAGACAGTTTTTGCATGAAAACTCATTCCTGGTGGAACTTCATAGCAAAGTACAAAGTTCGTTTTGGATGGACAAAGTTAGTTGAAATAGACAGTTTTTGCATGAAAACTCATTCCTGGTGGAACTTCATAGCAAAGTACAAAGTTCGTTTTGGATGGACAAAGTTAGTTGAAATAGACAGTTTTTGCATGAAAACTCATTCCTGGTGGAACTTCATAGCAAAGTACAAAGTTCGTTTTGGATGGACAAAGTTAGTTGAAATAGACAGTTTTTGCATGAAAACTCATTCCTGGTGGAACTTCATAGCAAAGTACAAAGTTCGTTTTGGATGGACAAAGTTAGTTGAAATAGACAGTTTTTGCATGAAAACTCATTCCTGGTGGAACTTCATAGCAAAGTACAAAGTTCGTTTTGGATGGATCAATTTAGTTGAAATAGACAGTTTTTGCATGAAAACTCATTCCTGGTGGAACTTCATAGCAAAGTACAAAGTTCGTTTTGGATGGACAAAGTTAGTTGAAATAGACAGTTTTTGCATGAAAACTCATTCCTGGTGGAACTTCATAGCAAAGTACAAAGTTCGTGTTGGATGGACGAATTAAGTTGAAATAGACAGTTTTTGTATGATAACTCATTCCTGGTGGAACTTCATAGCAAAGTACAAAGTTCGTTTTGGATGGACAAAGTTAGTTGAAATAGACAGTTTTTGCATGAAAACTCATTCCTGGTGGAACTTCATAGCAAAGTACAAAGTTCGTTTTGGATGGATCAATTTAGTTCAAATAGACAGTTTTTGCATGAAAACTCATTCCTGGTGGAACTTCATAGCAAAGTACAAAGTTCGTTTTGGATGGACAAAGTTAGTTGAAATAGACAGTTTTTGCATGAAAACTCATTCCTGGTGGAACTTCATAGCAAAGTACAAAATTCGTTTTGGATGGACGAATTCAGTTGAAATAGACAGTTTTTGCATGAAAACTCATTCCTGGTAGAACTTCATAGCAAAGTACAAAGTTCGTTTTGGATGGACAAAGTTAGTTGAAATAGACAGTTTTTGCATGAAAACTCATTCCTGGTGGAACTTCATAGCAAAGTACAAAGTTCGTTTTGGATGGATCAATTTAGTTGAAATAGACAGTTTTTGCATGAAAACTCATTCCTGGTGGAACTTCATAGCAAGGTACAAAGTTCGTTTTGGATGGACGAATTAAGTTGAAATAGACAGTTTTTGCATGAAAACTCATTCCTGGTGGAACTTCATAGCAAAGTACAAAGTTCGTTTTGGATGGATCAATTTAGTTGAAATAGACAGTTTTTGCATGAAAACTCATTCCTGGTGGAACTTCATAGCAAAGTACAAAGTTCGTTTTGGATGGACGAATTCAGTTGAAATAGACAGTTTTTGCATGAAAACTCATTCCTGGTGGAACTTCATAGCAAAGTACAAAGTTCGTTTTGGATGGACAAAGTTAGTTGAAATAGACAGTTTTTGCATGAAAACTCATTCCTGGTGGAACTTCATAGCAAGGTACAAAGTTCGTTTTGGATGGATCAATTTAGTTGAAATAGACAGTTTTTGCATGAAAACTCATTCCTGGTGGAACTTCATAGCAAAGTACAAAGTTCGTTTTGGATGGACAAAGTTAGTTGAAATAGACAGTTTTTGCATGAAAACTCATTCCTGGTGGAACTTCATAGCAAAGTACAAAGTTCGTTTTGGATGGACAAAGTTAGTTGAAATAGACAGTTTTTGCATGAAAACTCATTCCTGGTGGAACTTCATAGCAAAGTACAAAGTTCGTTTTGGATGGATCAATTTAGTTGAAATAGACAGTTTTTGCATGAAAACTCATTCCTGGTGGAACTTCATAGCAAAGTACAAAGTTCGTTTTGGATGGACAAAGTTAGTTGAAATAGACAGTTTTTGCATGAAAACTCATTCCTGGTGGAACTTCATAGCAAAGTACAAAGTTCGTTTTGGATGGACGAATTAAGTTGAAATAGACAGTTTTTGCATGAAAACTCATTCCTGGTGGAACTTCATAGCAAAGTACAAAGTTCGTTTTGGATGGACAAAGTTAGTTGAAATAGACAGTTTTTGCATAAAAACTCATTCCTGGTGGAACTTCATAGCAAAGTACAAAGTTCGTTTTGGATGGATCAATTTAGTTGAAATAGACAGTTTTTGCATGAAAACTCATTCCTGGTGGAACTTCATAGCAAAGTACAAAGTTCGTTTTGGATGGACAAAGTTAGTTGAAATAGACAGTTTTTGCATAAAAACTCATTCCTGGTGGAACTTCATAGCAAAGTACAAAGTTCGTTTTGGATGGATCAATTTAGTTGAAATAGACAGTTTTTGCATGAAAACTCATTCCTGGTGGAACTTCATAGCAAAGTACAAAGTTCGTTTTGGATGGACAAAGTTAGTTGAAATAGACAGTTTTTGCATGAAAACTCATTCCTGGTGGAACTTCATAGCAAAGTACAAAGTTCGTTTTGGATGGATCAATTTAGTTGAAATAGACAGTTTTTGCATGAAAACTCATTCCTGGTGGAACTTCATAGCAAAGTACAAATTTCGAATCAGATGGACAAAGTTAGTTGAAATAGACAGTTTTTGCATGAAAACTCATTCCTGGTGGAACTTCATAGCAAAGTACAAAGTTCGTTTTGGATGGACGAATTAAGTTGAAATAGACAGTTTTTGTATGAAAACTCATTCCTGGTGGAACTTCATAGCAAAGTACAAAGTTCGTTTTGGATGGATCAATTTAGTTGAAATAGACAGTTTTTGCATGAAAACTCATTCCTGGTGGAACTTCATAGCAAAGTACAAAGTTCGTTTTGGATGGACAAAGTTAGTTGAAATAGACAGTTTTTGCATGAAAACTCATTCCTGGTGGAACTTCATAGCAAAGTACAAAGTTCGTTTTGGATGGACAAAGTTAGTTGAAATAGACAGTTTTTGCATGAAAACTCATTCCTGGTGGAACTTCATAGCAAAGTACAAAGTTCGTTTTGGATGGACGAATTAAGTTGAAATAGACAGTTTTTGTATGAAAACTCATTCCTGGTGGAACTTCATAGCAAAGTACAAAGTTCGTTTTGGATGGATCAATTTATTTGAAATAGACAGTTTTTGTATGAAAACTCATTCCTGGTAGAACTTCATAGCAAAGTACAAAGTTCGTTTTGGATGGATCAATTTAGTTGAAATAGACAGTTTTTGCATGAAAACTCATTCCTGGTGGAACTTCATAGCAAAATACAAAGTTCGAATCAGATGGACAAAGTTAGTTGAAATAGACAGTTTTTGCATGAAAACTCATTCCTGGTGGAACTTCATAGCAAAGTACAAAGTTCGTTTTGGATGGACAAAGTTAGTTGAAATAGACAGTTTTTGCATGAAAACTCATTCCTGGTGGAACTTCATAGCAAAGTACAAAGTTCGTTTTGGATGGACAAAGTTAGTTGAAATAGACAGTTTTTGCATGAAAACTCATTCCTGGTGGAACTTCATAGCAAAGTACAAAGTTCGTTTTGGATGGACAAAGTTAGTTGAAATAGACAGTTTTTGCATGAAAACTCATTCCTGGTGGAACTTCATAGCAAAGTACAAAGTTCGTTTTGGATGGACGAATTAAGTTGAAATAGACAGTTTTTGTATGAAAACTCATTCCTGGTGGAACTTCATAGCAAAGTACAAAGTTCGTTTTGGATGGATCAATTTAGTTGAAATAGACAGTTTTTGTATGAAAACTCATTCCTGGTGGAACTTCATAGCAAAGTACAAAGTTCGTTTTGGATGGATCAATTTAGTTGAAATAGACAGTTTTTGCATGAAAACTCATTCCTGGTGGAACTTCATAGCAAAGTACAAAGTTCGTTTTGGATGGACAAAGTTAGTTGAAATAGACAGTTTTTGCATGAAAACTCATTCCTGGTGGAACTTCATAGCAAAGTACAAAGTTCGTTTTGGATGGACGAATTAAGTTGAAATAGACAGTTTTTGTATGAAAACTCATTCCTGGTGGAACTTCATAGCAAAGTACAAAGTTCGTTTTGGATGGATCAATTTAGTTGAAATAGACAGTTTTTGTATGAAAACTCATTCCTGGTGGAACTTCATAGCAAAGTACAAAGTTCGTTTTGGATGGATCAATTTAGTTGAAATAGACAGTTTTTGCATGAAAACTCATTCCTGGTGGAACTTCATAGCAAAGTACAAAGTTCGAATCAGATGGACAAAGTTAGTTGAAATAGACAGTTTTTGCATGAAAACTCATTCCTGGTGGAACTTCATAGCAAAGTACAAAGTTCGTTTTGGATGGACGAATTAAGTTGAAATAGACAGTTTTTGCATAAAAACTCATTCCTGGTGGAACTTCATAGCAAAGTACAAAGTTCGTTTTGGATGGACAAAGTTAGTTGAAATAGACAGTTTTTGCATGAAAACTCATTCCTGGTGGAACTTCATAGCAAAGTACAAAGTTCGTTTTGGATGGACAAAGTTAGTTGAAATAGACAGTTTTTGCATGAAAACTCATTCCTGGTGGAACTTCATAGCAAAGTACAAAGTTCGTTTTGGATGGACGAATTAAGTTGAAATAGACAGTTTTTGTATGAAAACTCATTCCTGGTGGAACTTCATAGCAAAGTACAAAGTTCGTTTTGGATGGATCAATTTATTTGAAATAGACAGTTTTTGTATGAAAACTCATTCCTGGTAGAACTTCATAGCAAAGTACAAAGTTCGTTTTGGATGGATCAATTTAGTTGAAATAGACAGTTTTTGCATGAAAACTCATTCCTGGTGGAACTTCATAGCAAAATACAAAGTTCGAATCAGATGGACAAAGTTAGTTGAAATAGACAGTTTTTGCATGAAAACTCATTCCTGGTGGAACTTCATAGCAAAGTACAAAGTTCGTTTTGGATGGACAAAGTTAGTTGAAATAGACAGTTTTTGCATGAAAACTCATTCCTGGTGGAACTTCATAGCAAAGTACAAAGTTCGTTTTGGATGGACAAAGTTAGTTGAAATAGACAGTTTTTGCATGAAAACTCATTCCTGGTGGAACTTCATAGCAAAGTACAAAGTTCGTTTTGGATGGACAAAGTTAGTTGAAATAGACAGTTTTTGCATGAAAACTCATTCCTGGTGGAACTTCATAGCAAAGTACAAAGTTCGTTTTGGATGGACGAATTAAGTTGAAATAGACAGTTTTTGTATGAAAACTCATTCCTGGTGGAACTTCATAGCAAAGTACAAAGTTCGTTTTGGATGGATCAATTTAGTTGAAATAGACAGTTTTTGTATGAAAACTCATTCCTGGTGGAACTTCATAGCAAAGTACAAAGTTCGTTTTGGATGGATCAATTTAGTTGAAATAGACAGTTTTTGCATGAAAACTCATTCCTGGTGGAACTTCATAGCAAAGTACAAAGTTCGAATCAGATGGACAAAGTTAGTTGAAATAGACAGTTTTTGCATGAAAACTCATTCCTGGTGGAACTTCATAGCAAAGTACAAAGTTCGTTTTGGATGGACGAATTAAGTTGAAATAGACAGTTTTTGTATGAAAACTCATTCCTGGTGGAACTTCATAGCAAAGTACAAAGTTCGTTTTGGATGGATCAATTTAGTTGAAATAGACAGTTTTTGTATGAAAACTCATTCCTGGTGGAACTTCATAGCAAAGTACAAAGTTCGTTTTGGATGGATCAATTTAGTTGAAATAGACAGTTTTTGCATGAAAACTCATTCCTGGTGGAACTTCATAGCAAAGTACAAAGTTCGAATCAGATGGACAAAGTTAGTTGAAATAGACAGTTTTTGCATGAAAACTCATTCCTGGTGGAACTTCATAGCAAAGTACAAAGTTCGTTTTGGATGGACAAAGTTAGTTGAAATAGACAGTTTTTGCATGAAAACTCATTCCTGGTGGAACTTCATAGCAAAGTACAAAGTTCGTTTTGGATGGATCAATTTAGTTGAAATAGACAGTTTTTGCATGAAAACTCATTCCTGGTGGAACTTCATAGCAAAGTACAAATTTCGAATCAGATGGACAAAGTTAGTTGAAATAGACAGTTTTTGCATGAAAACTCATTCCTGGTGGAACTTCATAGCAAAGTACAAAGTTCGTTTTGGATGGACGAATTAAGTTGAAATAGACAGTTTTTGTATGAAAACTCATTCCTGGTGGAACTTCATAGCAAAGTACAAAGTTCGTTTTGGATGGATCAATTTAGTTGAAATAGACAGTTTTTGCATGAAAACTCATTCCTGGTGGAACTTCATAGCAAAATACAAAGTTCGAATCAGATGGACAAAGTTAGTTGAAATAGACAGTTTTTGCATGAAAACTCATTCCTGGTGGAACTTCATAGCAAAGTACAAAGTTCGTTTTGGATGGACGAATTAAGTTGAAATAGACAGTTTTTGTATGAAAACTCATTCCTGGTGGAACTTCATAGCAAAGTACAAAGTTCGTTTTGGATGGATCAATTTATTTGAAATAGACAGTTTTTGTATGAAAACTCATTCCTGGTAGAACTTCATAGCAAAGTACAAAGTTCGTTTTGGATGGATCAATTTAGTTGAAATAGACAGTTTTTGCATGAAAACTCATTCCTGGTGGAACTTCATAGCAAAATACAAAGTTCGAATCAGATGGACAAAGTTAGTTGAAATAGACAGTTTTTGCATGAAAACTCATTCCTGGTGGAACTTCATAGCAAAGTACAAAGTTCGTTTTGGATGGACAAAGTTAGTTGAAATAGACAGTTTTTGCATGAAAACTCATTCCTGGTGGAACTTCATAGCAAAGTACAAAGTTCGTTTTGGATGGACAAAGTTAGTTGAAATAGACAGTTTTTGCATGAAAACTCATTCCTGGTGGAACTTCATAGCAAAGTACAAAGTTCGTTTTGGATGGACAAAGTTAGTTGAAATAGACAGTTTTTGCATGAAAACTCATTCCTGGTGGAACTTCATAGCAAAGTACAAAGTTCGTTTTGGATGGACGAATTAAGTTGAAATAGACAGTTTTTGTATGAAAACTCATTCCTGGTGGAACTTCATAGCAAAGTACAAAGTTCGTTTTGGATGGATCAATTTAGTTGAAATAGACAGTTTTTGTATGAAAACTCATTCCTGGTGGAACTTCATAGCAAAGTACAAAGTTCGTTTTGGATGGATCAATTTAGTTGAAATAGACAGTTTTTGCATGAAAACTCATTCCTGGTGGAACTTCATAGCAAAGTACAAAGTTCGAATCAGATGGACAAAGTTAGTTGAAATAGACAGTTTTTGCATGAAAACTCATTCCTGGTGGAACTTCATAGCAAAGTACAAAGTTCGTTTTGGATGGACGAATTAAGTTGAAATAGACAGTTTTTGTATGAAAACTCATTCCTGGTGGAACTTCATAGCAAAGTACAAAGTTCGTTTTGGATGGACGAATTAAGTTGAAATAGACAGTTTTTGTATGAAAACTCATTCCTGGTGGAACTTCATAGCAAAGTACAAAGTTCGTTTTGGATGGATCAATTTAGTTGAAATAGACAGTTTTTGCATGAAAACTCATTCCTGGTGGAACTTCATAGCAAAGTACAAAGTTCGAATCAGATGGACAAAGTTAGTTGAAATAGACAGTTTTTGCATGAAAACTCATTCCTGGTGGAACTTCATAGCAAAGTACAAAGTTCGTTTTGGATGGACAAAGTTAGTTGAAATAGACAGTTTTTGCATGAAAACTCATTCCTGGTGGAACTTCATAGCAAAGTACAAAGTTCGTTTTGGATGGATCAATTTAGTTGAAATAGACAGTTTTTGCATGAAAACTCATTCCTGGTGGAACTTCATAGCAAAGTACAAATTTCGAATCAGATGGACAAAGTTAGTTGAAATAGACAGTTTTTGCATGAAAACTCATTCCTGGTGGAACTTCATAGCAAAGTACAAAGTTCGTTTTGGATGGACGAATTAAGTTGAAATAGACAGTTTTTGTATGAAAACTCATTCCTGGTGGAACTTCATAGCAAAGTACAAAGTTCGTTTTGGATGGATCAATTTAGTTGAAATAGACAGTTTTTGCATGAAAACTCATTCCTGGTGGAACTTCATAGCAAAGTACAAAGTTCGTTTTGGATGGACAAAGTTAGTTGAAATAGACAGTTTTTGCATGAAAACTCATTCCTGGTGGAACTTCATAGCAAAGTACAAAGTTCGTTTTGGATGGACGAATTAAGTTGAAATAGACAGTTTTTGTATGAAAACTCATTCCTGGTGGAACTTCATAGCAAAGTACAAAGTTCGTTTTGGATGGATCAATTTATTTGAAATAGACAGTTTTTGTATGAAAACTCATTCCTGGTAGAACTTCATAGCAAAGTACAAAGTTCGTTTTGGATGGATCAATTTAGTTGAAATAGACAGTTTTTGCATGAAAACTCATTCCTGGTGGAACTTCATAGCAAAATACAAAGTTCGAATCAGATGGACAAAGTTAGTTGAAATAGACAGTTTTTGCATGAAAACTCATTCCTGGTGGAACTTCATAGCAAAGTACAAAGTTCGTTTTGGATGGACAAAGTTAGTTGAAATAGACAGTTTTTGCATGAAAACTCATTCCTGGTGGAACTTCATAGCAAAGTACAAAGTTCGTTTTGGATGGACGAATTAAGTTGAAATAGACAGTTTTTGTATGAAAACTCATTCCTGGTGGAACTTCATAGCAAAGTACAAAGTTCGTTTTGGATGGATCAATTTATTTGAAATAGACAGTTTTTGTATGAAAACTCATTCCTGGTAGAACTTCATAGCAAAGTACAAAGTTCGTTTTGGATGGATCAATTTAGTTGAAATAGACAGTTTTTGCATGAAAACTCATTCCTGGTGGAACTTCATAGCAAAATACAAAGTTCGAATCAGATGGACAAAGTTAGTTGAAATAGACAGTTTTTGCATGAAAACTCATTCCTGGTGGAACTTCATAGCAAAGTACAAAGTTCGTTTTGGATGGACGAATTAAGTTGAAATAGACAGTTTTTGTATGAAAACTCATTCCTGGTAGAACTTCATAGCAAAGTACAAAGTTCGTTTTGGATGGATCAATTTAGTTGAAATAGACAGTTTTTGCATGAAAACTCATTCCTGGTGGAACTTCATAGCAAAATACAAAGTTCGAATCAGATGGACAAAGTTAGTTGAAATAGACAGTTTTTGCATGAAAACTCATTCCTGGTGGAACTTCATAGCAAAGTACAAAGTTCGTTTTGGATGGACGAATTAAGTTGAAATAGACAGTTTTTGTATGAAAACTCATTCCTGGTGGAACTTCATAGCAAAGTACAAAGTTCGTTTTGGATGGATCAATTTAGTTGAAATAGACAGTTTTTGCATGAAAACTCATTCCTGGTGGAACTTCATAGCAAAATACAAAGTTCGAATCAGATGGACAAAGTTAGTTGAAATAGACAGTTTTTGCATGAAAACTCATTCCTGGTGGAACTTCATAGCAAAGTACAAAGTTCGTTTTGGATAGACGAATTAAGTTGAAATAGACAGTTTTTGTATGAAAACTCATTCCTGGTGGAACTTCATAGCAAAGTACAAAGTTCGTTTTGGATGGACAAAGTTAGTTGAAATAGACAGTTTTTGCATGAAAACTCATTCCTGGTGGAACTTCATAGCAAAGTACAAAGTTCGTTTTGGATGGACGAATTAAGTTGAAATAGACAGTTTTTGTATGAAAACTCATTCCTGGTGGAACTTCATAGCAAAGTACAAAGTTCGTTTTGGATGGATCAATTTAGTTGAAATAGACAGTTTTTGCATGAAAACTCATTCCTGGTGGAACTTCATAGCAAAGTACAAAGTTCGTTTTGGATGGACAAAGTTAGTTGAAATAGACAGTTTTTGCATGAAAACTCATTCCTGGTGGAACTTCATAGCAAAGTACAAAGTTCGTTTTGGATGGACGAATTAAGTTGAAATAGACAGTTTTTGTATGAAAACTCATTCCTGGTGGAACTTCATAGCAAAGTACAAAGTTCGTTTTGGATGGATCAATTTAGTTGAAATAGACAGTTTTTGCATGAAAACTCATTCCTGGTGGAACTTCATAGCAAAGTACAAATTTCGAATCAGATGGACAAAGTTAGTTGAAAAAGACAGTTTTTGCATGAAAACTCATTCCTGGTGGAACTTCATAGCAAAGTACAAAGTTCGTTTTGGATGGACGAATTAAGTTGAAATAGACAGTTTTTGTATGAAAACTCATTCCTGGTGGAACTTCATAGCAAAGTACAAAGTTCGTTTTGGATGGATCAATTTAGTTGAAATAGACAGTTTTTGCATGAAAACTCATTCCTGGTGGAACTTCATAGCAAAATACAAAGTTCGAATCAGATGGACAAAGTTAGTTGAAATAGACAGCTTTTGCATGAAAACTCATTCCTGGTGGAACTTCATAGCAAAGTACAAAGTTCGTTTTGGATGGACGAATTAAGTTGAAATAGACAGTTTTTGTATGAAAACTCATTCCTGGTGGAACTTCATAGCAAAGTACAAAGTTCGTTTTGGATGGATCAATTTATTTGAAATAGACAGTTTTTGTATGAAAACTCATTCCTGGTAGAACTTCATAGCAAAGTACAAAGTTCGTTTTGGATGGATCAATTTAGTTGAAATAGACAGTTTTTGCATGAAAACTCATTCCTGGTGGAACTTCATAGCAAAATACAAAGTTCGAATCAGATGGACAAAGTTAGTTGAAATAGACAGTTTTTGCATGAAAACTCATTCCTGGTGGAACTTCATAGCAAAGTACAAAGTTCGTTTTGGATGGACAAAGTTAGTTGAAATAGACAGTTTTTGCATGAAAACTCATTCCTGGTGGAACTTCATAGCAAAGTACAAAGTTCGTTTTGGATGGACAAAGTTAGTTGAAATAGACAGTTTTTGCATGAAAACTCATTCCTGGTGGAACTTCATAGCAAAGTACAAAGTTCGTTTTGGATGGACAAAGTTAGTTGAAATAGACAGTTTTTGCATGAAAACTCATTCCTGGTGGAACTTCATAGCAAAGTACAAAGTTCGTTTTGGATGGACGAATTAAGTTGAAATAGACAGTTTTTGTATGAAAACTCATTCCTGGTGGAACTTCATAGCAAAGTACAAAGTTCGTTTTGGATGGATCAATTTAGTTGAAATAGACAGTTTTTGTATGAAAACTCATTCCTGGTGGAACTTCATAGCAAAGTACAAAGTTCGTTTTGGATGGATCAATTTAGTTGAAATAGACAGTTTTTGCATGAAAACTCATTCCTGGTGGAACTTCATAGCAAAGTACAAAGTTCGAATCAGATGGACAAAGTTAGTTGAAATAGACAGTTTTTGCATGAAAACTCATTCCTGGTGGAACTTCATAGCAAAGTACAAAGTTCGTTTTGGATGGACGAATTAAGTTGAAATAGACAGTTTTTGTATGAAAACTCATTCCTGGTGGAACTTCATAGCAAAGTACAAAGTTCGTTTTGGATGGACGAATTAAGTTGAAATAGACAGTTTTTGTATGAAAACTCATTCCTGGTGGAACTTCATAGCAAAGTACAAAGTTCGTTTTGGATGGATCAATTTAGTTGAAATAGACAGTTTTTGCATGAAAACTCATTCCTGGTGGAACTTCATAGCAAAGTACAAAGTTCGAATCAGATGGACAAAGTTAGTTGAAATAGACAGTTTTTGCATGAAAACTCATTCCTGGTGGAACTTCATAGCAAAGTACAAAGTTCGTTTTGGATGGACAAAGTTAGTTGAAATAGACAGTTTTTGCATGAAAACTCATTCCTGGTGGAACTTCATAGCAAAGTACAAAGTTCGTTTTGGATGGATCAATTTAGTTGAAATAGACAGTTTTTGCATGAAAACTCATTCCTGGTGGAACTTCATAGCAAAGTACAAATTTCGAATCAGATGGACAAAGTTAGTTGAAATAGACAGTTTTTGCATGAAAACTCATTCCTGGTGGAACTTCATAGCAAAGTACAAAGTTCGTTTTGGATGGACGAATTAAGTTGAAATAGACAGTTTTTGTATGAAAACTCATTCCTGGTGGAACTTCATAGCAAAGTACAAAGTTCGTTTTGGATGGATCAATTTAGTTGAAATAGACAGTTTTTGCATGAAAACTCATTCCTGGTGGAACTTCATAGCAAAGTACAAAGTTCGTTTTGGATGGACAAAGTTAGTTGAAATAGACAGTTTTTGCATGAAAACTCATTCCTGGTGGAACTTCATAGCAAAGTACAAAGTTCGTTTTGGGTGGACGAATTAAGTTGAAATAGACAGTTTTTGTATGAAAACTCATTCCTGGTGGAACTTCATAGCAAAGTACAAAGTTCGTTTTGGATGGATCAATTTATTTGAAATAGACAGTTTTTGTATGAAAACTCATTCCTGGTAGAACTTCATAGCAAAGTACAAAGTTCGTTTTG
Organism: Anopheles moucheti; assembly: GCF_943734755.1. Taxonomy (NCBI): domain Eukaryota; kingdom Metazoa; phylum Arthropoda; class Insecta; order Diptera; family Culicidae; genus Anopheles; species Anopheles moucheti. The sequence goes on from NW_026453665.1 coordinate 279,033, forward strand.
GATGGATCAATTTAGTTGAAATAGACAGTTTTTGCATGAAAACTCATTCCTGGTGGAACTTCATAGCAAAATACAAAGTTCGAATCAGATGGACAAAGTTAGTTGAAATAGACAGTTTTTGCATGAAAACTCATTCCTGGTGGAACTTCATAGCAAAGTACAAAGTTCGTTTTGGATGGACGAATTAAGTTGAAATAGACAGTTTTTGTATGAAAACTCATTCCTGGTGGAACTTCATAGCAAAGTACAAAGTTCGTTTTGGATGGACGAATTAAGTTGAAATAGACAGTTTTTGTATGAAAACTCATTCCTGGTGGAACTTCATAGCAAAGTACAAAGTTCGTTTTGGATGGATCAATTTATTTGAAATAGACAGTTTTTGCATGAAAACTCATTCCTGGTGGAACTTCATAGCAAAGTACAAAGTTCGTTTTGGATGGACGAATTAAGTTGAAATAGACAGTTTTTGTATGAAAACTCATTCCTGGTGGAACTTCATAGCAAAGTACAAAGTTCGTTTTGGATGGATCAATTTAGTTGAAATAGACAGTTTTTGTATGAAAACTCATTCCTGGTGGAACTTCATAGCAAAGTACAAAGTTCGTTTTGGATGGATCAATTTAGTTGAAATAGACAGTTTTTGCATGAAAACTCATTCCTGGTGGAACTTCATAGCAAAGTACAAAGTTCGAATCAGATGGACAAAGTTAGTTGAAATAGACAGTTTTTGCATGAAAACTCATTCCTGGTGGAACTTCATAGCAAAGTACAAAGTTCGTTTTGGATGGACGAATTAAGTTGAAATAGACAGTTTTTGTATGAAAACTCATTCCTGGTGGAACTTCATAGCAAAGTACAAAGTTCGTTTTGGATGGATCAATTTAGTTGAAATAGACAGTTTTTGTATGAAAACTCATTCCTGGTGGAACTTCATAGCAAAGTACAAAGTTCGTTTTGGATGGATCAATTTAGTTGAAATAGACAGTTTTTGCATGAAAACTCATTCCTGGTGGAACTTCATAGCAAAGTACAAAGTTCGAATCAGATGGACAAAGTTAGTTGAAATAGACAGTTTTTGCATGAAAACTCATTCCTGGTGGAACTTCATAGCAAAGTACAAAGTTCGTTTTGGATGGACAAAGTTAGTTGAAATAGACAGTTTTTGCATGAAAACTCATTCCTGGTGGAACTTCATAGCAAAGTACAAAGTTCGTTTTGGATGGATCAATTTAGTTGAAATAGACAGTTTTTGCATGAAAACTCATTCCTGGTGGAACTTCATAGCAAAGTACAAAGTTCGTTTTGGATGGACAAAGTTAGTTGAAATAGACAGTTTTTGCATGAAAACTCATTCCTGGTGGAACTTCATAGCAAAGTACAAAGTTCGTTTTGGATGGACAAAGTTAGTTGAAATAGACAGTTTTTGCATGAAAACTCATTCCTGGTGGAACTTCATTGCAAAGTACAAAGTTCGTTTTGGATGGATCAATTTAGTTGAAATAGACAGTTTTTGCATGAAAACTCATTCCTGGTGGAACTTCATAGCAAAGTACAAAGTTCGTTTTGGATGGACAAAGTTAGTTGAAATAGACAGTTTTTGCATGAAAACTCATTCCTGGTGGAACTTCATAGCAAAGTACAAAGTTCGTTTTGGATGGACAAAGTTAGTTGAAATAGACAGTTTTTGCATGAAAACTCATTCCTGGTGGAACTTCATAGCAAAGTACAAAGTTCGTTTTGGATGGACAAAGTTAGTTGAAATAGACAGTTTTTGCATGAAAACTCATTCCTGGTGGAACTTCATAGCAAAGTACAAAGTTCGTTTTGGATGGACAAAGTTAGTTGAAATAGACAGTTTTTGCATGAAAACTCATTCCTGGTGGAACTTCATAGCAAAGTACAAAGTTCGTTTTGGATGGACAAAGTTAGTTGAAATAGACAGTTTTTGCATGAAAACTCATTCCTGGTGGAACTTCATAGCAAAGTACAAAGTTCGTTTTGGATGGACAAAGTTAGTTGAAATAGACAGTTTTTGCATGAAAACTCATTCCTGGTGGAACTTCATAGCAAAGTACAAAGTTCGTGTTGGATGGACGAATTAAGTTGAAATAGACAGTTTTTGTATGATAACTCATTCCTGGTGGAACTTCATAGCAAAGTACAAAGTTCGTTTTGGATGGACAAAGTTAGTTGAAATAGACAGTTTTTGCATGAAAACTCATTCCTGGTGGAACTTCATAGCAAAGTACAAAGTTCGTTTTGGATGGATCAATTTAGTTCAAATAGACAGTTTTTGCATGAAAACTCATTCCTGGTGGAACTTCATAGCAAAGTACAAAGTTCGTTTTGGATGGACAAAGTTAGTTGAAATAGACAGTTTTTGCATGAAAACTCATTCCTGGTGGAACTTCATAGCAAAGTACAAAGTTCGTGTTGGATGGACGAATTAAGTTGAAATAGACAGTTTTTGCATTAAAACTCATTCCTGGTGGAACTTCATAGCAAAGTACAAAGTTCGTTTTGGATGGACAAAGTTAGTTGAAATAGACAGTTTTTGCATGAAAACTCATTCCTGGTGGAACTTCATAGCAAAGTACAAAGTTCGTTTTGGATGGACAAAGTTAGTTGAAATTGACAGTTTTTGCATGAAAACTCATTCCTGGTGGAACTTCATAGCAAAGTACAAAGTTCGTTTTGGATGGACAAAGTTAGTTGTAATTAACAGTTTTTGTATGAAAACACACTTCTGGTGGAACTTCATATCAAAGAACAAAGTTCGAATCGGATGGACAAAGTTAGTTGTAATTAACAGTTTTTGTATGAAAACACACTTCTGGTGGAACTTCATATCAAAGTACAAAGTTCGTTTTGGATGGACAAAGTTAGTTGTAATTAACAGTTTTTGTATGAAAACACACTTCTGGTGGAACTTCATATCAAAGTACAAAGTTCGTTTTGGATGGACAAAGTTAGTTGTAATTAACAGTTTTTGTATGAAAACACACTTCTGGTGGAACTTCATAGCAAAGTACAAAGTTCGTTTTGGATGGACAAAGTTAGTTGTAATTAACAGTTTTTGTATGAAAACACACTTCTGGTGGAACTTCATATCAAAGTACAAAGTTCGTTTTGGATGGACAAAGTTAGTTGTAATTAACAGTTTTTGTATGAAAACACACTTCTGGTGGAACTTCATATCAAAGTACAAAGTTCGTTTTGGATGGACAAAGTTAGTTGAAATAGACAGTTTTTGCATAAAAACTCATTCCTGGTGGAACTTCATAGCAAAGTACAAAGTTCGTTTTGGATGGATAAATTTAGTTGAAATAGACAGTTTTTGCATGAAAACTCATTCCTGGTGGAACTTCATAGCAAAGTACAAAGTTCGTTTTGGATGGACAAAGTTAGTTGAAATAGACAGTTTTTGCATGAAAACTCATTCCTGGTGGAACTTCATAGCAAAGTACAAAGTTCGTTTTGGATGGACAAAGTTAGTTGAAATAGACAGTTTTTGCATAAAAACTCATTCCTGGTGGAACTTCATAGCAAAGTACAAAGTTCGTTTTGGATGGACGAATTAAGTTGAAATAGACAGTTTTTGTATGAAAACTCATTCCTGGTGGAACTTCATAGTAAAGTACAAAGTTCGTTTTGGATGGACAAAGTTAGTTGAAATAGACAGTTTTTGCATAAAAACTCATTCCTGGTGGAACTTCATAGCAAAGTACAAAGTTCGTTTTGGATGGATCAATTTAGTTGAAATAGACAGTTTTTGCATGAAAACTCATTCCTGGTGGAACTTCATAGCAAAGTACAAAGTTCGTTTTGGATGGACAAAGTTAGTTGAAATAGACAGTTTTTGCATAAAAACTCATTCCTGGTGGAACTTCATAGCAAAGTACAAAGTTCGTTTTGGATGGACGAATTAAGTTGAAATAGACAGTTTTTGCATAAAAACTCATTCCTGGTGGAACTTCATAGCAAAGTACAAAGTTCGTTTTGGATGGACAAAGTTAGTTGAAATAGACAGTTTTTGCATGAAAACTCATTCCTGGTGGAACTTCATAGTAAAGTACAAAGTTCGTTTTGGATGGACAAAGTTAGTTGAAATAGACAGTTTTTGCATGAAAACTCATTCCTGGTGGAACTTCATAGCAAAGTACAAAGTTCGTTTAGGATGGACAAAGTTAGTTGAAATAGACAGTTTTTGCATGAAAACTCATTCCTGGTGGAACTTCATAGCAAAGTACAAAGTTCGTTTTGGATGGACGAATTAAGTTGAAATAGACAGTTTTTGCATGAAAACTCATTCCTGGTGGAACTTCATAGCAAAGAACAAAGTTCGTTTTGGATGGATCAATTTAGTTGAAATAGACAGTTTTTGCATGAAAACTCATTCCTGGTGGAACTTCATAGCAAAGTACAAAGTTCGTTTTGGATGGACAAAGTTAGTTGAAATAGACAGTTTTTGCATAAAAACTCATTCCTGGTGGAACTTCATAGCAAAGTACAAAGTTCGTTTTGGATGGATCAATTTAGTTGAAATAGACAGTTTTTGCATGAAAACTCATTCCTGGTGGAACTTCATAGCAAAGTACAAAGTTTGTTTTGGATAGACAAAGTTAGTTGAAATAGACAGTTTTTGCATGAAAACTCATTCCTGGTGGAACTTCATAGCAAAGTACAAAGTTCGTTTTGGATGGACAAAGTTAGTTGAAATAGACAGTTTTTGCATGAAAACTCATTCCTGGTGGAACTACATAGCAAAGTACAAAGTTCGTTTTGGATGGACAAAGTTAGTTGAAATAGACAGTTTTTGCATAAAAACTCATTCCTGGTGGAACTTCATAGCAAAGTACAAAGTTCGTTTTGGATGGATCAATTTAGTTGAAATAGACAGTTTTTGCATGAAAACTCATTCCTGGTGGAACTTCATAGCAAAGTACAAAGTTCGTTTTGGATGGACAAAGTTAGTTGAAATAGACAGTTTTTGCATGAAAACTCATTCCTGGTGGAACTTCATAGCAAAGTACAAAGTTCGTTTTGGATGGACAAAGTTAGTTGAAATAGACAGTTTTTGCATAAAAACTCATTCCTGGTGGAACTTCATAGCAAAGTACAAAGTTCGTTTTGGATGGACGAATTAAGTTGAAATAGACAGTTTTTGTATGAAAACTCATTCCTGGTGGAACTTCATAGTAAAGTACAAAGTTCGTTTTGGATGGACAAAGTTAGTTGAAATAGACAGTTTTTGCATAAAAACTCATTCCTGGTGGAACTTCATAGCAAAGTACAAAGTTCGTTTTGGATGGATCAATTTAGTTGAAATAGACAGTTTTTGCATGAAAACTCATTCCTGGTGGAACTTCATAGCAAAGTACAAAGTTCGTTTTGGATGGACAAAGTTAGTTGAAATAGACAGTTTTTGTATGAAAACTCATTCCTGGTGGAACTTCATAGTAAAGTACAAAGTTCGTTTTGGATGGACAAAGTTAGTTGAAATAGACAGTTTTTGCATAAAAACTCATTCCTGGTGGAACTTCATAGCAAAGTACAAAGTTCGTTTTGGATGGATCAATTTAGTTGAAATAGACAGTTTTTGCATGAAAACTCATTCCTGGTGGAACTTCATAGCAAAGTACAAAGTTCGTTTTGGATGGACAAAGTTAGTTGAAATAGACAGTTTTTGCATAAAAACTCATTCCTGGTGGAACTTCATAGCAAAGTACAAAGTTCGTTTTGGATGGATCAATTTAGTTGAAATAGACAGTTTTTGCATGAAAACTCATTCCTGGTGGAACTTCATAGCAAAGTACAAAGTTCGTTTTGGATGGACAAAGTTAGTTGAAATAGACAGTTTTTGCATGAAAACTCATTCCTGGTGGAACTTCATAGCAAAGTACAAAGTTCGTTTTGGATGGACAAAGTTAGTTGAAATAGACAGTTTTTGCATGAAAACTCATTCCTGGTGGAACTTCATAGCAAAGTACAAAGTTCGTTTTGGATGGACAAAGTTAGTTGAAATAGACAGTTTTTGCATGAAAACTCATTCCTGGTGGAACTTCATAGCAAAGTACAAAGTTCGTTTTGGATGGATCAATTTAGTTGAAATAGACAGTTTTTGCATGAAAACTCATTCCTGGTGGAACTTCATAGCAAAGTACAAAGTTCGTTTTGGATGGACAAAGTTAGTTGAAATAGACAGTTTTTGCATGAAAACTCATTCCTGGTGGAACTTCATAGCAAAGTACAAAGTTCGTTTTGGATGGACGAATTAAGTTGAAATAGACAGTTTTTGCATGAAAACTCATTCCTGGTGGAACTTCATAGCAAAGTACAAAGTTCGTTTTGGATGGACAAAGTTAGTTGAAATAGACAGTTTTTGCATGAAAACTCATTCCTGGTGGAACTTCATAGCAAAGTACAAAGTTCGTTTTGGATGGACAAAGTTAGTTGAAATAGACAGTTTTTGCATGAAAACTCATTCCTGGTGGAACTTCATAGCAAAGTACAAAGTTCGTTTTGGATGGACAAAGTTAGTTGAAATAGACAGTTTTTGCATGAAAACTCATTCCTGGTGGAACTTCATAGCAAAGTACAAAGTTCGTTTTGGATGGACAAAGTCAGTTGAAATAGACAGTTTTTGCATAAAAACTCATTCCTGGTGGAACTTCATAGCAAAGTACAAAGTTCGTTTTGGATGGACAAAGTTAGTTGAAATAGACAGTTTTTGCATGAAAACTCATTCCTGGTGGAACTTCATAGCAAAGTACAAAGTTCGTTTTGGATGGACAAAGTCAGTTGAAATAGACAGTTTTTGCATAAAAACTCATTCCTGGTGGAACTTCATAGCAAAGTACAAAGTTCGTTTTGGATGGACAAAGTTAGTTGAAATAGACAGTTTTTGCATGAAAACTCATTCCTGGTGGAACTTCATAGCAAAGTACAAAGTTCGTTTTGGATGGACGAATTAAGTTGAAATAGACAGTTTTTGCATGAAAACTCATTCCTGGTGGAACTTCATAGCAAAGTACAAAGTTCGTTTTGGATGGACAAAGTTAGTTGAAATAGACAGTTTTTGCATAAAAACTCATTCCTGGTGGAACTTCATAGCAAAGTACAAAGTTCGTTTTGGATGGATCAATTTAGTTGAAATAGACAGTTTTTGCATGAAAACTCATTCCTGGTGGAACTTCATAGCAAAGTACAAAGTTCGTTTTGGATGGACAAAGTTAGTTGAAATAGACAGTTTTTGCATAAAAACTCATTCCTGGTGGAACTTCATAGCAAAGTACAAAGTTCGTTTTGGATGGACAAAGTTAGTTGAAATAGACAGTTTTTGCATGAAAACTCATTCCTGGTGGAACTTCATAGCAAAGTACAAAGTTCGTTTTGGATGGACAAAGTTAGTTGAAATAGACAGGTTTTGCATGAAAACTCATTCCTGGTAGAACTTCATAGCAAAGTACAAAGTTCGTTTTGGATGGACAAAGTCAGTTGAAATAGACAGTTTTTGCATAAAAACTCATTCCTGGTGGAACTTCATAGCAAAGTACAAAGTTCGTTTTGGATGGATCAATTTAGTTGAAATAGACAGTTTTTGCATGAAAACTCATTCCTGGTGGAACTTCATAGCAAAGTACAAAGTTCGTTTTGGATGGACAAAGTTAGTTGAAATAGACAGTTTTTGCATAAAAACTCATTCCTGGTGGAACTTCATAGCAAAGTACAAAGTTCGTATCGGATGGACGAATTTAGTTGAAATAGACAGTTTTTGCATGAAAACTCATTCCTGGTGGAACTTCATAGCAAAGTACAAAGTTCGTTTTGGATGGATCAATTTAGTTGAAATAGACAGTTTTTGCATGAAAACTCATTCCTGGTGGAACTTCATAGCAAAGTACAAAGTTCGTTTTGGATGGACAAAGTTAGTTGAAATAGACAGTTTTTGCATGAAAACTCATTCCTGGTGGAACTTCATAGCAAAGTACAAAGTTCGTTTTGGATGGACGAATTAAGTTGAAATAGACAGTTTTTGCATGAAAACTCATTCCTGGTGGAACTTCATAGCAAAGTACAAAGTTCGTTTTGGATGGACAAAGTTAGTTGAAATAGACAGTTTTTGCATGAAAACTCATTCCTGGTGGAACTTCATAGTAAAGTACAAAGTTCGTTTTGGATGGACAAAGTTAGTTGAAATAGACAGTTTTTGCATAAAAACTCATTCCTGGTGGAACTTCATAGCAAAGTACAAAGTTCGTTTTGGATGGATAAATTTAGTTGAAATAGACAGTTTTTGCATGAAAACTCATTCCTGGTGGAACTTCATAGCAAAGTACAAAGTTCGTGTTGGATGGACAAAGTTAGTTGAAATAGACAGTTTTTGCATAAAAACTCATTCCTGGTGGAACTTCATAGCAAAGTACAAAGTTCGTTTTGGATGGACGAATTAAGTTGAAATAGACAGTTTTTGCATGAAAACTCATTCCTGGTGGAACTTCATAGCAAAGTACAAAGTTCGTTTTGGATGGACAAAGTTAGTTGAAATAGACAGTTTTTGCATGAAAACTCATTCCTGGTGGAACTTCATAGTAAAGTACAAAGTTCGTTTTGGATGGACAAAGTTAGTTGAAATAGACAGTTTTTGCATGAAAACTCATTCCTGGTGGAACTTCATAGCAAAGTACAAAGTTCGTTTAGGATGGACAAAGTTAGTTGAAATAGACAGTTTTTGCATGAAAACTCATTCCTGGTGGAACTTCATAGCAAAGTACAAAGTTCGTTTTGGATGGATCAATTTAGTTGAAATAGACAGTTTTTGCATGAAAACTCATTCCTGGTGGAACTTCATAGCATAGCTTCGTTTTGGATGGACAAAGTTAGTTGAAATAGACAGTTTTTGCATGAAAACTCATTCCTGGTGGAACTTCATAGCAAAGTACAAAGTTCGTTTTGGATGGACAAAGTTAGTTGAAATAGACAGTTTTTGCATGAAAACTCATTCCTGGTAGAACTTCATAGCAAAGTACAAAGTTCGTTTTGGATGGACAAAGTCAGTTGAAATAGACAGTTTTTGCATAAAAACTCATTCCTGGTGGAACTTCATAGCAAAGTACAAAGTTCGTTTTGGATGGATCAATTTAGTTGAAATAGACAGTTTTTGTATGAAAACTCATTCCTGGTGGAACTTCATAGCAAAGTACAAAGTTCGTTTTGGATGGACAAAGTTAGTTGAAATAGACAGTTTTTGCATGAAAACTCATTCCTGGTGGAACTTCATAGCAAAGTACAAAGTTCGTTTTGGATGGACAAAGTTAGTTGAAATAGACAGTTTTTGCATGAAAACTCATTCCTGGTGGAACTTCATAGCAAAGTACAAAGTTCGTTTTGGATGGACGAATTAAGTTGAAATAGACAGTTTTTTATAAAAACTCATTCCTGGTGGAACTTCATAGCAAAGTACAAAGTTCGTTTTGGATGGATCAATTTAGTTGAAATAGACAGTTTTTGCATGAAAACTCATTCCTGGTGGAACTTCATAGCAAAGTACAAAGTTCGTTTTGGATGGACAAAGTTAGTTGAAATAGACAGTTTTTGCATGAAAACTCATTCCTGGTGGAACTTCATAGCAAAGTACAAAGTTCGTTTTGGATGGACGAATTAAGTTGAAATAGACAGTTTTTGCATGAAAACTCATTCCTGGTGGAACTTCATAGCAAAGTACAAAGTTCGTTTTGGATGGACAAAGTTAGTTGAAATAGACAGTTTTTGCATGAAAACTCATTCCTGGTGGAACTTCATAGCAAAGTACAAAGTTCGTTTTGGATGGACAAAGTTAGTTGAAATAGATAATTTTTGTATGAAAACTCATTCCTGGTGGAACTTCATAGCAAAGTACAAAGTTCGTTTTGGATGGATGAATTAAGTTGAAATAGACAGTTTTTGCATAAAAACTCATTCCTGGTGGAACTTCATAGCAAAGTACAAAGTTCGTTTTGGATGGACAAAGTTAGTTGAAATAGACAGTTTTTGCATGAAAACTCATTCCTGGTGGAACTTCATAGCAAAGTACAAAGTTCGTTTTGGATGGACAAAGTTAGTTGAAATAGACAGTTTTTGCATAAAAACTCATTCCTGGTGGAACTTCATAGCAAAGTACAAAGTTCGTTTTGGATGGATGAATTAAGTTGAAATAGACAGTTTTTGCATGAAAACTCATTCCTGGTGGAACTTCATAGCAAAGTACAAAGTTCGTTTTGGATGGACAAAGTTAGTTGAAATAGACAGTTTTTGCATAAAAACTCATTCCTGGTGGAACTTCATAGCAAAGTACAAAGTTTGTTTTGGATGGATCAATTTAGTTGAAATAGACAGTTTTTGCATGAAAACTCATTCCTGGTGGAACTTCATAGCAAAGTACAAAGTTCGTTTTGGATGGACAAAGTTAGTTGAAATAGACAGTTTTTGCATGAAAACTCATTCCTGGTGGAACTTCATAGCAAAGTACAAAGTTCGTTTTGGATGGACGAATTAAGTTGAAATAGACAGTTTTTGCATGAAAACTCATTCCTGGTGGAACTTCATAGCAAAGTACAAAGTTCGTTTTGGATGGACAAAGTTAGTTGAAATAGACAGTTTTTGCATGAAAACTCATTCCTGGTGGAACTTCATAGCAAAGTACAAAGTTCGTTTTGGATGGACAAAGTTAGTTGAAATAGACAGTTTTTGCATAAAAACTCATTCCTGGTGGAACTTCAAAGCAAAGTACAAAGTTCGTTTTGGATGGATCAATTTAGTTGAAATAGACAGTTTTTGCATGAAAACTCATTCCTGGTGGAACTTCATAGCAAAGTACAAAGTTAGTTTTGGATGGACAAAGTTAGTTGAAATAGACAGTTTTTGCATGAAAACTCATTCCTGGTGGAACTTCAAAGCAAAGTACAAAGTTCGTTTTGGATGGACAAAGTTAGTTGAAATAGACAGTTTTTGTATGAAAACTCATTCCTGGTGGAACTTCATAGTAAAGTACAAAGTTCGTTTTGGATGGACAAAGTTAGTTGAAATAGACAGTTTTTGCATGAAAACTCATTCCTGGTGGAACTTCATAGCAAAGTACAAAGTTCGTTTTGGAAGGATCAATTTAGTTGAAATAGACAGTTTTTGCATGAAAACTCATTCCTGGTGGAACTTCATAGCAAAGTACAAAGTTCGTTTTGGATGGACAAAGTTAGTTGAAATAGACAGTTTTTGCATGAAAACTCATTCCTGGTGGAACTTCATAGCAAAGTACAAAGTTCGTTTTGGATGGACAAAGTTAGTTGAAATAGACAGTTTTTGCATAAAAACTCATTCCTGGTGGAACTTCATAGCAAAGTACAAAGTTCGTTTTGGATGGACGATTTAAGTTGAAATAGACAGTTTTTGTCTGAAAACTCATTCCTGGTGGAACTTCATAGCAAAGTACAAAGTTCGTTTTGGATTTACAAAGTTAGTTGAAATAGACAGTTTTTGCATAAAAACTCATTCCTGGTGGAACTTCATAGCAAAGTACAAAGTTCGTTTTGGATGGACGAATTAAGTTGAAATAGACAGTTTTTGTATGAAAACTCATTCCTGGTGGAACTTCATAGTAAAGTACAAAGTTCGTTTTGGATGGACAAAGTTAGTTGAAATAGACAGTTTTTGCATGAAAACTCATTCCTGGTGGAACTTCATAGCAAAGTACAAAGTTCGTTTAGGATGGACAAAGTTAGTTGAAATAGACAGTTTTTGCATGAAAACTCATTCCTGGTGGAACTTCATAGCAAAGTACAAAGTTCGTTTTGGATGGACAAAGTTAGTTGAAATAGATAATTTTTGCATGAAAACTCATTCCTGGTGGAACTTCATAGCAAAGTACAAAGTTCGTTTTGGATGGACGAATTAAGTTGAAATAGACAGTTTTTGCATAAAAACTCATTCCTGGTGGAACTTCATAGCAAAGTACAAAGTTCGTTTTGGATGGACAAAGTTAGTTGAAATAGACAGTTTTTGCATGAAAACTCATTCCTGGTGGAACTTCATAGCAAAGTACAAAGTTCGTTTTGGATGGACGATTTAAGTTGAAATAGACAGTTTTTGTATGAAAACTCATTCCTGGTGGAACTTCATAGCAAAGTACAAAGTTCGTTTTGGATGGACAAAGTTAGTTGAAATAGACAGTTTTTGCATGAAAACTCATTCCTGGTGGAACTTCATAGCAAAGTACAAAGTTCGTTTTGGATGGACAAAGTAAGTTGAAATAGACAGTTTTTGCATAAAAACTCATTCCTGGTGGAACTTCATAGCAAAGTACAAAGTTCGTTTTGGATGGACAAAGTTAGTTGAAATAGACAGTTTTTGCATGAAAACTCATTCCTGGTGGAACTTCATAGCAAAGTACAAAGTTCGTTTTGGATGGACGATTTAAGTTGAAATAGACAGTTTTTGCATAAAAACTCATTCCTGGTGGAACTTCATAGCAAAGTACAAAGTTCGTTTTGGATGGACGATTTAAGTTGAAATAGACAGTTTTTGCATGAAAACTCATTCCTGGTGGAACTTCATAGCAAAGTACAAAGTTCGTTTTGGATGGATCAATTTAGTTGAAATAGACAGTTTTTGCATGAAAACTCATTCCTGGTGGAACTTCATAGCAAAGTACAAAGTTCGTTTTGGATGGATCAATTTAGTTGAAATAGACAGTTTTTGTATGAAAACTCATTCCTGGTGGAACTTCATAGCAAAGTACAAAGTTCGTTTTGGATGGACGAATTAAGTTGAAATAGACAGTTTTTGCATGAAAACTCATTCCTGGTGGAACTTCATAGCAAAGTACAAAGTTCGTTTTGGATGGACAAAGTTAGTTGAAATAGACAGTTTTTGCATGAAAACTCATTCCTGGTGGAACTTCATAGCAAAGTACAAAGTTCGTTTTGGATGGATCAATTTAGTTGAAATAGACAGTTTTTGCATGAAAACTCATTCCTGGTGGAACTTCATAGCAAAGTACAAAGTTCGTTTTGGATGGACAAAGTTAGTTGAAATAGACAGTTTTTGCATGAAAACTCATTCCTGGTGGAACTTCATAGCAAAGTACAAAGTTCGTTTTGGATGGACGATTTAAGTTGAAATAGACAGTTTTTGCATAAAAACTCATTCCTGGTGGAACTTCATAGCAAAGTACAAAGTTCGTTTTGGATGGACGATTTAAGTTGAAATAGACAGTTTTTGCATGAAAACTCATTCCTGGTGGAACTTCATAGCAAAGTACAAAGTTCGTTTTGGATGGATCAATTTAGTTGAAATAGACAGTTTTTGCATGAAAACTCATTCCTGGTGGAACTTCATAGCAAAGTACAAAGTTCGTTTTGGATGGACGAATTAAGTTGAAATAGACAGTTTTTGCATGAAAACTCATTCCTGGTGGAACTTCATAGCAAAGTACAAAGTTCGTTTTGGATGGACAAAGTTAGTTGAAATAGACAGTTTTTGCATGAAAACTCATTCCTGGTGGAACTTCATAGCAAAGTACAAAGTTCGTTTTGGATGGATCAATTTAGTTGAAATAGACAGTTTTTGCATGAAAACTCATTCCTGGTGGAACTTCATAGCAAAGTACAAAGTTCGTTTTGGATGGACAAAGTTAGTTGAAATAGACAGTTTTTGCATGAAAACTCATTCCTGGTGGAACTTCATAGCAAAGTACAAAGTTCGTTTTGGATGGACAAAGTTAGTTGAAATAGACAGTTTTTGCATGAAAACTCATTCCTGGTGGAACTTCATAGCAAAGTACAAAGTTCGTTTTGGATGGACGATTTAAGTTGAAATAGACAGTTTTTGCATAAAAACTCATTCCTGGTGGAACTTCATAGCAAAGTACAAAGTTCGTTTTGGATGGACGATTTAAGTTGAAATAGACAGTTTTTGCATGAAAACTCATTCCTGGTGGAACTTCATAGCAAAGTACAAAGTTCGTTTTGGATGGATCAATTTAGTTGAAATAGACAGTTTTTGTATGAAAACTCATTCCTGGTGGAACTTCATAGCAAAGTACAAAGTTCGTTTTGGATGGACGAATTAAGTTGAAATAGACAGTTTTTGCATGAAAACTCATTCCTGGTGGAACTTCATAGCAAAGTACAAAGTTCGTTTTGGATGGACAAAGTTAGTTGAAATAGACAGTTTTTGCATGAAAACTCATTCCTGGTGGAACTTCATAGCAAAGTACAAAGTTCGTTTTGGATGGATCAATTTAGTTGAAATAGACAGTTTTTGCATGAAAACTCATTCCTGGTGGAACTTCATAGCAAAGTACAAAGTTCGTTTTGGATGGACAAAGTTAGTTGAAATAGACAGTTTTTGCATGAAAACTCATTCCTGGTGGAACTTCATAGCAAAGTACAAAGTTCGTTTTGGATGGACGATTTAAGTTGAAATAGACAGTTTTTGCATAAAAACTCATTCCTGGTGGAACTTCATAGCAAAGTACAAAGTTCGTTTTGGATGGACGATTTAAGTTGAAATAGACAGTTTTTGCATGAAAACTCATTCCTGGTGGAACTTCATAGCAAAGTACAAAGTTCGTTTTGGATGGATCAATTTAGTTGAAATAGACAGTTTTTGCATGAAAACTCATTCCTGGTGGAACTTCATAGCAAAGTACAAAGTTCGTTTTGGATGGATCAATTTAGTTGAAATAGACAGTTTTTGTATGAAAACTCATTCCTGGTGGAACTTCATAGCAAAGTACAAAGTTCGTTTTGGATGGACGAATTAAGTTGAAATAGACAGTTTTTGCATGAAAACTCATTCCTGGTGGAACTTCATAGCAAAGTACAAAGTTCGTTTTGGATGGACAAAGTTAGTTCAAATAGACAGTTTTTGCATGAAAACTCATTCCTGGTGGAACTTCATAGCAAAGTACAAAGTTCGTTTTGGATGGATCAATTTAGTTGAAATAGACAGTTTTTGCATGAAAACTCATTCCTGGTGGAACTTCATAGCAAAGTACAAAGTTCGTTTTGGATGGATCAATTTAGTTGAAATAGACAGTTTTTGCATGAAAACTCATTCCTGGTGGAACTTCATAGCAAAGTACAAAGTTCGTTTTGGATGGATCAATTTAGTTGAAATAGACAGTTTTTGCATGAAAACTCATTCCTGGTGGAACTTCATAGCAAAGTACAAAGTTCGTTTTGGATGGACAAAGTTAGTTGAAATAGACAGTTTTTGCATGAAAACTCATTCCTGGTGGAACTTCATAGCAAAGTACAAAGTTCGTTTTGGATGGACAAAGTTAGTTGGAATAGACAGTTTTTGCATGAAAACTCATTCCTGGTGGAACTTCATAGCAAAGTACAAAGTTCGTTTTGGATGGACAAAGTTAGTTGAAATAGACAGTTTTTGCATAAAAACTCATTGCTGGTGGAACTTCATAGCAAAGTACAAAGTTCGTTTTGGATGGATCAATTTAGTTGAAATAGACAGTTTTTGCATGAAAACTCATTCCTGGTGGAACTTCATAGCAAAGTACAAAGTTCGTTTTGGATGGATCAATTTAGTTGAAATAGACAGTTTTTGCATGAAAACTCATTCCTGGTGGAACTTCATAGCAAAGTACAAAGTTCGTTTTGGATGGACAAAGTTAGTTGAAATAGACAGTTTTTGCATGAAAACTCATTCCTGGTGGAACTTCATAGCAAAGTACAAAGTTCGTTTTGGATGGATCAATTTAGTTCAAATAGACAGTTTTTGCATGAAAACTCATTCCTGGTGGAACTTCATAGCAAAGTACAAAGTTCGTTTTGGATGGACAAAGTTAGTTGAAATAGACAGTTTTTGCATGAAAACTCATTCCTGGTGGAACTTCATAGCAAAGTACAAAGTTCGTTTTGGATGGACGAATTAAGTTGAAATAGACAGTTTTTGCATAAAAACTCTGTGGTAGGTTCGGATTTCTCGTTCGATCGCTGACACACGCACTCGATAACTAGGGTAACCCGCGATACTAACGGGCCGATCGGCGCGCGGCGCTTTGCGCAGAAATGCAGAATTGCATATCCGCGGTTTCGGACGTGGAGTGAGGCGCGACTAGGCACTGCGCTCTGAGAACTATATCGGGCCTTACCTTGGGTAGGGGGACACCGATTAGTTACAATAGAATGAAACACGTAAGGTTACTGATGATTGAATCTCGGGCGGCATCAGTACCATGCTTCGTCACAAGCTGTAACTCGGCACTCTCTGCCTTTGCTTTTCGAACAGATTTATTTATACCAATTTCTTTACTGTCCCTCCAACATTTGTCCATCATGTGTTTCACAAATGTGAGGCTGTTAGGTTCTTCCGGGTTTTGGGTTTTGTGTTTACAATGTGTTTTCCATATTGAATGTTATTGCGTGAAAGCTCTTCCGTTTTCTATTTTGCGTATGGCCTTGGTGTCAACAATAAATTTTGTGCTATGGTTAATGGTTTTCCTATCTTGTTGTTGCTGCGATGCTTGTTTATGACCTACTTGGGTGGTTGCATCGGTATGCGGTAGGTTATGCTAATTTGCAGCTGTCGTGTGTGTGGCCTATACCCTTTTCTTTATTCGCCTATAGGGTATGCAATGTGTTAGCATACTGTTAGCAGATGTGCTTATTACAGGGATGCTACACCTCCCCCCTTTTGGAGAATAACGCAATGAGTATAGGAGGAATTAAGTTATTCACCTAAATATTTTATAATTCTGTTTTTGTGAACTGTAGTGATTTTGCCTGTCTGTTGGTGTTTTATGTCACAGTTTGTATCTTGTATGCGTGTAATACTGAACGGTCCTATGTATACAGGATCTAGTTTTTTTCTGTTTTCATTACTCAGATATACTTTGTCGCCTATTTTTAACTGAATTGGGTTTATATGTTTGTTGTGATTTAATTGCCTGTTCTCTTTTTGCTTGACGAGGTTTTCCCTTGCTACAGCGTTTGATTTTTGTAGCTTGTATTTCATCTCGTTGTAGTATTGTTCTATGTTATATACGGGGTCTATCTTGTTTTTATATAATTCTTGAGGAAGATTAGCCTTTCTTCCGTAGATTAATTCGAAAGGTGTAAAATTTGTGTCTGTATGGGTAGTTGTGTTGTATACAAATGTGTAAAATTTAATCCATTCATCCCAATCATCGTGATGTTCGTTTGTAAATGCTCGTAAATATTCGTTAAGATAACGGTGATTCCTTTCTAATGAACCGATTGTTTCAGGGTGATAAGCTGTTCCGAATTTGTGTTCTATTTGTAATATCTCAGCTATCTTTTTGATTACTTCGTTGTTATATTCCAAACCTTGATCTGTTTTTAGTTGTAAAAAATTTCCGTGTACTAAAATAAAGTTTTCTATTAGTGCTTTTGCTATCGTGTTTGCTTCCTTGTTTGGTATTGGTGCTATTACAATATATTTTGTGAGTTCACATTGTATGGTGATAGCATAACGGTTGTTGCTATTTGTTTTTGGTAGTGGACCTACTGTATCTACTGCAATTATGCTAAATGGTGTATGAGGTGTTGTTGTTACAATCATTTCTTCCTTTGTGTGTTTGTTAGTTTTGTTTATTATGCACGTTTGGCAATTTCTAACGAACCTTTTTATGTCTTCCTTCATGTTAGTCCATTTATACTCTTCTCGAATTTTCAAGTACAGTCGATACTGTCCTATGTGTCCTCCTAATGCGATTGTATGGTATTTTTCCATTATTTTCATTTTTTCTTCTTGATTTGTTATCCACCTTGGTGGCATGAACAATATGATCTCGTAACCCTTGATTGATGTATTGGCCACTTCCTTTAGTACTTCTGACGATACGTATTGTAACAAAATGTCATTATGAGACATTGCCAATTTATTTCGCTTATATAATTTTGCGATTTTACAAACTTCAAGAAGAGCAAGCTCTAATGCCTGACTTCCTTTTTCGTTGTGCTTGGGCAAGCTAACCGTTCCCAGCGTTTTAGAATAGCTGTGGTTACAAACCTTAAGCTCCATGGAGTCTCTTTTCTCTGTTGTTCTTAGCTTCAATATTTTGGATACCTCAGAAGGCTTATCCGTTGACCATACGATTGGATTTGTTATGTTATTTTTTGTTTCTTCTTTTCTCTCATTTGCTTTAGTTTTCGTCATGGCCCTTGTGTTTACCATAAGTACTTTTTTCTCGATGAAGTTTTCTTTTGTCGTTTCCGTTTTAAGATCCTCAGATTTTGTTATTATTCTAGATAGCGCGTCCGCTCCTACATTAGTTTTACCTGCTACGAATTCTATATCGAATTCAAACTCCTCAAGGTCTAACCTCATCCTTGTGAGTTTCGAAGTCGGGTTCTTCATGTTGAAAAGAAAAACTAATGGTCTATGGTCTGTTTTAACTTTAAATCGTCGTCCATAAACATAAGGCTTAAAGTAATTAATTGCCCAATGTATGGCAGTAAGCTCTTTTTCTATAATAGGTTTGTTTGCTTCTCCTTTTGTGAAGCTTCTACTTGCGTATGCGATAGGTAAATCATCTCCGTTACTTACTTGAGATAAAATAGCTCCGCATGCAGCGTCTGAAGCGTCTGTGGTTATTATAAATGGCTTATTAAAATCTGGGTACTTTAAAATAGTTGGTGACAGTAATGCATTTTTAAGCGTTTCAAAGGCTTGTTTACATTCTGCCGTCCAGTTAAACTTAACGTTTTTCTTAATTAGGTTGTTCAGAGGTTTTGCTGTCTTAGCAAAATTTTCCACAAATTTCCTATAATAATTGCAGAAGGCTACGAATCTGCGAACTTCTTCCGCATTTTGTGGTACAGGGTATTTTCTTACTGATTCATATTTAGAATCGTCCGGTAATATACCCTTGTCTGTTATTTTATGTCCTAGGTAAGTTACTTCTGATTTGAAAAATTTACATTTAGTAGGATTTAGTTTTAAATTGTATTTCCTTAGCCTACTAAATACTTGCGCTAGGTTGTTAATATGATGTTTTTCTGTACAACCTGTTACTATTATGTCGTCGATATATATAAATGCTAGCTCAGGTGTTAGACCTGCCATAGCTATTGCCATCATACGCTGAAAACTGTTTGGGCTTATATTTAAACCAAACGGCATTCGCGTGAACTGATAGTGGCCTCCTGTTGTTGAAAATGCAGTGTATCTGCGAGATTCCTTAGTCAATGGTATTTGGTGGAACCCTGACATTAAGTCAAGAGTGCTAAAATATTTTGCTCTTCCTAGTTGATCTAAAATTGTATCAATCCTCGGAAGCGGAAATTTGTCGGCTAGAATTTTCTTGTTTAGTTGCCTAAAATCTACGACTAATCTCCATTTCTTTTCGTCGTTTTGTGCCTTTTTGGGTACCAAGAGTATTGGTGAGTTGTAGTCTGAGACTGAATGCTCGATAATGTCATTTCGCAGCATTTCGTCCACTTGTTTTTGTATCTCTTCTGACTGCGAGTGTATTTGTTTGTAGTTTGGTATGTAGCAGGGTATGTTGTCTTTTAAATTTATTCGTTGCTGGTAAAAATTGTTTGTAGTTATTTTGTCAGTTTCCATACAAAAAATGTCTTGAAATTTATTGATAAGTTCCTTGAGATCACCTTGTGCAAATGTTGGTATATTAGTAAAGTCTATTTGTAGTAAGAGATTTGGCAATCTTTGCTGATTGCTAGTTTTGTTTGCTGTTTCCTTGAATATGTTAAAATGACGGAGAGGTTTGCAATCTGGTTTGAATTTGTCAATCTGTAAGGTGACATTTTCATTTGTAGTGTTGATAAATTTTACATATTGATTTTCTTTGTTGACAATTGTATTTCCACAGAATATTCCTGGGGCAATCTGTTTTGACAATATTATTGTGTCTTCTTTTAAATTGTTTATTGGTATTCGTCGTATGATTTCGCTTCGTAGCGGTAGTATCAAACCATTTTCGAAATTTTCTTGTATAGGATGCGAAACTGGTATGCCATCTACTTGGAAGTTGAGTAGCCAGTATTCGTAATCTATGTTACACTTGAACTTTTTGAAAAAGTCTCTACCTAGTATTCCATCCACGTGTATGGATACTGTTTTAGGGAGCAGGTGGAATTCGTGCTCCACTTGTACGTTCCCGAAGTCTATTGTGGTTGTAGTAGTAGCTAGTGTTTCCACGGTTTTGTCTGATATGCCTGTCAGTATTGTTTTTTCGTCGGTGTAGACCTGCTGTTTTGGTTTAACCTTGTCTACTTTAAAAAGTG
Source organism: Anopheles moucheti (assembly GCF_943734755.1). Lineage (NCBI taxonomy): Eukaryota > Metazoa > Arthropoda > Insecta > Diptera > Culicidae > Anopheles > Anopheles moucheti. The sequence continues at coordinate 299,297 of NW_026453665.1, forward strand.
AGATATCTGCTCCAGTGTCTAGTATAAATGTTGCATGGTGTTGCTCTGCCATTTCTACTTTTAGTTTTACAAAGTTACCTGCCGAGATGTTTATTGTAAAGATTGGCAATCTCGGGGTGACCGTTGATCTCTGCCTAAAAAATGTTGTTGGTCTTGCGCTAGATGCACTCGTCTTGTGTTATTTCTCAAGCTTTGTCCATTTGTCTGGTTACTTGAAAATCTATTTGGGTAGTTTTGCCTGAATCTTGGCCTTTCCCAATTTCTGTGATTTTCCCTTCGATGGCTAATTATGTTTGGTGGGCGGTTGTCATACCTGTTTTGGTACCTACGATCGCTTTGATCGTAACGCTTTCTATTTTGGAGGTAGTTTACCTCTACTCTAGGCGACGCTCCCAACAACTCTGCTTCATTGTTGGTGCCCAATTCAATTGCCTTAGCAAGTGAAGTGCAATTGGCGTATTTGATTGTATGTTTCGTTTCTGGATTTCTTGTTCCTGCAATTAATGCCTTTACTCCTGCTCTTGTCGCCAGTTTCTTTGCTCCCTCATTTCCAATGTTGTCTTTAATGTACGCTCTTTCGAGACGCGATGTGAGATCGCTTATCTCGTCGGCAAAGCTAGCAAAGTCACTCTTTTGCTTCGTAATATTGAGCTTTGTCATGATAGCATCTGGTTTTACAATTTTTCTGCAGGATGATTCTAACGCTAAAATGATTTCGTCAATTGTGGTTGGTGTGCCTATAATGGCATTTCTTGCCTTGCCCGTCAATCTCGCAAGGATTGCCTGTATTGCTATAGGTAAATTTTCTGTTGTAGTAACTGCTTTACATGTGGTTAATGCGGACACTACATGCTCCAGCTTGTCTCCGTTGCCGTTATAAACTGGCACGAAGTTAGCAATTACCGTCATTAGTTCTATGGTAGAGGCCATTTTTGTTTTTTTTCGTAGTCTGTTAAGGATTATTATTAATGTAGTAAGTGTTTTTAATGTAGGGTAACCCCTATTTGCTTCGTGAAGTTCAATAAGTCTTAGTGAGTCTGCTAATATGAGCTTAGACTGTTTAAGCGTCTCGGTCAATTCTTTTTCCGGAATTTTACCTTCGTTCCTAATGAGGTAAAGTTGTAGTTCGGCGTTTGTCTTTTTAATTTCTTTTCTTAATGCCACTAATTGGCATTTCCTAAACCGTTTTGTAATATCTTTAACCCTACCTTGGAGGGTTTCCAAATGTACCAATAATGCTCGGTATGGCATTTACAGAGTTTGTTTCTGACATGCTCCCTTTGGAACGGCTTTAAATTATTTTCCCATTAAATAAATTTATATCTCTATTGGATTACCATTTTTGGTTTATTATTTTTTTCACAAGACCGCCTCTTATTTTATACAACTGACCTTCAACGGAATAGAAAACGCAGGGTATCGGTGTTGCTCTTTTGGCGAAGATGACGCTCTGGTACCGGCCCAACGCTAGAATTGTCCTCCTTTTGTAGCGGCAATCTTTAGTCCATTGCAGGTACTGTATTGCCCGATGGTAGCTTTTTTGGAGTTCCTCTCGACGTTTCTGGCTGATTTGGGCTGTCATCTCTCAGGTGGTCTTTCTGCGGTGTGGTTCCTCGCGGCTGTTGTGCTTGCCGTGGACGTGCGTCGTCTATGTTGCCGTATTGGGTTTCACATCGGTTTAAATATCACCGTCATCGATATATTTCACTGCACTTTTTAGTTTATTGCTTTCTGTGTCCGATTGGGCACAGTTATTGTTTTTGTTACCGCCACTTTTTAGGAATTATGCTAGTTCAATGTTTTTTCGTTTTCACTGTTTAATTTAACCCACTTTAAAACGTAACCGTTTTTTTTCACTTTTTTTTTTTTTTGTTCAGTTTTTTTTTATTTTGGTAGCGAAAGCACTTTTATCGCATGTTTTTGCGCTTGGTTGCGAAGGTGCTTGTAAAATGCTTTTGCCAATTTTACTATGCACAGTATTGTTAATAACAGTAAAATTACGTTTAGTTTAAAATCCTGAGATAGGTGGTGTTCCGTGTGAATGTTCTGTGTCTGGACTATCGTGAGATCATGATCTCCTTTGACATTTGTCTCGGGTTTAGCGGATCTTCCTCCCATTTTGTAATAGATTTTGATTATTTTCACTGTTAACTATTTTTCACTCACTTTGTTTGTTCCCTCTTTATTATTTTGTTTTTTTTTTTTTTTTTACTGTTGATCCCTCAACTAACACATTCACAATTGTTTAACGAAGTGCTACGTTTTCACTAGGTCACGGCCTTCACTTCCACTTTTTGTTATGTTTACACATAACCACTGTCACGGTCGCCATGTGGTAGGTTCGGATTTCTCGTTCGATCGCTGACACACGCACTCGATAACTAGGGTAACCCGCGATACTAACGGGCCGATCGGCGCGCGGCGCTTTGCGCAGAAATGCAGAATTGCATATCCGCGGTTTCGGACGTGGAGTGAGGCGCGACTAGGCACTGCGCTCTGAGAACTATATCGGGCCTTACCTTGGGTAGGGGGACACCGATTAGTTACAATAGAATGAAACACGTAAGGTTACTGATGATTGAATCTCGGGCGGCATCAGTACCATGCTTCGTCACAAGCTGTAACTCGGCACTGTCTGCCTTTGCTTTTCGAACAGATTTATTTATACCAATTTCTTTACTGTCCCTCCAACATTTGTCCATCATGTGTTTCACAAATGTGAGGCTGTTAGGTTCTTCCGGGTTTTGGGTTTTGTGTTTACAATGTGTTTTCCATATTGAATGTTATTGCGTGAAAGCTCTTCCGTTTTCTATTTTGCGTATGGCCTTGGTGTCAACAATAAATTTTGTGCTATGGTTAATGGTTTTCCTATCTTGTTGTTGCTGCGATGCTTGTTTATGACCTACTTGGGTGGTTGCATCGGTATGCGGTAGGTTATGCTAATTTGCAGCTGTCGTGTGTGTGGCCTATACCCTTTTCTTTATTCGCCTATAGGGTATGCAATGTGTTAGCATACTGTTAGCAGATGTGCTTATTACAGGGATGCTACAACTCATTCCTGGTGGAACTTCATAGCAAAGTACAAAGTTCGTGTTGGATGGATCAATTTAGTTGAAATAGACAGTTTTTGCATGAAAACTCATTCCTGGTGGAACTTCATAGCAAAGTACAAAGTTCGTTTTGGATGGATCAATTTAGTTGAAATAGACAGTTTTTGCATGAAAACTCATTCCTGGTGGAACTTCATAGCAAAGTACAAAGTTCGTTTTGGATGGATCAATTTAGTTGAAATAGACAGTTTTTGCATGAAAACTCATTCCTGGTGGAACTTCATAGCAAAGTACAAAGTTCGTTTTGGATGGACAAAGTTAGTTGAAATAGACAGTTTTTGCATGAAAACTCATTCCTGGTGGAACTTCATAGCAAAGTACAAAGTTCGTTTTGGATGGACGAATTAAGTTGAAATAGACAGTTTTTGCATAAAAACTCATTCCTGGTGGAACTTCATAGCAAAGTACAAAGTTCGTTTTGGATGGATCAATTTAGTTGAAATAGACAGTTTTTGCATGAAAACTCATTCCTGATGGAACTTCATAGCAAAGTACAAAGTTCGTTTTGGATGGATCAATTTAGTTGAAATAGACAGTTTTTGCATGAAAACTCATTCCTGGTGGAACTTCATAGCAAAGTACAAAGTTCGTTTTGGATGGATCAATTTAGTTGAAATAGACAGTTTTTGCATGAAAACTCATTCCTGGTGGAACTTCATAGCAAAGTACAAAGTTCGTTTTGGATGGATCAATTTAGTTGAAATAGACAGTTTTTGCATGAAAACTCATTCCTGGTGGAACTTCATAGCAAAGTACAAAGTTCGTTTTGGATGGATCAATTTAGTTGAAATAGACAGTTTTTGCATGAAAACTCATTCCTGGTGGAACTTCATAGCAAAGTACAAAGTTCGTTTTGGATGGATCAATTTAGTTGAAATAGACAGTTTTTGCATGAAAACTCATTCCTGGTGGAACTTCATAGCAAAGTACAAAGTTCGTTTTGGATGGATCAATTCAGTTGAAATAGACAGTTTTTGCATGAAAACTCATTCCTGGTGGAACTTCATAGCAAAGTACAAAGTTCGTTTTGGATGGACAAAGTTAGTTGAAATAGACAGTTTTTGCATGAAAACTCATTCCTGGTGGAACTTCATAGCAAAGTACAAAGTTCGTTTTGGATGGATAAATTTAGTTCAAATAGACAGTTTTTGCATGAAAACTCATTCCTGGTGGAACTTCATAGCAAAGTACAAAGTTCGTTTTGGATGGACAAAGTTAGTTGAAATAGACAGTTTTTGCATGAAAACTCATTCCTGGTGGAACTTCATAGCAAAGTACAAAGTTCGTTTTGGATGGACGAATTAAGTTGAAATAGACAGTTTTTGCATAAAAACTCATTCCTGGTGGAACTTCATAGCAAAGTACAAAGTTCGTGTTGGATGGATCAATTTAGTTGAAATAGACAGTTTTTGCATGAAAACTCATTCCTGGTGGAACTTCATAGCAAAGTACAAAGTTCGTTTTGGATGGACAAAGTTAGTTGAAATAGACAGTGTTTGCATGAAAACTCATTCCTGGTGGAACTTCATAGCAAAGTACAAAGTTCGTTTTGGATGGACAAAGTTAGTTGAAATAGACAGTTTTTGCATGAAAACTCATTCCTGGTGGAACTTCATAGCAAAGTACAAAGTTCGTTTTGGATGGATCAATTTAGTTGAAATAGACAGTTTTTGCATGAAAACTCATTCCTGGTGGAACTTCATAGCAAAGTACAAAGTTCGTTTTGGATGGACAAAGTTAGTTGAAATAGACAGTTTTTGCATGAAAACTCATTCCTGGTGGAACTTCATAGCAAAGTACAAAGTTCGTTTTGGATGGATCAATTTAGTTGAAATAGACAGTTTTTCCATGAAAACTCATTCCTGGTAGAACTTCATAGCAAAGTACAAAGTTCGTTTTGGATGGACAAAGTTAGTTGAAATAGACAGTTTTTGCATGAAAACTCATTCCTGGTGGAACTTCATAGCAAAGTACAAAGTTCGTTTTGGATGGATCAATTTAGTTGAAATAGACAGTTTTTGCATGAAAACTCATTCCTGGTGGAACTTCATAGCAAAGTACAAAGTTCGTTTTGGATGGACGAATTAAGTTGAAATAGACAGTTTTTGCATAAAAACTCATTCCTGGTGGAACTTCATAGCAAAGTACAAAGTTCGTGTTGGATGGATCAATTTAGTTGAAATAGACAGTTTTTGCATAAAAACTCATTCCTGGTGGAACTTCATAGCAAAGTACAAAGTTCGTTTTGGATGGACAAAGTTAGTTGAAATAGACAGTTTTTGCATGAAAACTCATTCCTGGTGGAACTTCATAGCAAAGTACAAAGTTCGTTTTGGATGGACGAATTAAGTTGAAATAGACAGTTTTTGCATAAAAACTCATTCCTGGTGGAACTTCATAGCAAAGTACAAAGTTCGTTTTGGATGGACAAAGTTAGTTGAAATAGACAGTTTTTGCATGAAAACTCATTCCTGGTGGAACTTCATAGCAAAGTACAAAGTTCGTTTTGGATGGACGAATTAAGTTGAAATAGACAGTTTTTGCATAAAAACTCATTCCTGGTGGAACTTCATAGCAAAGTACAAAGTTCGTGTTGGATGGATCAATTTAGTTGAAATAGACAGTTTTTGCATGAAAACTCATTCCTGGTGGAACTTCATAGCAAAGTACAAAGTTCGTTTTGGATGGACAAAGTTAGTTGAAATAGACAGTTTTTGCATGAAAACTCATTCCTGGTGGAACTTCATAGCAAAGTACAAAGTTCGTTTTGGATGGATCAATTTAGTTGAAATAGACAGTTTTTGCATGAAAACTCATTCCTGGTGGAACTTCATAGCAAAGTACAAAGTTCGTTTTGGATGGACGAATTAAGTTGAAATAGACAGTTTTTGCATAAAAACTCATTCCTGGTGGAACTTCATAGCAAAGTACAAAGTTCGTTTTGGATGGACAAAGTTAGTTGAAATAGACAGTTTTTGCATGAAAACTCATTCCTGGTGGAACTTCATAGCAAAGTACAAAGTTCGTTTTGGATGGACGAATTAAGTTGAAATAGACAGTTTTTGCATAAAAACTCATTCCTGGTGGAACTTCATAGCAAAGTACAAAGTTCGTTTTGGATGGACAAAGTTAGTTGAAATAGACAGTTTTTGCATGAAAACTCATTCCTGGTGGAACTTCATAGCAAAGTACAAAGTTCGTTTTGGATGGACAAAGTTAGTTGAAATAGACAGTTTTTGCATGAAAACTCATTCCTGGTGGAACTTCATAGCAAAGTACAAAGTTCGTTTTGGATGGACGAATTAAGTTGAAATAGACAGTTTTTGCATGAAAACTCATTCCTGGTGGAACTTCATAGCAAAGTACAAAGTTCGTTTTGGATGGACAAAGTTAGTTGAAATAGACAGTTTTTGCATGAAAACTCATTCCTGGTGGAACTTCATAGCAAAGTACAAAGTTCGTTTTGGATGGACAAAGTTAGTTGAAATAGACAGTTTTTGCATGAAAACTCATTCCTGGTGGAACTTCATAGCAAAGTACAAAGTTCGTTTTGGATGGACAAAGTTAGTTGAAATAGACAGTTTTTGCATGAAAACTCATTCCTGGTGGAACTTCATAGCAAAGTACAAAGTTCGTTTTGGATGGACAAAGTTAGTTGAAATAGACAGTTTTTGCATGAAAACTCATTCCTGGTGGAACTTCATAGCAAAGTACAAAGTTCGTTTTGGATGGACGAATTAAGTTGAAATAGACAGTTTTTGCATGAAAACTCATTCCTGGTGGAACTTCATAGCAAAGTACAAAGTTCGTTTTGGATGGACGAATTAAGTTGAAATAGACAGTTTTTGCATAAAAACTCATTCCTGGTGGAACTTCATAGCAAAGTACAAAGTTCGTTTTGGATGGACAAAGTTAGTTGAAATAGACAGTTTTTGCATGAAAACTCATTCCTGGTGGAACTTCATAGCAAAGTACAAAGTTCGTTTTGGATGGATCAATTTAGTTCAAATAGACAGTTTTTGCATGAAAACTCATTCCTGGTGGAACTTCATAGCAAAGTACAAAGTTCGTTTTGGATGGACGAATTAAGTTGAAATAGACAGTTTTTGCATAAAAACTCATTCCTGGTGGAACTTCATAGCAAAGTACAAAGTTCGTGTTGGATGGATCAATTTAGTTGAAATAGACAGTTTTTGCATGAAAACTCATTCCTGGTGGAACTTCATAGCAAAGTACAAAGTTCGTTTTGGATGGACAAAGTTAGTTGAAATAGACAGTTTTTGCATGAAAACTCATTCCTGGTGGAACTTCATAGCAAAGTACAAAGTTCGTTTTGGATGGATCAATTTAGTTGAAATAGACAGTTTTTGCATGAAAACTCATTCCTGGTGGAACTTCATAGCAAAGTACAAAGTTCGTTTTGGATGGACAAAGTTAGTTGAAATAGACAGTTTTTGCATGAAAACTCATTCCTGGTGGAACTTCATAGCAAAGTACAAAGTTCGTTTTGGATGGACGAATTAAGTTGAAATAGACAGTTTTTGCATGAAAACTCATTCCTGGTGGAACTTCATAGCAAAGTACAAAGTTCGTTTTGGATGGACAAAGTTAGTTGAAATAGACAGTTTTTGCATGAAAACTCATTCCTGGTGGAACTTCATAGCAAAGTACAAAGTTCGTTTTGGATGGACAAAGTTAGTTGAAATAGACAGTTTTTGCATGAAAACTCATTCCTGGTGGAACTTCATAGCAAAGTACAAAGTTCGTTTTGGATGGACGAATTAAGTTGAAATAGACAGTTTTTGCATGAAAACTCATTCCTGGTGGAACTTCATAGCAAAGTACAAAGTTCGTTTTGGATGGACGAATTAAGTTGAAATAGACAGTTTTTGCATGAAAACTCATTCCTGGTGGAACTTCATAGCAAAGTACAAAGTTCGTTTTGGATGGACGAATTAAGTTGAAATAGACAGTTTTTGCATGAAAACTCATTCCTGGTGGAACTTCATAGCAAAGTACAAAGTTCGTTTTGGATGGACAAAGTTAGTTGAAATAGACAGTTTTTGCATGAAAACTCATTCCTGGTGGAACTTCATAGCAAAGTACAAAGTTCGTTTTGGATGGACAAAGTTAGTTGAAATAGACAGTTTTTGCATGAAAACTCATTCCTGGTGGAACTTCATAGCAAAGTACAAAGTTCGTTTTGGATGGACAAAGTTAGTTGAAATAGACAGTTTTTGCATGAAAACTCATTCCTGGTGGAACTTCATAGCAAAGTACAAAGTTCGTTTTGGATGGACAAAGTTAGTTGAAATAGACAGTTTTTGCATGAAAACTCATTCCTGGTGGAACTTCATAGCAAAGTACAAAGTTCGTTTTGGATGGACAAAGTTAGTTGAAATAGACAGTTTTTGCATGAAAACTCATTCCTGGTGGAACTTCATAGCAAAGTACAAAGTTCGTTTTGGATGGACGAATTAAGTTGAAATAGACAGTTTTTGCATGAAAACTCATTCCTGGTGGAACTTCATAGCAAAGTACAAAGTTCGTTTTGGATGGACAAAGTTAGTTGAAATAGACAGTTTTTGCATGAAAACTCATTCCTGGTGGAACTTCATAGCAAAGTACAAAGTTCGTTTTGGATGGACGAATTAAGTTGAAATAGACAGTTTTTGCATGAAAACTCATTCCTGGTGGAACTTCATAGCAAAGTACAAAGTTCGTTTTGGATGGACAAAGTTAGTTGAAATAGACAGTTTTTGCATGAAAACTCATTCCTGGTGGAACTTCATAGCAAAGTACAAAGTTCGTTTTGGATGGACAAAGTTAGTTGAAATAGACAGTTTTTGCATGAAAACTCATTCCTGGTGGAACTTCATAGCAAAGTACAAAGTTCGTTTTGGATGGACAAAGTTAGTTGAAATAGACAGTTTTTGCATGAAAACTCATTCCTGGTGGAACTTCATAGCAAAGTACAAAGTTCGTGTTGGATGGACGAATTAAGTTGAAATAGACAGTTTTTGCATGAAAACTCATTCCTGGTGGAACTTCATAGCAAAGTACAAAGTTCGTTTTGGATGGACGAATTAAGTTGAAATAGACAGTTTTTGCATGAAAACTCATTCCTGGTGTAACTTCATAGCAAAGTACAAAGTTCGTTTTGGATGGACAAAGTTAGTTGAAATAGACAGTTTTTGCATGAAAACTCATTCCTGGTGGAACTTCATAGCAAAGTACAAAGTTCGTTTTGGATGGACAAAGTTAGTTGAAATAGATAATTTTTGCATGAAAACTCATTCCTGGTGGAACTTCATAGCAAAGTACAAAGTTCGTTTTGGATGGACAAAGTTAGTTGAAATAGACAGTTTTTGCATGAAAACTCATTCCTGGTGGAACTTCATAGCAAAGTACAAAGTTCGTTTTGGATGGACGAATTAAGTTGAAATAGACAGTTTTTGCATGAAAACTCATTCCTGGTGGAACTTCATAGCAAAGTACAAAGTTCGTTTTGGATGGACAAAGTCAGTTGAAATAGACAGTTTTTGCATGAAAACTCATTCCTGGTGGAACTTCATAGCAAAGTACAAAGTTCGTTTTGGATGGACAAAGTTAGTTGAAATAGACAGTTTTTGCATGAGAACTCATTCCTGGTGGAACTTCATAGCAAAGTACAAAGTTCGTTTTGGATGGACAAAGTTAGTTGAAATAGACAGTTTTTGCATGAAAACTCATTCCTGGTGGAACTTCATAGCAAAGTACAAAGTTCGTTTTGGATGGACGAATTAAGTTGAAATAGACAGTTTTTGCATAAAAACTCATTCCTGGTGGAACTTCATAGCAAAGTACAAAGTTCGTTTTGGATGGACAAAGTTAGTTGGAATAGACAGTTTTTGCATGAAAACTCATTCCTGGTGGAACTTCATAGCAAAGTACAAAGTTCGTTTTGGATGGACAAAGTTAGTTGAAATAGACAGTTTTTGCATGAAAACTCATTCCTGGTGGAACTTCATAGCAAAGTACAAAGTTCGTTTTGGATGGACGAATTAAGTTGAAATAGACAGTTTTTGCATGAAAACTCATTCCTGGTGGAACTTCATAGCAAAGTACAAAGTTCGTTTTGGATGGACAAAGTTAGTTGAAATAGACAGTTTTTGCATGAAAACTCATTCCTGGTGGAACTTCATAGCAAAGTACAAAGTTCGTTTTGGATGGACAAAGTTAGTTGAAATAGACAGTTTTTGCATGAAAACTCATTCCTGGTGGAACTTCATAGCAAAGTACAAAGTTCGTTTTGGATGGAAGAATTAAGTTGAAATAGACAGTTTTTGCATGAAAACTCATTCCTGGTGGAACTTCATAGCAAAGTACAAAGTTCGTTTTGGATGGACAAAGTTAGTTGAAATAGACAGTTTTTGCATGAAAACTCATTCCTGGTGGAACTTCATAGCAAAGTACAAAGTTCGTTTTGGATGGACAAAGTTAGTTGAAATAGACAGTTTTTGCATAAAAACTCATTCCTGGTGGAACTTCATAGCAAAGTACAAAGTTCGTTTTGGATGGATCAATTTAGTTGAAATAGACAGTTTTTGCATGAAAACTCATTCCTGGTGGAACTTCATAGCAAAGTACAAAGTTCGTTTTGGATGGACGAATTAAGTTGAAATAGACAGTTTTTGCATGAAAACTCATTCCTGGTGGAACTTCATAGCAAAGTACAAAGTTCGTTTTGGATGGACAAAGTTAGTTGAAATAGACAGTTTTTGCATGAAAACTCATTCCTGGTGGAACTTCATAGCAAAGTACAAAGTTCGTTTTGGATGGACAAAGTTAGTTGAAATAGACAGTTTTTGCATGAAAACTCATTCCTGGTGGAACTTCATAGCAAAGTACAAAGTTCGTTTTGGATGGACAAAGTTAGTTGAAATAGACAGTTTTTGCATGAAAACTCATTCCTGGTGGAACTTCATAGCAAAGTACAAAGTTCGTTTTGGATGGATCAATTTAGTTGAAATAGACAGTTTTTGCATGAAAACTCATTCCTGGTGGAACTTCATAGCAAAGTACAAAGTTCGTTTTGGATGGACAAAGTTAGTTGAAATAGACAGTTTTTGCATGAAAACTCATTCCTGGTGGAACTTCATAGCAAAGTACAAAGTTCGTTTTGGATGGACAAAGTTAGTTGAAATAGACAGTTTTTGCATGAAAACTCATTCCTGGTGGAACTTCATAGCAAAGTACAAAGTTCGTTTTGGATGGACAAAGTCAGTTGAAATAGACAGTTTTTGCATAAAAACTCATTCCTGGTGGAAACTTCATAGCAAAGTACAAAGTTCGTTTTGGATGGACGAATTAAGGTTGAAATAGACAGTTTTTGCATGAAAAAC